>NC_056734.1:517763946-518116446 GCF_019279795.1 Protopterus annectens | reverse complement strand
AGTAAAGCAGGGTCAGAAATTGCCTTGTATGCAAGGCAGAGATCGCCTCTGAGTATTGTGTATGAAACAGAATAAAGTGACAGGGATTTCAGACAATCCACATTGTACAGATGCTGAAGACCTTGAATTTTCCTTGTGAGGAACCTTTGTGGTCTTTCCAATTGCTGCTGGTGCTTTGAAAGGTAGATACCAAAAGGGGCCTTGTACTCCGTTATTGGCCTGATGAGGGAATAGTATAGGGAGGTTATAACTTCTTTTCTGGAGGCAGTGCCCTTACTAATGAGATGAGCAATATAGAATGTCCTTCTTAAGACTGTGGAGACGTGGTGGTCAAAGGTAAGGTTGCTGTCAACCTTTGAGTCCAGGTCTCTCACCTCTGTTATGTGATGCTAGTATGTCTCCTGGGTCTAAAATTCCTTGACGTTGATGTTGCATCCACCTTGTAAATTCATACCACAATAGCTTGTTCATAGGTCAGTAATTTAACCACTTAGTAACACTTAACTAAAATGTTGTCATGTTAAACAGTAATTGGTTGTTAAGGAGACCATTAGGTCTGCTGTCAATCACACGGGACTTGACGTTGTAATTTTACTTGCGTTACCCATTACCATACCTGTAGTTTAATATAGGCAATGCCTTCTCTTGTTTTTGTAGCACTCTGGCATATTTCTTTGCTCACTGTAGAGTTTGCACAAAATATTTCTGCAAGTATCTTTCTTGTGTCCTTTCGTGAGTTGACACTTTTTTTTACCGATGTGTTTTATTCAGAAATTTCCCTTTTCTGTTTTCTGGTGTAGTTAAGGAATAGCTTTTGATATCAAGTTGAAGTGCAACTGTTTCTGAACTTTTATTAATCCAGACTTGTTTTTTTATGACTGGAGTGCTTTTTGTAAGGTAAGAAGTATCTTCTCTTTCTTTTTTTTTTTCGTCTGTGTGTGTCTGTGTGTGTCTGTGTGTGTCTGTGTGTGTCTGTGTGTGTGTGTGTTCATAAATGCAAGAGTTTGCAATACCATAGAACTCCTTGAATATCCTGGGAGGGATTTTTTGGAGCATTGATGATGGCATTCCAGACTCTTTTTAACATACCGGTTTCTACTAGTAAAATCTAGGAATGTTGTTTCACTTTTGACTCTACTTTTTGGTTAAACAGGATAGTGGCATAGTTTGTGTGGATTACAGAAAGTATAGTCATGGATCGGAAGCAGAAAGACTGTGGATTATCATAGGTTCAAAGGTAAGTACTGGGCTTGGCTGCCTTTATTGGCCGTTTTAACCTAGGTGATTTCCCTCACAGGTGAGAATTAAAGCCTATACCTTGTGCCTAGTTCTGCTGTGGTGACCCCTTACTGGGAAAAAGCCGAAAGACAAGACCTTGTGCCTGTGAAGTTAACATCTAAAACATTATGCTAGCGTCCAACCTTAGTATGCTGTCTAAGCTATTGTCATTCCTAGTCAGACTTTTGCACAGTTTGCTATAGTTAGTTAATATTTGGACATGTATAGATTTGATTTTGATTAGCTTTGTTAAATCATTGGGCAGTTACAATCCCCAATAATTGTTTTCATTGATTTGTACATGTTGGAGTTTATAAATTCTAGAGTTCATCACGGGAGACCTCGACATTGTACAATAGATTCCTGTAGTGCTGTATTTGGTACCACTTATTTATTATTATTTGAGACATTTTAGTCCCCCTTCTGTCTTTTGAAACACCTCCACCCATCCCATCAAATCTGCAGCACCAAAAGTGAGGTATACCCTGGTATTTGGATTTTGGATCTTTAAAGCCATGTTTCAGTAACATAACCTATAGCATCATCCTCCAAATAGACGAAAGCTTGTAAGTTATCCATTTTGTTGTTGAGGTTTCTGCCATTTAACAAAACCAACATCAGCTCTGTTTTTTTTTTTAAACTATGTGTATGATTATTTTTTATCTGTATTTGAAGAGATTTAAAAAAAAAAAAAAACACTGTTGGGATGGAAATGCTCTGTCCATTACTTTCTCGTCTGATGAGAGAGAGAGAACAAGTCTGTTGGAAGCAAGACACACTGACCAGTTGTATATTTCATTCCAGTCTGACAAGCACAGAATCCTTGTAACACCGCATTGTCATTCAGTCAGATGCCAACAATCTTGTTTTTATATTTAGGTGCTGTATGAATATATGCGGTTATTTTGTTAAACAGGTGTTTTTTTTCCATCCTTGCAAGGATCTTTGATTAATCTTACTATATCTAAGAGAGAGGACCTTTGATTTATTCCAGTCTGCACAATGATCATGTCATAGTAGCCTTATTCCTTTTGAGTTTGGTTGAAATTTCTTTACTTTTGGGTGGCAGGGTACTTTCCTAAATTCCTCAAGTCCAGCATGGTATGTGTTTATGTATAATGAAAGCCAGTGGTTACCAGGACATGTTTTCTGCCTTTAGGGACTGGGTCTGGCTTTATTTGGTGTTAACCTTGTATAATTTCTTGCTGTGGTTTACTCATCATATATTTGCTGTACTGTGGTCAATATGAGGTCTGCATAATTGGTTATGTGGATGGTGATCTGTGTATGGCTTTCTTGACACACATCTGAAGCTTTGATTGGTGTAGTTTTCAGGTCCTCTACATATGTAGTTATGTGTGTGTCTGTATATGCACACTCTCACTGCTGCTGTTTTATCAAAGTGTATGCCTGGGTGCTTCCTGAAAAGAATCCTTGGACTAGTGTACTTGGCCAGTGAACGAATGCATGAATAAGTAAATGTATTTATATTTAAAGTCAGTGCAAAAAGTGCCCCCCCCCCCTCCCCACCATGTGAATATGATGCGTTTCTTACACTGCCCATGATAATTGTTGACTGACAAGCCTGTGAAAGGTAGCTGATGACATGCACCCATACTTGATCTAAAGTAAGATTTTACCCATATATAAAATATAATTATGTAAATTTGTAGTGCTACCCAGTTGTGATAATGGTTATTTTTTTTTTTAAACAGGTGGTGTGGGTGTGTTTTTTAGATGTTTACAGTAGTGGTGCTGATTACAGGTATTAAAAGTAAGCTGGTAAAGGTGTTTTAAGTAGTGGGTATTACAGTATAAAACTAGTAACTGGGGGAAAATTAAGACCGGTAGAACAACTGAAATTTGATCAATTCTAAGGGGAAAGGTCTTTAAAATATAGTCTTAATGTTCTTCTTCTTTCGGCTTTTCCCGGTTAGGGCTTGCCACAGTGGAACTCCAGTCCACTAATGATTGGCAGTAGATTTTTACGGTGCCGAGGTGCCAGCCCGATGCCCAACCTTCAACGAAGGCATGCCCATTCACACATCTTTTGAATGCCACTCGACCACGGGGAGGACATGCAGACTCTACACAGAAGGTGCTCCAGCCAAGAATCAAACGGGAGAACCTCTTGCTGTGAGGTGACAACGCCACCACTGCACCACCGCGGCTTAGTGCTCACTTATTGAAGTGTTCATTAGTGGTAGCAAATGACGTTAGTAGGAGTGGCTTCTGAACTTACATCCACATAAGGGCCAGACAACTCAAGAGCTACCGGCCTTAACATGGCATGGAACACAGTGGGGAGAAGTGGAGGAAAAACAGAAATAACTTGCTGACCGCTCTTTTCTGCCAGCTCTGACTGACCTGTTATTACTTCAAGTAAACATAATAAAGATGCTGTTCCTCAGCTTCTCCCACATTTCAGGAAGGGTTAATCTATTTGAGTTCACAGGAGAGAGAGAAAAAAACAGGAGGTTTGCTTTCTTTCCAGTTAACCTAGAACTCTTAAAATTGACTTTTTCTAGTGCTCCTTTAAGCAAATATACAAACTATGATCACTCCAAGAAAATGAAAATACTTTGTACTCTTCTTTTTTTGTGGCAGCTGTCAAAGTAAATTGGACCACCCTGTGTGTTCATAGTGTGTATCCTTTGTTAGTTACTGCTTTCTTAATGGCAGCATCTGAAGGAACGTGCAAGTATTTCTGATCACATCTCATTAAATTCACCAGTGGTGATGGGTTCATCAGCTAGGGTTCTTACATTAATTAAAACTTGTGGTACATGCACATATTGAGGAATTTCTTAATGGCATTAACGATCTAAGCCTGAACACTTAGTATATCTTTTAAGTCTACTTAGAGGAATTTTGAGGCTTTTATGCAGGTTATCTCTAGCAGATGTCCTTCAAGGATGCATCTGCAGTCATAACAAATGGGTTGTCCTGTCGTCAGGCAGCCCTTCGGTCGGCCGGATTCCAAAGTCTGGGTCCGGCTTCGGCTGATGTCGCACTTCACCCGACGTCATCTCTGCTGGTCTTCGGGTATAAAGGCATCAGCCGACGCCATTTTCCTCAGTCTTTCTTGCCGCGTGGCGCCCGAAGCAGAAGCTGTTCGCAAGTGCCGGTCGGTCAGATCCAGAGATTACTACTACCGAATACTACTTCGAAGACTTCTAAAAGCTAAGTACCCCGTTGGGGACTCTTTCTTGCCTCAGCCGATGTCAGAAAAAGTCAATAACTGTTTAACTTGTGGGAAACAAATACCTCATAAAGATTTCCACTCTTACTGCCTGCCTTGCTTAGGCCCAGACCACGACGTAGCAGCCTGTTCGGCCTGTGCTTCCTTCAACCGACGAACGCTTAGGCGTCGGTCGGAGTTTGCTGAACAGTTTTTCGGCTCAGATTTTGCATACATTATGCCGTCGGATCCTCCGACTACCCAAATTGTTAAAAAACGCAAAGAAAAAGACCGACACTCGCGGTCCGCAGTTTCGGCCGAAACCACGGTTAAGTAAGCCGCGAGTGTCTCGGTTTCAGCCGAAACCGAGAAAGCCGGTCAGTCTTCAGCCGAATCCATGACTACTACTGAGGCTCCTGCTACCTTAGTTGAATCGGCCTCAGAAGTTTTGCCTACTACTGTGGTTCCTAGTGATTTATCAGACACCATCCCTTTGGATGTCTCTACCCCAGCACGTGGTGCTGCTAGGCCTCCTGCAGCCATGTCTATTAAGGCCTTTGCCAGGGCTAAAGCAGCCAAAACTGTTAAATCAGTGCCTGTTAAGCCCCCCTCACACAGGCCCACTTCTAGTTCACAAATGCTTACTCTGGCAGAGGATTTAATATCCTTAATTAGGGGATCCCAATTTCACCTAGACAGGGTCTCTCAGCCTCCAGAAAAGAGATCTAGAGCAGAGCCCCCCGAGCCAGTGTCCTCTGATGATTCTGCGGATGACTCAGACATTACAGACCAGCCAGAGGCTCCTTTTTCTACTTATGAAGATTCAGATGCTGAAGAATCCATTCCATCTGCCTCTCCACCAGAGGAATTTTCCTTTGGGGAAACCTTACATGCCATGAGAGAACAATTCCAATGGCAGGGGCAAGATTTCTCAGATTCAAGAAAAAGGCTTAGGACATTTCTGCACTTACCACAACATAGGCCCTTAGCTATACCTCCAGTACTGCCTGTTGTGGATGATGCATTTAATGATGTTTGCACTGCTCCTGATACTTTACCTCCAGCCCCTGCCAAACCAGATAGATTTTACAGGGTGCCAGACACTCATCACCACCTATACAAGGCCCCACTTGCAGATCCTGAGACTATATCCCAGGGGCCTAAGGCAAGTAGCCTCGACCTCAGCAAAAAACCCTATTCCTTCTGAAAGGGAATCCAGGTCCTTAGAGAGATGGGGAAAAAGTTTACACCTCTGCTACTCTCTCAGCTAGAGCTTTAAACTGTCAGTTTCATATGATCCAATACCAAGAGTTTATGCTTGATCAGTTAACTAAGAAGCTGTCCTCTGATGACTCCTTAGATAAGAAATATGTTTTAGAAATGGTGAATAACATCCAACAGGTTAGTAACCATTCCTTAAAATGTGGCTATGATGCACTGGAGGCTTCATTTAGATCAGCCATGACTGGCACAGTGATAAGAAGGCATGCATGGTTGAAAGAACAGGTCTTGCCGGATCATGTTAAAGCAAAGCTGTTAGATGCTCCTATGGATAAGGCCAGTCTATTTGGTACACCTGCTCAGCAAGTAATGAAGAAAATGGAAGAGAAGGCAAAATCTGTACAAACAGTTAAGGATTTCTTACAGGTTCAGCCCCCAAGGTTTAGCAGGAACTGGCCTGCCAAAAATTGGTCCTTTCCAGACTCCTCAAAATCGCAAAGAGGCAGAAATAGACGCTCTAGAGGCAGAAATCAATCCAGAGGAGGTGCCTACAGAGGACGACAGTGGCAAGGCAATAACCGAGGCACAGACACAACCACTGCCACTGCAACAGGACAATCACAGTGACTTGGCTCTGACACCGCCTACCAGGGAGCAAATAGCAGCACCTTTAGGCGGAAAGTTAGCCATATTTTCGAAAAATTGGCACTATATCACAAAAGACAAGTGGATTTTACAAACCATAGACCAAGGCTACAGGTTCCACTTCCACACCTTACCAGTAAAAAGAGGAATGCCAAACCTACCTCCAAATCAAAAAACAGAAGCTCTAAAGCAGATAGCGGAATTAACAAAGATGAGAGCTGTGGAAAGAGTACCAATAACAGAACAGGGCAAAGGATTCTACTCCAGACTCTTCCTAGTACCAAGAAAAGAGAAAAGTTGGAGACCTATTCTGGACCTGTTCGTCTTAAACACATACATCATTGTCCCAAAATTCAAAATGCTGACCCTACAGCAACTTCTTCCCATGCTGGGCAAGGAGTGTTGGCTGGTAACTCTAGATCTCAAGGAGGCATACCTGCACGTCCCCATACGACCAAATTGCAGAAGATACCTCAGATTTCTTGCAGGATCAGAGCATTATCAATTCTCAGCATTGCCCTTTGGCTTATCTACTGCGCCCAGAGTATTCACAAAATGCCTGGCATCAGTAATCGCTCACTGCAGGCTACAGGGAATCCAAATTTATCCATACCTGGACGACTGCCTGTTACAAGCGGACAACAAAAGCAAGCTGACAACAGATTTACAAAGAGTCATTTGCTTACTACAAGCTCTGGGATACACAGTCAATTTACAAAAGTCAAGACTGATACCATCCCAAACAAGAACATTCTTGGGTGCGGAATTGGACAGAGTAAAACAAATGGCATTCCTAACTGCAGAAAAACAAAAACAACTCCCTCTTTACTTCTTGGCATTAACAAAGCACAACAAACTAACAGCAAGAAAAGTACTGCAGGCCTTGGGCTTCATGGCATCATGCATAATCTTGGTCCCACATGCCAGACTGCATATGAGAAAGCTACAGTGGTACCTAAAGAATTTATGGTCTCCACACAGGCACAGCTTAGAAACCGAAATCCCACTAATCCCATGCCTGAAACAGGAGTTCCTATGGTGGGCTCAAGCATGCCAGTCAAACCCAGGCTTACCCTTCCACAACTTTCAAGCAAGCCAAACCATCACAACGGACACCTCAGACCTAGGCTGGGGGGCGCACATGTTGGACAAATGCATACAAGGATTGTGGACTCAAGACCAGCTGCACCTGCACATAAACCAAAAAGAAATGCTGGCAGTAAAACTAGCAATACAGAAATTCAGACCATTCCTCAAAGAAGGCCATTTAATGATAAGGACAGACAACACCACAGTCATGTGGTACATCAACAAACAGGGAGGCACTCATTCATACCGCCTATGCAGAATGACTCTGGACCTTTGGAATATGGCTCTGAGCTACAACATCCAGTTACAGGCAATGTTTGTGCCGGGAAAAGAAAACACCCTAGCAGACATGTTAAGCAGAACCACCTCGGATGCTCACGAATGGATGCTACACCCGGACATCTTCAAGGCCATCACAAAGAAATGGGGAATGCCACAAATAGACCTATTCGCATCCCCACACAATCACCAGCTCAAAAAATTCTGCACAAGGACATACCACCCACTTGCATGGAAGGTGGACTCTCTATCCTTCAGTTGGAAAGGCCTGACAGCATATGCATTTCCACCTCTTCCTTTGATGCACAAGGTACTACTAAAAATCAAAGAGGAACGCCCAAGGATAATCCTGATCGCTCCGAATTGGCCAAGACAACACTGGTATCCATTACTGAGGAGCATGTCTCAGGGGAGAATGTGGTCAATACCCCTGATGCCTTTGATGTTAACTCAGAACAACTACAACATCATGCACCCAAACCTAAAAACCTTGCAACTGACTGCCTGGAACATCACATAGCAGCATCTAACCCAGACCTATCCCAAAGGGTTAAAGACATTATCCTTGAAGCCCGCAGACCTTCAACAAGAAGGAACTATGCAGGAAAATGGAAAAGGTTTGTCATTTGGAGTACTGAAAGAGGAAAAGATGTGTCGAACATAGATATTGCTAACATCCTGGAGTACTTGGCAGAGCTTCTACATACAGGCCTGTCCTATTCCTCCATCAAGATACATGCATCAGCTATTTCAGCAGAATACAGCTTGATCCACCTGTCTTTTCGCATCCTCTACTCAGGCAGTTCCTCAGAGGGATCAAGAATGTAAAACCTCCTAGGAAACCACCATTACCAGCATGGGACTTGAACTTTGTGCTAGAAAAATTGACACTCCCTCCATTTGAACCAGCAGCAACAGCAGATCTTCAACACCTATCATGGAAAACTGCTTTCCTACTGGCAATTACTTCAGCAAGGAGGGTTTCGGAACTACAGGCCTTAATGGCAGTACAACCCTTCCTAATCTTCCATCAAGATAGGGTGTCCATGAGAACTAATCCTACATTTATGCCTAAGGTGGTATCCAGAGTGTCTTTAAACCAGGCAATCCACCTACCTACCTTCTTTCCCAATCCACAGAACAGGGGAAAGACTGCTGCATACCTTGGATGTACATAGACAGTTACGCTACTACCTGGACAGAACCAAAGGTAACAGAAAAACTGACCAGCTTTTAGTAGCCTATGCAACAGGAAGGGAAGGAAAAGCAATTTCCAAACAGACAATCTCCAAATGGATAGGAAATTGCATAAGGTTCTGTTACTCCTACCATGGAAAACCAATTCCACAGAACATAAGACCTCATTCTACAAGGGCTACAGCCACTACCACAGCTTTCTTACGAGGAGTGGCAACCAAGGACATTATTGAGGCGGCTACTTGGACCTCCGTGCATACATTTGCCAAGCATTATAATTTACCTCTATACTCTAGATCCCGAGCAGGGTTTGCCACTGCTGTACTGCAAGGGATCCTAACTACACCATAATTTTTTCTTCCTCCACCCCTAGTTTGGCTATGGTATTCTACCCATTTGTTATGACTGCAGATGCATCCTTGAAGGACATAGTACAGTTTTGTACCTACCATAAATGTAGATGTCCGAACAGGATAGCATCTGCAGTCAGGATTACCCACCCTCCTTCCCCTCTGTGGTACTCCTAGGGTATTTACCCTCCTAATAGCTAGCTAGGGGGGAGTCTCTTATGGTGTATTTGTTTGTATATATGTACATACATGCTTATTTTTTTGTGTTTGCCTTCTACTTTTTGGAAACATTGGCATTTATCCAAAATTTAGCTTTCCAAGAGGGCAACTGGCATCTGGGGCAAGAAACACTGAGGAAAATGGCGTTGGCTGATGCCTTTATACCCGAAGACCAGCAGAGATGACGTCGGGTGAAGTGCGACATCAGCCGAAGCCGGACCCAGACTTTGGAATCCGGCCGACCGAAGGGCTGCCTGACGACAGGACAACCCATTTGTTATGACTGCAGATGCTATCCTGTTCGGACATCTACATTTATGGTAGGTACAAAACTGTACTTTTTTTTTACTTGACACTTACTGAAATAAGTTCATAGGTAGGTACTAGGCTATCGACCCAAGGGCCTAAGTAAGCCTGGCCAGCAAGGTTCCCTGGCTTACGCCACCCAAGAAAGTTGATTTCCTGTGCCTCTGTCGAGCAGAGCCACAGAAGTGATCCCCGGGGGTGCATTTCCTATTTCCCATCCACTCATCAAGATTTTTCTTGAAGAGTGCTAATGAGGAACTTTGCTTGACATAGATGGGTTACAGAAAGTCTCTAGGGCAGGAATCTATCCCTCCAGCATGTCCTGTTTATTGTGGTGGCAAGGTTTAGGTCCCTAGAGCGTATAGCTCGGAGGGATTGGGATTTCTTTAGGTGTAGCATGTCAAACAGCTCTGGGTTTAACATAGCTTTATATGTTAGGTAGAGATCTCCTCGGAGTAGGCAATTTGCTACAGAGTAAAGCTGGATTTTTTTGAGATGGTTAGTGTAGGGTATCTGTTTGAGACCAGTAATCCTCTGTGGCCTTTCCAGCTGCTGCAGATGTCTTGTGAGGTACATTCCAAAAGGGATGTTGTACTCTAATGGGTGTAATGAGTGCCAAGTAGAGGGAAACAATGACCTCTTTTTTTTTTTTTTTTTTTCCTGGATGATGACCCTGTTGTGATGAGGTGTGCCACATAGAAGGATTTCCTGACTACTGTGGCAATGTGATTATCAAAGGAGAGACTACTGTCCACCTGGGTCCCAAGGTCTCTTATTACACATTCAACGTTAAGTAGACTGCCGTTTATGTGGTTATTCATGGGTGCAGGGTTTTTAACAAAGGGGCTAACGATGCACTTTTTGGCATTGAGCTCAAGTCCATGCCTCTGACACCAGGCATCAGTCTCAGTGAGGCCCTTTTGTAGGATGTCCACATCATTTGGGGACTCTACTATGGCTCCTAGTTTGCAGTCATCTGCGAACTTCATTAGCCAGAGGCCTTCTGTGCTAGCCTGTACTTCAGAGAAGTAGATACCAAACAGGAGAGGTCCCAGGACTGAACCCTGTGGTACTCCACTTGTCACTGGTTTGAAGTCAGATTTGGAGTCTGCAACTTTTACAGTGTGGGTTCTGTCATTGAGCCAGTTGGCAATCCATCTTGTGACGTAGGGATTTATACCTAGTTTAGTGAGTTTAGCTATAATTCCAGAATTGGGGGATGGTGTTGAAAGCTTTGGCGAGGTCAAGATAGGCTGTGTGAACCACCTTACCTTCAACTATGGCTTTGGTGACTGCCTCAAAGAAGTCAATCAGGTTCAGAAGGCATGATCTGCCTTTCACAAACCCGAGCTGGATGGGGTCCAGAGTTTGGTGTTTACCAATGTCTTTGTTTACGAGTTCCATGATGATACGTTCCATAGTCTTGCAGACTAGGCTCGTCAGGCTGATAGGGCGATAGTTCCCAGGATCAGTGGTGGCTCCCCCTTTCTGGAGTGGGATAATTGTTGCTGTGCGCCATTCAGTGGGCACAAAGCCTGATGTGAGACTATGATTGAACCATGGTGCTTCAAAGTCGGTGTTAGCATTTTGGGGGCCCCCAGCAAATGTCAACTTGGGGGCCCCCTAGGCACTTCCAGTACAAGTATCATCCTGTCAATGCCACCCCTCCTGAGAAACCTTTTAGTTTGTGCTGCAGACATTTAGGAGTAGTACGCACAGACAGACCTATAGCTGCAAGCTCTTACATTACAACAGGCCTATATACCACACTCTGTTGACCTGTCTGACAAAGGGACACTCACAGTTACTGGCATTTAGTTGCAACAATGATACATTGCAATAACTCTGTGTACAGGACTGGCAGGTCTGGACTTAAATGAAGTGATGATTAGGCCAATCGTTTCAACACCCCCCGCACACCCTCCCAGTCCTAACCTCTGACCCTCCCCCTTTGGAGTCCCCATACCATGCACATTACCTTTTTCTTTCTCACATTTTGCCTTAGTCTCAGCTTTTTCAAGAAACCGTAAGTTTCTATATGGTGTGAAGTGCATTTTAAAGCTTATTTTTCTTTTTACACAACCTTTTCATCCAACAATTGTTTTGAACAGAAATTATGATTAAGGAAAGAAATGCAGTGCTGCTGTTCAGCTTCAGTTGTCCTTGCATTCTTTCCACAGACCTTTCCTGACAAATATAGCACAGTAATAACTATTTAGGAAGTAACCCAGATAAGCCAGGACCCAATAAGCCATAGATGGTCTGGGATGCATTTTAGAGCATTTTCTCAGCATTTTAATCCACTGGTGGCCTAAACAAAAATCATGAAAAATAAAAGAATTTCAGTCTTATTTTGTTTCTTTCAAGGAAGACATATGTTGTGCCCAAGACTTTATGTTCAAAGCTGACAAAATAGTAGCTCACAATAAGCTAACAAGCCAGTTGCTGTGAGGATAGACTGATCCTATCTAGGAATACTGCCTGTCTCCCTAACCCCCCCCCCCCCCACAAAACACAGTCAGTGCCTATGCATCCCTCTGGTGTTAAACTGGGATGAAAGCAGAGGTTCAAATTGCCTTGGTCATATGTGTCAGTTGACTGCTGATATACATAGCATGTTTCCTCACCCCTAACTCTCAAAGTCAGCCCCATGTATATATGGCTGATGTGTGATTGTTAGAATGATTTCAGTAATATATTTTAATTTGTTGCTCCTAGACAGTACAACACCCCTACACAAGCTATAGTAACCTTCTTTTTACACCTCTGAG
Source organism: Protopterus annectens (assembly GCF_019279795.1). Taxonomy (NCBI): domain Eukaryota; kingdom Metazoa; phylum Chordata; order Ceratodontiformes; family Protopteridae; genus Protopterus; species Protopterus annectens. The sequence continues at coordinate 518,103,910 of NC_056734.1, read as the reverse complement.
GTCTGTGATAAGTCACTCTAGGCTGCTGATCCCTCTAGTGCTTACCCTGCTCATGTTCATTATTAACTTCATCCTAACAGGGTCACATCACAGCCCTGTTCAGCTTAAATTAGCATAATTAGTAAATTAATATTTTTTTCTTCCTCATTTTTCCCCAACCAGTAGCAGCTTTTGTGGGGCCCCCACACAGTCAAGGATGAGTATGGGGGGGGGGGGGGGCTGCAGCCACAGGTATAGTAGGGACCTAAAGCTGGCTATGATTTTAGTTTTAGTGCAGAAAATGTCCAACAGCAGTATTTAACTAAGCCAGGGGCACTATGTCAGTGGTAAAATGTTTAATGGAATTCTGATGCCTGTTACTTGACAAAAGACTGTTACTACAACCAGAAATATCTTTCAATTTTAAAGGATCTATAAATAAGAGTTATTACTCATGTGGTTTATTAAGTGTACAAGAATACTGTACTAGCTTTTGTTGGTTTGACAGACATGTTACAAAATTATCAGGATAAGATAACTTGCTGTGGTTGGGGGGGCCCTCTGCAACCGCAGGGCTTGCTGGTGCCTAAAGCTGGCTATGCTTAGGTGGGGAGCCAGTTTGTTCTGAAGTTCATGTTTAGTACTTTGGTATTTAGTTTACTTTTTAGCTCCTGAAGGCTACTTATTGAGCAAAGTTTTGAGAGCAGACAGAAACTTGGATGTAGTGTAGCCTATTTTTGGGAACCTTTCTGCTTCAAACTGCCAGTACTATAGTATGATGATTCGTATTACTTTATGCATCTTTGAAATGTAAATGCTGTGTGGTACTTTCCAGTGCAGTATTCTGTGTGGTATGCAGTAGTGCAAAATAGAATGGTTTTATTTCCACGATTGCAGATCCACCGATGGTGACTAGTTGTTTCTCGTGCATTAGGGTACAATGAAATGGTAGCATCCGTGCAGGGGATTGCAACACCAGTACTTTGTTGCAAGCCAGCAGTCCCTGACCCTGTGTGCAAAAAATGGGAAACTGGGTTGTGGGTGGATGGATAGATTCAGTGATGAGAAGTCTTTTAAAGGGACAGCCCCATGTAATTAAGTAAACTGTGAACTTCATGTTGATCTTATTTAATAAGGCAGCTAAGCATATGAAAGTTATTTAGGTTGTTTTGAGAACATTGTTGAATGTTCTGTAGAAATGGGAAAAGTGAGGCGGATAATGTTCTTTCTTCTTCTTCTGACAAAGTGACACATATCTCACAACACCAGTGTGCCACCCAACAACAGCCCCTAAGGCAAGACAATGTACTCAACACTTTAGTCATAGGTGACTCTATAGTCAGGCACACTGATGTCCCACTCACCAGGCTGAACAAGGAGAAAATTGCAGTCAGCTGCCTGTCAGGTGCCAGGATCCGCCACATAACTCATGCACTCAAGTCACTCCACAACAAGTACAAATACGACTGTCATTGTCCATGCTGGAGTGAATGACTTGAGACGTACCTCCCTGGACTACATGAAAAGAGACATGGAAGAGCTCTTGAATCATGTGGCCCAGGCAGGTATGACCCTAGCCCTGAGTAGCATCCTGCCTTCGCCCAGAATGATACCACAGTATAAGGGCAAAATGATCGACTTCAACAATAGGTTAAGCTTCTGGTGTCATTCAAAGGGGATCCAGTATCTGTCTGCCTGGGAAGACTTGATCAACAAACCACGAAGCTTTGCCAGAGATGGTCTGCACCTGTCACCCCTGGGATTCAGGTTACTGGCTAAAGCTCTTTCCACCCCTGTAGTGCCTGTTTTAGGCAAGGTTCAAAGGATAAAACCACCACCGTAACAGATACAAGCATGCAAAATCTGAAGGTAATGCTACTCAATGCTAGAAGTCTAAACCTCAAAATGCACTCTCTCGAGGCACTCCTAAAAATGGAGAACATTGATATCTGTGCAGTAACTGAGACCTGGTTCAAGGCTCCAGAGAGCACCCCTGCAATACCAGGCTACAACTCTTACCACACTTTACGGCCACAAAACCAAGACCGAAACACTAAAGGTGGAGGAGTGTCCATATTCACCAAGGATATTCACACCTCCAGGCTAGTTGCCCAACACAATGCATCTGAAATTCTCCAGGTGCACCTAACACTAGGCAAGACTGCAATCCAAATTGTAGCTTGCTACAGATCCCCCACCATGCTCCAAGATTCTCACTACACCTTTCTAAGCATACTGGAAAATGTTAAGATACAATCAAACACCCTAATAATGGGTGATTTCAACTACCCTGCCATTAACTGGGAAAACTACTCGGGTACCAACTCCTTTTCCCAACGGTTCTTGGAATTCATAAATTCCAACGCCCTGGATCAACTAATCCATTGTCCCACCAGGGGCTCCAATATCTTAGACCTGGTAATTACCAACATGGGAGATAGATGCTCCATACCAGTGGTCACCCCCTCATTGGTCAGGTCTGACCATAAGCAAATCACCCTTGACATCCACATCCCACCCCCATCCCCCAGTAAGGAAACCTCCTTAAAAAACTTCTCCAAAGCCAACTTCATGCTACTGAAGTCAGAAATTACAAACTTCATGACACCCATGCAGACGGGATCTGAAAGTTCGACTGCAGAATCCTACACTAAGGCACTGTACTAGCACATCCACTCGTGCATGAATCGTGCCATCCCAAATAAAACCAAGATGCTCTTCTCCAAAAAAGGAAGCGAATCTGGTGGTCCCCTGCTATAAACAAACTGTACAACAGAAGGAAGAAACTGCTGCAGAAAAGAGGAAAATCCCGGGATGCAAAAAACTCCCTCACCAGCCTCCGTAAGAAGCTGAGATCCCTTATAAAAATTCTCAAAAGCTAGTTACGAAAATAAAATTGCCAAAGATTCCAAAGGCAACCACAAGGCATTCTATAGTTATGTCAAGAATCTAAATGGCAATGCTTAGATCTGCTCTGAGCTACAACAGAATGGCATTAAATATACTGATCCCAAGGATATTGCCAATATCCTGGCAGATCGATTTAGTGCCATCTTCACCTCCCTCTCACCCCGTAAAGGGCCCATCTCAATACCAAAAGATTGCCAAATTCCGGTAATCACGGCCACACAGGTAGAAACCGCACTCCCCAAAGCTATGCATACAGCATCCATGGGACCAGATGACATTCCAGGCTGTATACTACATGAACTACAAAATGAAGTGGCACCTCACCTAAGTGTCATGTTTAATCATAGCCTCACCTCAGGCTTCGTGCCCACTGAGTGGCGCACCGCTACAGTTATTCCACTCCACAAGGGGGGATCCGCCTTGGATCCCGGGAACTACCATCCCATCAGTCTGACAAGCCTGATCTGCAAGGGCATGGAACGCATTATCATGGAACTTATAAACAAAGACATTGGCAACCTTCAAACACTGGACCCCACCCAGTTTGGGTTTGTGAAGGGCCGTTCTTGTCTACTAAATCTGATTGACTTCTTCGAATCAGTCTCCAGAGCTGTGGACGAGGGTAAGGCGGTCCACACAGCCTATCTGGGCCTCGCCAAGGCCTTCGACACCATCCCCCACTCTGGAATCATAGATAAACTTATTAAGCTGGGCATAAATCCCTATGTCACTCGATGGGTTACCAACTGGCTTACTGACAGAACCCAGACTGTATCCAGCTCCAGACAAGTGATAAGTGGAGTACCTCAGGGTTCAGTCCTGGGACCACTCTTGTTTGGCATCTACTTCTCTGAAGTACAGGCCAACACTAAGGGACTCTGGCTAACAAAGTTCGCAGATGACTGCAAACTGGGAGCCATTATTGAATCCCCAAATGATGTGGATATTCTACAAAAGGGCCTTACAGAAATGGATGCCTGGTGCCAGAGCCATGGGCTCAAGCTTAATGCCAAGAAATGTATAGTTATCCCCTTTGGAAAAAAAACACGTACCCATGAATTACCACATAGGTGGCAGTACAATAAACATCAAAATTGTGATGAGAGACTTGGGGACACAGGTGGACAGTGGTCTCACTTTCGATAGCCACATCGCCACAACAGTCAGGAAATCCTTCTATGTGGCACACCTCATCACTAAGAGCTTTTCATCCAGAAAAAAGGAGGTCATTGTCCCACTGTATTCATCCCTCATTAGACCCATTATAGAGTATAATGCCCCGTTTGGTATGTACTTCACAAAACATCTGCAACAGCTGGAAAGGCCACAGAAATTTCTCACTAAAAGAATCCTAGGCCTGAAGCAGATGCCATATGCTGACCATCTAAAAAAAAAAAAAAACTCCAGCTATACTCTGTGGCATATCGTCTACTCTGAGGCAATCTCTGCTTAACATACAAGGCCATGTCAAACCCTGAGCTGTTGGACATACTCCACTTAAAGAAATCTCAATCCCTCAGAGCCACATGCTCCAGGGATCTAAACCTTGTCAGCGCAATAAACAAAACCTGCTGGAGGGATATGTTCCTGACTCAGAGACTCCCCATACTCTGGAAAAGACTACCCATACATGTCAAGCAGACCGCCTCCTTGGCCCTCTTCAAAAGGAACCTTGATTGGATGGGAGATAGGAAATTCACCCCAGGGAACATGTCAGTCGCCCTGCTAGACAGGGGTCCAGAGAAGTAAATATTGTGGGAAGAAATATCCAGGGAATTGTTGTTATGGCTAGGCTTGTATATGCCCTAGGGCCGATAGTCTAGTACCAACCTATGATAAATCCTTAAAAGCTCTTACACCAGATTAACCCTTATGAGAGAAGCTGCTGCTGCTTCTCTGTAGTGAGAGCTTTTAAGGTTTTAAGAGGACTGTGTGTCTGTTTATGGAGAGCAAGGAGTTCACAGCACTGACCGCACAAATGGGGGAAGGCTGAGCTTAGGAGTTTAGTGATTGTGCCCTTAAGTGGGAGCTGTATTGCGTTGCCAACACACACTGTATGAATGACCTTTACTGATGTGGTCATTTCAACTTTTTTTTTACCTGAATATTAGTCAGTAACAGTAATTCAGTGGCTACAGCTTTTAGTTAAATATACAGGAACATGCTTCTCAACCTTTTACCACAAGAAATCTGGACTAAACCAAACATACTGTGGGGACAAATGTCCAAAATCAGGGACAGATTTTGTTGCTTTTACAAACTTAGTTGTTTAACAGGTTTGGTTTTGCAATAGCATACATTTTTCTGAAGTATATGAAGTCTGAAACTGAAATGTCTGTCATTAAGTAACACCAATCCCCAATGATTTGTCAGAAAAAAAAAATTATGAGGAACAGATCAAAAATATGAGGCAAAAATTTGTATATTCTGTGAAAATCTGGACAGTTGAGAGGGTGTGTGCAGGATGGGGCCATATCCCCAGTTTTCTTGTGCACTGTATTAGACCTGGAATTTAGTAGAACATCATGTGTAAACATTAAAGTTAGTAGAATTTAGTACTGTTTAGCATAATCTACCTCAATAAAGCACTCTTATTAGTCTGCACAAACAAAACACTAATAGCCTTCTAACTACAATACAACATCCCCTTGCAGCTCACAAATCAAGGACTGGACATTATCGATATGCAGTCTTCTAATTTCTCTGTAGCCAGCTTGGTGGATATGGACACCTTGAGACAATGTAGCAATTGTCTCATGTTTACTGACAACCCCTTAATCTTTAAAGAATCGGACACAATGTAAGAGAGGTGTAATTACACTGTATGAGCGATGTAATTACACAATGACACTGAAGGTTAACCACTCGCATACAGGTGCACATCCAGTTGTCAAAACCATGCACACAACACCCACCTCACACACACACACACACACACACACACACTAACATATGCTGAGGCACCTGAAAGCAGTCTTCCTAAGCTACAAAGATCACCTGTTATCAAAGCTATGCCTCAGCAAGTCCAGAAGATCTAAAAAAATGCTCCCCAACACCACACATACTGTCACTCTCAATGGAGCCCCAAACAGTAAGCCCCTAAGGCAAGCAAACACACTTCCCAGGACTCTCATCACAGGGGACTCCACTGTAAGATGTACTGATGCCTCTCTAACCAGGCTGAACAAGGAGAATATCACTGTTAGTTGTTTATCTGGAGCCAGAATCTGCCAAATCACGACCACATTCAAGTCATTACGCCACAGGTACCAGTGTGATTCCATCATAGTCCATGTAGGTGTAAATGACCTGAGATGTACCTCCATGGACTATGTGAAGAGGAATATTGTGGAGCTTTCAGACTATGCGTCTCAGGCTGATATGAAGCTGGCACTGAGCAGCATATTAACATCCTAGAGGATGATGCCACAATATGAGCAGAAATGATTGGTTTCAACAACTGACCATCTTTCTGGTGTCATTCTAAGGGAATCCAGTATTTGGTATCTTGGAAGGATAAAGCAACAGACCATGTTACATTGCCAAGGATGGTCTGCACCTTCCCCCTCTAGACTTTTGGATACTGGCTAAGGCTTTGTCCACCACCCCCATGGTGCCTTTTTTAGGCAATGCCAAGTGGACAAACATACCAACTTAGAAAAATTACCTCCGGTGATCCTCAAGGTGTTACTGCTCACTGCTAGGTGCCTAAATAAAAACTACACTCCATTCCAAGCCCTCATCACACTCAAGCATAGACATATGTGCAGTTACTGAGACATGGTTTAAAGTGGCAGAGAATATCCTGGCAGTGCAAGATTTTCAGTACCTTCCACATTTTTAGATATTTAACTGCACAGACTGGATTTAAAGGTGGAGGTGCCTCAATATACAGCAGTAGTGAGCATACCTCTAGGGTGGTCAGACAGGATGACATGCTGTGGAGTTCCTCCACATGCAGATCAGAATAGTCAAAATTACAAACCATATCCTAGCTAGCTGTAGGTTATCTTCCAAGTATGCATTGTGAGCTTCTTGGGACATGGATCTACTGGAGACACTTTGTCATCCAATCCACCAGCCTGCTAATGGGAGACTTTTTAATTACCCCTGTATAGAATAAAAATCCTACACAGCCTCAGTTCTACAGGCACAGAGATTCTTGGACTTTGTACATACAAACAACCTTGACCAGATAGTGAGTATGCCCACTAGAGGCTCCAATGTACTGGATCTTGTGCTCACAACTATGGGAGAATGCTGCAACCCCCCCCCCCCCATGGCCTGTTCCCCTTGGTAAGGTCTGACCATAAAGCTGTCTCCTTCAAAATCAACTCTGTAATCTCATTAGAACCAGTAACAGGAACTATTCCATGGTAAATTACCTGTTAAGTGATGTTTTGTCAAAATTCTGTGCGTTTCCAAACCCGGAGCAAACTAGCATATGCTGAATTGCTGTCAAACTCTGTACAGCCTTGTCAGTGGCTGCTGTACCTACCAGAAGTAAGCTCAGAACTAGCCCTAGAAACAAACCGCCCTGATGGCATCCCATAACTAAACAGGATATACAACAAAGGGAAAAAATGGCAAAAAATCAAAATCAGGAAGGGTATTTCCCATAAAGATAAAAACTCTCTCATAAAAGTAAATACATAATAAAGAGGGTTCATTAGGTCAGGTAAAGCCAATTTTGAAGTTAAGATAGCCTCCCAGGTGAAAGATCAACATAAAGCTTTTTGCAGCCATGTCTGAAACCTGAAGGGCAACACGCATCAATGTGCTAAACGGGTGGTTAATGGTGCCACATTCACTGAGCCTGGTGATATAGTGAACTTGTTAGCAGCCAAATTCAGTTCCAACTTTACTCTCCTCTCACCTCCAAGCATCCCCCCTATAATAGTCTCATACATATATAATCCCTCCAGCTATGGCTAGGGAGCATGTACTTGCAGCACTCACAAACACTGTCTCAGTGGACCCTGATAACATTCCAGGATGCCTGCTGAATAGCCTACAATATGACTTCTCAGAATCCCTGGAGTCTTTATTCAACTATAGTGTTAAAAGAGGCTTTGTGCCTTGTAAATGAAGGACTGCAACAGTCAACCCTCTTCATACGGGAGGACCTTCAACAGATCTTGGAAACTGCAGATTCATTAGTCTGAGTAGTTATAGACGTTATTAGCGATGACGTAGGAGACATTTAGACACTGGATTTAGACTTGTTCCTTTTTTTCAAAGGAATGTCATGCTTACTGAATCTGTTGGATAGAAAACTGTGCATGCTGCCTACCAAGGTCTGGATAAGGCTTTTGATAAAATACCCAACTTAGGCATTGTCATCAGGCTTACAGAACTAGGTATAAACCCCTTTATAATATGCTGGATAACTGTCTGTCTCACTAGTAGGACCCAGGAGGTTAGAATCTGTAAGGCCACCTCCACAAAGAGACTGGTTACCAGTTGAGTCAGTCAGGGCTCTGTGCTAGGGCCACTCCTCTTTGCCATCTACATCTTGGATGGCAAAGCCATTGTCAAAGGCCTTAGGCTAACAACGTTTGCAGATGATTGCAAACTGGGAGCAGTCATTGAATCTCTCCAAGATGAGAACACCCTTTAGGAAGGTTTAATATAGACAAATGCTTGGTGCCAAAGCTGTGGATTAAAACCAAGAAATACATTATAGTATCTTTTGGGAATTCATCCACCCTGAGTAAAAGTTGTTTCAAGGATGTAGGTATTAGTGTAGATAGGTTGTTCGAAGGCTAGATTACTATGTGCAAGGCAATAAGAAAATCCGATGTTGTTGAACAGAGGTCATACCACTGTACTTGACCCTCATCAGACCCATCATAGAGTACAATGCCCCTTTGGTATATACCTGACCAGACATGCAGCAACTGAACATTAACAAAGGTTCTGCACAAAAAGAATGCAGGGAGTAAATGCAGTGTTCTACACTGATTGCCTCAAAGCCCTCTCTCTTTTCCTTAGTGTCTTGCACACTTGTGAGAATCTTTGCCTGGCATACAAGGCATCCCTGGACCCTGTTTTGATGAATCTTTTGCATATCCACAAAACAAACAGCTTTAAAGCTGCTAAATTAAAAGAACTAAATTTTGCTTACAACATAAATAGGACATGTTGGAGAGAAAAATATGTTTTGAGAATTGCCATTCTCTGAAACAGGCTCCCCATCCATTTAAAGCAGCGTTCTTCCCTATCTAAACGCAACTTGGACCTATGTATGGGGAAATGGAAATTTACCCCTGGTCTGGCTTCTGTGTCTCTGATGGACAGATGCAGTCTGTAAATCACCCCTATAAATAAAATATAAATTAAATTTGTGGGTCACATTTGGATTGCATGGATAGGCTTTTAAGGGCCCTAGTGGTAATCATTTAGCCTAGAATGCACCTATAAATCTAATTTGACAAATGGAGTCTGCTAGCGTACATTCTACAGTTAAATCTCTGCCAAAGTTAGTTAAGGACAGTGTCCTGGATTTAGATGTACATTTTCTGGACTTGCCTCTAAAGGCATCCATCATCTTGGGGTTTTTTATCTATAGCTACTTTGTAGTGCACCTCATGGCTCCTCAAATGAGGTTGGTCATTACTGTCTTCACTGAGAGATTTATTTTACACAGTTGTAACTAGTTTTTCAATAGCTTTTCCACCCTTGGTGCAAACACTTCTACCTCCTATTTTAAGAAAAATTAAGTATCTTATTCTTTTGTCAAAAATAGAACTTTTTGACTACACTGGTTTGCTTTCAGTCTCTTGTAGTAAATCCAAAAAGTTTTAGGCTGATGTTAGGAAGTGGAGATTGTCTGTCTGCTTTAAATTGGCAACCACTTGGTAGCCAAGCAGGCAGTAGGTATTAACACCTTGCAAGGGAGTATTTTTGTATTCCAACAAAGCTAATGTACTTCTACAAAGTAGTTATTGTTTATGTTTTGACCTTCCTTTATAGTTTGAAATGTCCTTGACTTGAATGTTGAATTTTGGAAGTTTTGGAATACAATTTACATGTTGAAATGCACATGGTTTGAAATTATTTTGAATTTCATACTTCCATAGTATTAATCATTATATGAGACAATTATGTTTAGTATCTACAGTCCAAAAAGCAAACATGCATAGCTTTAAGGACCCTAACACTTGTGGCCTATAACTTCATGAACTCTGGAAACTTCTTACTACTTGTCAATGCCCATTAGATACATAGTTTGTGAAACAAAACAAAAACATTTCCAACTTTTCCCTACTTCTGTCTTCTAAGTATCGAATTAGAAAGCTTTTTTAATTCATCGTTATGCTATGCTATGCTATGAATGCAGAATAGTCTATTTCTAGTTGTGTTTGCATTTACTTGCTTGGCTAGTGCCTCTCACCTTGTGCTCTTTCTTTGTATATTACAGTTCCCAGCTTCTTGCCAGCATTTCATTCCTTAGTTGATTAGGCATTGTTTCTTTAATATTCTTTAAATACCCAACGTTTATGCTACTACTTTCCTCTCTTCAGTGTTAAAACACAGAGTATTCTCATCTGTGAATCACTTTTAGTACACTGCTGAAAGAGTTACAACTTCTGTTTGGTCACAGGCTGCTGTGGAAGTTTACAGTTCACTTTTATTTTTTCCTTAAGCAAATCCTCTCGTTGCTCTGGTGAATGTGAATGACTGTGTATCTGCTTATACACTTTTCCTTTTCTTTTACTCGCTCTTAAGCCGTACTGTTGCAGTCTCAGCAATGTTCTATTGGTATCTTGCACAAGTATTATCTTAAATACACTCTGCAGTGGTTTATGGCCTTTTCACACAAACTGTTTTCTCATACATATTCATACAGCTTTTTGCATCCATATACAATAGCACATACTCAATTGTATTTATTCTGCTGCATTTATTGCTGCTTGGTAGTAGCCTGATTAAAATTGCAACTATTCTAAGCTGTTGGTTTAAGCACTTGGGCTTCAGACCATTTGTTTTACATTAAGAAGGTTTGTGGTCTGCACTCTTGTGGGAGGAAAGGGTAGATTCTGCCCGTCTGAGCTGGGAATTTCTGGTTAAAGGCTTATTGTGTCTGCTTATTTGAACTGTTTCTTTCTGAAATTTGTGCGTCTTGTTTGCTGTAGCATAGACTATATTCAGGCCTGTTGAATCTAGCTTTGTTTGTATAACTTGAGCACTAATCCAGGCCATCTTTTTTTGGAGAAGGTTCCCCTATACCCTAGTGGCAGGAGTGTGCAGTTAGAGCTTGTCTGAAGACTGTTGGAACAGGGCTCAGTTTTGAGCTTTTTTACTGGTTAATTGGGTAACCTGTTTAAATCAGTTTGCTCATTTTCTATTGTTATAAAAGAAAATTGCACTTTATTAATCTGCTTTTACTGTATTTGTGTTTCTTCCTACTTTATTTTGCTTTTGCTGCTTGTTCTTAAAAAGCACTTAATTGCATTTATTCTGCTGCATTTATTACTGCTTGTTAGCAGTCTGATTAAATTGCAACTGTTATTCTAAACCTGTGGTTTAAACACTTGGGCTTCAGACCAGTTGTTTTACGTTAAGAAGGTTTGTGGTCTTCACTGTTGTGGCAGCACAGGTAGCTTACATCTTTCTAAGTTGGGAGTTGCTGATTTAGAATAGCTGACACTAAGCCTTCAAAGTGTATTAGTTCTGGTTTAAGCACTTGGGCTTAGGGCCAGTTATTTTGCATTAAGAAGGTGTGGTCTGCACTCTTGGGAGGAGAGGGTACATTCTGCCCTTCTGAGCTGGGAGTTTCTGGTTAAAGGCTTATTGTGCCTGCTTATTTGAACTGTTTTTTTCTGAAATTGGTATGCCTTGTTTGCTGTAGCACAAGACTAGATTACGACCTGCTGAATCTAGTTTTGTTTGTATAACTTGAGCACTAATCCAGGCCATCTTTTTCTGGAGAAGTTTCCCCCTGCACACTAGTGGCAGGAGTGTGCAGTTAGAACTTGTCTGATCGAAGACTGCTGAAGTGGAGCTCAGTTTTTAGCTTTTATTGGTTAATTGGTTTAAATCAGTTTGCTCATTTGCTACGGTTATGTAAAAAAAAAAATACACTTTATGCATCGCAGCTTAGCTAGGGTTAAAATATTCCTGGTGGCATAAAGTCTGTTCTTCAAATTTTCCCTTAGAACTAGCCAGATGTTAGGTTGTCCTATATTGCCTTCATTCTTACAATGGCAGGTTTGGAGCCGATCCTCAGCTCAGACTCTGCCGAATACACAGCTGCAAGACTCAAACTTGGCTCGTGGCAAGTAGGTATCCCATAATGCAGTGGTGTAACTCCCCAGATCTCATTTGCCGCTTTACGAGGTTGGATGCCCTCTTCTTGGCCGTGGCTAAGATGTGAATCTTTTCTACTAATTACATTTATTAGACCTTTTCTCTCTCTCTCTCTCTATCTATATATAATATTATAGTGGGTGTTTTCTTCTATTATTGTAATTGCATAGTTAGCCTTTGAACTAGTATATCTAGATTTTTATAACCATTATTCCTGTTTGGTGCTGCCTTTGGCTGTCATTTTCGTAGGCCTTGCTGTATCCCTTGTAGTAGTTTTGTTGTCTTTTTCGTACAGCTTGATAGTAGCTCATTTCAGTTAGAGAGCTCTTCGGTTTAGTTAGAGGGCTTGTTGTTTTTTCTGGTATTTAGGGTAGTTTTAGTTAGAGGCCCTATTATCTTCCCTTGTCTATCTGTCTGCTCAGTGTTTCCTGTTGTGAGCTTTATATCAGTAGTTTTAGTATTTAGAATTTTCTGTTTAGATTGTGGTCTTTTGTCATAATCATGTCCAGAGACCCAAAGGAGAGGGAAAATAAGCCTTCAGGCTTCAAGAAATGCCAGAAGTGTTCACAAAAGATGTCTGTACTGATGGTCATGCCATCTGTGTTTATTGCCTTGGAGCTATTCATTTGCAAGAGGATTGTACATTGTCATTTCTTCAGTGCCCGGTTTTTACAAGAAAGGAGAAACAAATTGGTCCTTAAGGGGCTCTTAAAGCCAACATTTGAGGAAGCTATCCACAGAACTTCCTTCTCCTCTTCTTCTCCTTCAGAAAAGGACAAACCTCAAAAGAGACAATCACCTGCTGCATTGGCTCATTCGGAGCCTCCAGTCGAGTTATGTAAAATATCTAAGGCTACTACCTCCTCGGTTCCACAAGTTTTGGAACCATTGGAGGTTATTTTGATTGACAAGACTGGATGTTCATCGTGTTACCCTGCTGCAGTCATCACACTTGGGTTATCCTGTCATCAGGCGGTCCCGCAGTTGGCCGGAATTCCAAAGTCTTGGTCCGGCGTTGGTTGCTGTCGCTTCTTCCCTGACGTCAGTGCGCCAGGGGTATATATAATGCATCCGACGCCATTTTCTTCAGTCTTTCTTGCCGCGCGGTGCCCGAAGCAGAAGCAGTTCGCAAGTGCCGGTCGGCTGACTCCTGAGATTTTCGAAGTCTAATTTCAGATCTGAAGTCTTCAATAAAGCCAAGTACCCCATTGGGGAAACTTTTCTTGCCTCAGACCGATGTCAGAAAAAGTTAACAATTGTATTTCTTGTGGGAAGCAAATACCTCGTAAGGATTTTCATTCTTACTGCATACCTTGCCTAGGCCCAGACCACTACGTCACTGGTTGTCGTTTTTGTGCTAGGTTTAATAAGCGTACTATAAAAAGACGCTTTGATTTCGCACGACACTACTTCGGTAGAAAATTTAACTACACTATGCCGTCGGAGCAACCCACTACCAGCGTGTACAAAAATCGCAAGGATAAGGACAGGCAGCCTAGACCCAAGCCAGACTCAGAGGCCTCGGCTGGTCCGGTCTCTGGTTCACCGGTCTTCAGTGAGGCTCCGACGCAGCCCCTGACTACCGCAGATCTGGAACCCGAGACCGCTTCGGAACTTTTGGCGGAAAGTACTATGCCGACGCAGCCATTTTTGTTTAGCCCCTACCGACGACGCTGCTGAAAAAGATGTCGGTGCTGCAGAAACACCTTCGGTTTCTGAAGGCGTCTTCAGACCGACGACTCTCGCCATAAAAACTTATCCTAAGACTCTTATTAAACCTAAAAAGACTGCACTTCAGTCTCCACTTCAAGGCCCCATGCCTAAGAAACATGCTCAAAATGGCTGAAGATTTGATCTCTTTAATCAGGGGTTCCCAACCCCCACCCGACAAAAGGCCTAGACAAGAGGAAGATTATGCCTCCTCTGAACAAGTGTCTATTTCCTCAGGCTCCTCTGAGGACCAAGATTACTCCTTCTCCCCTTTTGAAGATTCTGATGCTGAGGATTCTATTCCCTCAGCTTCTCCTCCTGAAGACTACTCCTTTGGGGAAACTTTACACACTATGAGGGAACATTTTCACTGGGAAGGTCAGGACTACTCTGACTCAAAGAAAAGGCTCAGAGAGTTTCTTTTACTCCCCCAGCACAGACCACTTGCCATCCCCCCCAGTTTTAGACATTGTGGATGATTACTTAGAATCCAGTTTGAACCCAGATTCTCTGCCTCCTGCTCCGGCCAAACCTGACAGATACTATAGAGTGCCTGATTCCCACAAATGTCTTTATAAAAGCCCTGTTGCTGATCCAGAGACTATCTCCCAGGGTCCCAAAGGGGCTAAGGCTTCTATGGCAAAAAATCCTGTACCCTCTGAAAGGGACTCCAGAGCACTAGACAGGTGGGGGAAAAAGGTTTACACCTCAGCCACTCTAGCTATGAGGGCAGTAAATTGCCAATTTTACATGCTAAAATATCAGCAATTTCTAATGTTTCAGTTAAAACAAAAAATGAGCACACTCCCTCAACAGCCTGAATTGAAATAAATGCAGGATCTGTTGCATGCAACTGAACAGGTGGGCAAACATACTTCACAATGTGGGTTTGATTCTTTGGAGGCTTCCTGCAGTGCAGCTGTCACTGGGTCTGTTATATGTAGGCATGCTTGGTTAAAGGAAATAACTCTGCCTGATAAAGCAAAGCTTCTAGATGCTCCCTTACAGCAGGATGTTCTTTTTGGAGTTAAAGCAGAAGAAGTCTTAAAGAAAATGGAGGATAAGGCAAAATCTATGCCGACAGTCAAAGATTTCCTACAGGTACAGCCCCCTCGCTTCAGCAGAAATTGGCCAACAAAAAATTGGTCCTTTCCAGCTACTGACAGACCACAGAGGGGTAAATACGGATGTCCAAGAGGCAGAGGACAACCACAAGCCCAGTACAAATCTCGACAATGGGGCACTGCAACACAGAAGGGAGGAGAAGACCGGTCCCAGACTACCAGAAGGCAAACTCAATGACTTGCACCTCATCTGGCCAAGCAATGCTCTCTTGGCAGCCCCCTTGGGAGGAAAACTCGCACTTTTTTCAGACAAGTGGCACATTGTTACAAAGGACAAATGGGTCCTAGACATAATTTCACGAGGATACAGATTCCATTTTCACACCTTGCCAATGAAAAGAGGAATGCCAAACCTGCCACAAAATCAATGGGCAGAGGCACAAAAACAAATTACAGCTCTCATGGATATGAGAGCCATTCAACTGGTACCTACTCGGGAGCAAGGCCAAGGATTTTACTCAAGACTCTTTCTAGTTCCCAGAAAGGACAATGCCTGGAGACCAATTCTGGACCTTTCAATTCTAAACACCTTCTTACAAGTACCCAAATTCAAGATGCTAACACTACAGCAGCTTCTTCCCATGTTTGGCAAGAAAGCATGGCTAGTAACATTGGACATCAAGGAGGCATACCTGCATGTCCCTATCAGGCAAAGTTGCAGAAGATACCTCCATTTCATTGCAGGTTCAACCCATTACCAATTCTCTGCAATGCCCTTTGGCTTATCTACTGCGCCCAGGGTCTTCACAAAATGCCTGGCACCAGTAATTACATACTGCAGACAAAGAGGAATTCAAATATACCCATACCTGGACGACTGCCTCATCCAAGCAGAAAGCAAGGACATCCCCTTACAACATCTGGCTTTTGTAAAACCTCTTCTAAGTTGCCTGGGGTACACAGTAAACGAAAAGAAATCAAAACTAGTACCCTCACAAAATATGACATTCCTGGGTGCCAGCTTGAATACAACGGCCCAGAAGGCTTATCTGACGCCAGACAAACAACTACAACTGACTCAATATTTCAAAACAATGGCAACAAAGACCCAACTACCTGCAAGAAAAATTCTGCAGGCCTTGGGCTTCATGGCATCTTGCATACTACTAATACCATTTGCAAAGCTGCATATGAGGAAATTACAGTGGTTCCTAAAAAGCGTATGGTCTCAACACAGCCACAGCTTGGACACAGTGATCTCTCATTCCCTGCCTACAACAGGAGTTTCTATGGTGGTCACAGGCATGTCACCTCAGCAAGGGTCAGCCTTTCACCTTGCCCCCAGCCAGGCAAACTATGACAACAGATGCATCGGACTACGCCTGGGGGGCACACATGGCAGTACAGTGCGTTCAAGGCATATGGACTGCAGATCAAAGGAATCTGCACATCAATCAAAAAGAAATGCTAGCTGTACAGAATGCTCTGACAGCCTTCAAGTATCTATTACATCCAGGACAACTTACAATAAGGACGGACAAGACCACAGTAATGTGGTACATAAACAAACAAGGGGGTACACACTCCTAGCCTCTATGCAGGCAAGCAATGACCTTGTAGAACACAGCTCTGGCTTACCAAGTTCAGTTACAAGCACAATTCCTGCCAGGAAAAAAGAACACATTGGCAGACGACCTCAGCAGAATCATCATGGATCCCCACGAGTGGAAACTGGATCCACAAGTATTTGCAATGATAACTCAAAAATGGGGCCTTCCAGACATAGACCTGTTTGCCAGTCCTCAAAACTATCAACTAACAAAATTTTGTACAAGGCCACTTCACCATCAAGCTTGGAAAGTGGACGCACTATCATTCAGTTGGAAAAACCTGACGAGATATGCCTTCCCTCCATTGCCTCTCCTCACAAAGGTGCTTCTGAAAGTCAGAAAGGAGAGACCACGACTGATGCTCATAGCCCCAGACTGGCCATGCCAGCACTCGTACCCACTATTGAGGAATATGGCCCAGGGCCCACCTTGGATTTTACCACAGATTGCCCATTTGCTCACACAGCAAAACAATCAGATTCTTCACAGCCAGCTCAAAACCTTAAATCTGGCTGCATGGCATATCGCCTAAGCATCCATCCAGCTCCTCTTTCCCAAACATTTATGGATGTTGTTCTGGAAGCTAGGAGGCCCAGCACCAGGAAGGCCTATTCGGACAAATGGAAAAGGTTTTGTGCCTGGAACCAAGCTAAAGGCCAAAACACACTTCAGCCTCACATGCCTCAGATTCTACAGTATTTAACTGAGATGTTGCACAAAGGACTTTCTTTTTCTTCCATTACAATCCATGCATCAGCTATTTCAGCCCACTACAACACGGAACCACCCTTATTTTCGCATCCACTTCTAAGGCAGTTCCTCAGAGGGGCAAAAAACATTAGGCCCCCCAGGAGAGCACCTACACCAACATGGGACCTCAATTTTGTTCTGGAAAAACTTACGTTACCTCTCTTTGAACCAGCTTTCTCTGCAGATCTACAGTTCCTATCATGGAAGACTGCCCTGCTGCTAGCAATAACTTCAGCTAGAAGAGTCTCAGAGCTGCAGGCACTAATGGCAGTGGAACCTTTCCTCATTTTCCATCAAGACAGAGTTTCTCTACGAAGTAATCCTTCCTTCATGCCTAAGGTGGTTTCCAGTGTGGCTTTAAATCAAACCATTCACTTACCCACCTTCTTCCCAAATCCACAGAACAAAGGAGAAAGACTCCTGCATTCCTTGGACATTCACAGGCAACTTCGTTACTACTTGGATAAAAGTAAGGCTTTCAGAAAATCTGACCAGCTCTTTGTATCCTATGCTACAGCTTCACAAGGGAAGGCTATATCAAAACAAACCATTTCCAAACGGATAGGGCATTGCATTAGTTTTTGCTATACCCATCATGGAAAACCAGTTCCTGCTACCATTAGGCCTCACTCTACCAAGACAACAGCTGCATCTACAGCCTTCCTCAGGGGGGTTCCAACCAAGGAGATTTTGGAAGCTGCAACTTGGAATTCAGTACACACCTTTACCAAACACTATCACTTACCACTTTACTCTAAGACATGGGATGGCTTCGCCACTGCAGTTCTGCAGGGCCTTCTAGCCTCCTCTAACCCTCTATAACTCCTCCACCCATCCTTAGCTTTGGGATTCTACCCAAGTGTGATGACTGCAGCAGGGTAACATGATGAACATAGTACAGTTTTGTACCTACCATAAATGTAGATGTTCGAGTGTACACCCTGCTGCAGTCCAGGTTACCCTCCCTCCATCCCCTCTGATCTAACTAGCTAAATCTCTACAATACCTTCCTGATGTATTTGCTTATAGCTGGAGGGATTTTGTGTTTGTGCAAAAATTATTTGGTACTAATTACTGACCATCTTTTTGGGGGCACCTGACATCTGGATCAAGAAAAACCGAAGAAAATGGCGTCGGATGCATTATATATACCCCTGGCGCACTGACGTCAGGGAAGAAGTGACAGCAACCAACGCCGGACCAAGACTTTGGAATTCCGGCCGACTGCGGGACCGCCTGATGACAGGATAACCCAAGTGTGATGACTGCAGCAGAGTGTACACTCGAACATCTACATTTATGGTAGGTACAAAACTGTACTTTCTTCGGCTCCAAAGTCTTAAGAGCCGCAAGAGTCCTCTTCTCGGAGCCAGTCTATTGAGATTTCACTGGTGTCTCCTACACTGAGGTCTCCCATTTTGTACAGGTCTCGTTCTCCGTCCCAGTCCTCCAGGCCCACCAGGGGCTTATATGACTATGATGTGGAATGGCTGGTGTGCAGACGTCACCGGCACCGACCAAATTATTTTCGGCTCCGACCCATCTGGTCCCAGAGCCTACTATAGCCATTGTACCCACTGTTCCTCCTCCGAGACAAGCTGGACTTTCAGAGCCAGAGTGCTTGGTGCCCGTTACTGTGGATCTGCCGACTCTGAGACCCCCTTCAGTGATCAAGGAGCCGAATTCTGCTCCAACACTCTTGGTGCCATCTGGAGAGTCTGGGAGCCGATCTTCGGTGCAGAGCCTACCCCTTGGACCATCATCCCGGCTTAGCTCGGCTCCTACATCAGCCTCTGGGTCAATCTCGCTGGGTCCAGTGGCTTCCTCTGCCTCCTCTGAGCCAAGGAAGTCTTTGGAGCCAGTGGGATCTACCTTTGAGATGATGATGATGAGTGTGCTGTCTGCCCCTATAGCTCCACATAAGGATACCAGCACTCATCTCCCTAAGGCACCGGCTACTGTTTCTGCACCACCCATTCCACAGGACAGCAGAGATCCGGAGTTTCAGGATCCCCCATTGGGCAAACCCCTGTCTTTCGAGGCCACCCAAAATACCTTTCTGAGGAGCCCCCTTGGAAGAGAACTTGCAAGAGGAAGGACGTAGACTCTCCAGATGAGTCCGTCACTTCAGACACTGACCTCCAGGAGTCAGAAGGGTCCCCACGGTCGTCCTCTGATATCTCATTTACAGATATTCTAGAGATCCTGAAGCAGAGAGGGGGCTGGCAGGCTTCCACCCCTTCTGATGCGGAGTCAGTGTCCCTGAAGGCTTTTGAATCTCAGCCTTCAGCCTCCTGGGTGTCTCTGCCTTTCATCGAGCTAATGGACTTGGTCAGTCGAAAGGCATGGGAGTCACCTGACACAATGGAACCAGTCCCTTGGAGGCCAAACAAATTATCAGCTTCTTCTGGAAAGGATTTCCTCACTAAGGAGGTACCTGTAGATGCTGTGGTGGTGACAGTAGCCACTAAGAAGGAACATTTAGAGACATCATCCTCTGAACAAAGACTCTCGATCGATGGACAGATACGGGAACCGTGTCTTTTCGTCAGTGACCTTTACACTTCGCTGAACTACCTCACTCATTTCACAAGGCTACAGAGAGATCTCCTGAAAGAGCTAGGAGATGCTGTACAAGGTAACATTGGCTGCGGGGGTGAATGAGAAGGTCTCCTCCCAGATATCTATCTTAAATTCCATTGCCCACTCCTCCATGAGGCTGATCTCTTACGCAGCTGATGGAGCGAGCAGGGCAACGGGTTCCGTAGTTTACCTTAGGAGACACTCCTGGATGTGCTTTTGCAATTTTGCGGTGCCCTTTAAAGCTACCTTTACTAATGCCCCTTTTGACAGTTCTTCACTCTTTGGACCCAAAGTAAAAAAACACACTCACCCGATGTGAGCAGGAAGGAAAAACTCTCTGCCATTGGAGTAGGTTTTTCTGTACCTTCAAGAACTTATCCTTAAGGTCAGAAGAGTGGGAAAATGTGGTTCAGAAGATCCCAGAGAGTTTTCCAGGATGGAAAGGGTGAATCCTTCCCCAGGGGCAGAGGGGGGGTAACAATGGTAAACTCTGCCCTAGAGGCAGAGGGGGCCCGCAGAACCAGGGCGACCATGATTCCTTTCACGGATGCCCCTGTCAGCGCTTCTGAAAGGAGGCCTGACTGCTCTGCTGTGGACGCAGTCGGGGACGTTTATGTATGTACCCAGAAGCCTGACAAACTATCACAAGAGACAAGTAGGTACTAAGAACAATATCCAGAGGATATTCCATTCCCTTTTCCTACCCTGTCCCACAGATCAGAACAATCCCAGATGTTCCACCCAATCTAAAGGAGCAAGCAACTATAGAAATTCAGAAGTTGCTGCACAAAAGAGTCATCCAAGAAGTCCCCACAGACCAAATAGGATTTGGAACTTACTCAAGATTCTTTTTGGTGCCAAAAAGAATAGGGGGCTGGAGACCCATAGTAGACCTAAGCAATTTAAATGAATCTGTCAAGAAGTCAAAGTTCCGAATGGTGACACTGCAGTCTATACTTTCCTTTTTAGGGAAAGATGATTGGATGTGCTCGATAGACCTTCAAGATGCTTACTACCACATAAAAATGGACAGGGCATCGAGAAGGTACTTACGCTTCCGGCTAGGAGCCGGTCATTATGAGTTCCGAGTTCTGCCCTTTGGTCTCCCTACCGCCCCCAGAGTGTTCAAATGCATGGCAGTAGTCCCAGCTCACCTGAGGCGTCTAGGATTCTGAGTGTTTCCCTATCTAGATGACTGGCTCCTATCTGCCACCACCAAGCATCTACTCCCAACAAGCCAGGGATGTGACCTTGGAAATTTGTGCTCAATTATTACAGTCAACTTTCAAAAATCTGCCTTGTTGCCCTGTCAACATTTTACATTTATAGGCGCAGATCTAGACACCGCTTCCTTGATGGCACGTCTTCCAACAGAGTTTCAACACTCAGGCAACAGATACTTCATCTTCTTCCCAAGACCAAGGTGAAAGCAAAAATAGTTCTAAAATTAGTAGGGACAATGGCTTCCACAATAACACTGGTTCCCCTTGCCAGAATGCACATGAGGATCCTTCAGTGGCTTTTGTTCTCCCAATGGTCACTTAAAGAGCTTCCTATGTCTCACCTTATCAGGATAACGGGATCTTGCAAAAATGAGCTAAGATGGTGGATACATTCCAGTCATGTGACCATAGGGAGACCCTTTGTTCCACAACAACCTTTAGCTACAGTGACCACAGACGCTTCCCAGATAGGGTGGGGGGGCATTATCTGTGCAGAGCAGTCCAAGGTATATGGCAAGCACATGAGGCTCACTTGCATATATATATAAATAAATGTATGTCTGTGTGTGTGTGTGTGTGTGTGTGTGTGTGTGTGTGTGTGTGTGTATATATATATATATATATATATATATATATATATATATATATATGTGTGTGTGTGTGTGTGTGTGTATATATATATATATATATATATATATATATATATATATATATATATATATATATATATAAATGTATATGGTTTATTACAATTTTTTTAGTAGCAGCAGCAAACAAGATCTGGGGAGTTACACTACTGCATTATGGGATACCTACTTGCCACGTGCCAAGTTTGAGTCTTTCAGCAGTGTATTCGGCCAAGTTGGAGCCAAGGATTGGCTCCAAATTCATTGTAAGAATGAACAGCGAGATGGACAACAAACATGGAACATTATGGTAAGTACATAACTTTTTTTTTTTTTTTTTTTTTTTTTTTTTTTTTTAGTTTTAGCACTCAAATCTGTTTCTTTGAGCTACAAATTACTACAGGACTCAACTTTCCTCACTTGTCTAGAGGAAAACAGTTTTTAGTACTAATAAATAAGCACCTATCCAGGCATGTCTGTGGGTCAGCTCCCGGTGTTTTCTCCTGTCTACTTGATGAATCTGGGCATCTTTGGGCAATGCAGCAATTGCCTCATGTACACAGACAAAACTCTCCTCCTACCACCTAACACTACAACCTGTGAGAGATGCACTTATATAGCCAAACTGGAAGCAAAGCTCTCTTCACCCAAGACTGGACTAGACAGTCAAGAGGAGAGGGTGAACACTTGCACCACACCATACTCATCACATAGTCCCTCAACACCTACACCACCAAAACATACACACCTCCATTCACAGTGGCTCTCAATAAAAATCTGCCCAAGCAGCAGAGACCTACAAAGCAGAAATGCAAGCAACCTCCACCCCCCAACACAACCCAAATGACACATAGCCCACAAACTCAGTGTGCCACCCAACCACAGCCCATAAGGCATAACAACGTACCCAGCACTATAGTCATAGGCGACTCTATAGCCAGGCACACTGATGTTCCACTCACCAGGCTGAACAAGGAGAAACTTACTGTCATCTGCCTGGCGGGTGCCAGGATCCGCCACATAACGCATGCACTCGGGTCACTCCACAACAAGTACAAATATGACTGTCATTGTCCGTGTTGGTGTGAATGACCTGAGACATACCTCCCTGGACTACATGAAAAGAGACATGGAGGAGCACTCTGATATTGTAGCCCAGGCAGGTATGACCCTGGCCCTGAGTAGCATCCTGCCATCACCCAGAATTATACCACAGTACAAGGACAAAATGATTGACTTCAACAATTGGCTAAGCTTTTGGTGTCATTCTAAGGGGATCCAGTATCTGTATACCTGGGATGACATGATCGACAGACCCACAATACTTTCCCGGAGATGGCCTGCAACTGTCTCCCTTGGGATTCCGGGTACTGGCTAAGGCTCTTGCCACCCCTATAGTGCATTTTGTAGGCAAGGTTCAAATGACAAATTCATCACCGTAACAGGTACAAGCAAGCAAAATCTAAGGGTAATGCTACTCACTGCTAGAAGTCTAAACCTCAAAATGCACTCACTTTATGCTTAAAATGGAGAACATTGACATCTGTGCAGTGGCAGAGAATTGATTCAAGGCTCGTGAGAGCACCCCTGGATTACCAGGCTATAATTCATAACACAGCTTTCGGCCACCTAACCTGGATCAAAACAGTAAAGGCGGAGGCGTGTCCATATTCATTAAGGATCTCTACACTTCCAGACTAGTTGCTCAGCATAATGTATCTGAGATTATCCAAGTGCAACTAACTCTGGGCAAGACCACAATCCAAATTGTAGCTTGCTACAGATCCCCCACCATGCCCCAGGATTCCCACTCCTCATTTCTTGATGCACTGGAAAATATTAGGGTACAACCTAACACCCTAATAATGGGCGATTTCAACTACCCCACCATTAACTGGGAAAACTACTTGTGTACCGACTCTCTTGCTCAACGTTTTCTGGAATTCATAAATTCCAATGCCTTAGATCAACTTATCTACACCCCCACCAGGGGCAGCAATATTCTAGACCTGGGGGGGGCGACAGGTGTTCCACACCAAAGGTCAATTCCTCATTGGTCAGATCCGACCACAAGCTAATCACCCTAGACATCCACATCCCGCCCCCATCCCCCATTAGGGAAACCACCGTAAAAAAAATTTCTCCAAAGCCAACTTCCCTCTTCTTAAGACAGAAGTGGCAAACTTCACGACACCCATGCAGACGGACAATAGAGGTATGACTGCTGAATCCAACACAAATGCACTTTATAATCACTTACATGAGTATATGGATTGTGCTATCCCTAACAGAACCAAGATGCTATCCTCCAAAAAAAAAAAGTAAGCCAATCTGGTAGTCCCCTGCATAAACAAACTCTACAACAGAAGAATGAAATTGCTGCAAAAAAGAGAAAAATCCCACTATTGGAGGAACTCCCTGGTCAGCCTTGGTAAAGAGCTGAGATCTCTCATAAAATCCTCCAAAGCTAGTTATGAAAACAAAATCGCCACTGTTTCTAAAGACAACCACAAATCATTCTATAGCTATGTCAAGAATCTCCATGGCAACACTCAGATCTGCTCTCTGAGTTACAGCACAATGACACTATAAATATACAGAACCAACTGATATTGCCAACATCCTGGCAGATAGGTTCAGTGCTAACTTTACCCCCCCCCCCCAAAAGGCCCATTTCTATACTGGAAGAATGAAAAGTTCCTGTATTTACGACTGCACAGGTAAAAAAGAACACAGCATCCATGGGACCTGACATTTCAGGCTGCATTCTACACAAACGACAGAACAAACTGGCACCCCACCTAAGTACCATCTTCAGTCATAACCTCACCTTAGGTTTTGTGCCCACTGAGTAGCGCACAGTGACTGTTATCTCACTCCACAAAGGGGGATCCATCACGGACCCTGGGAACTACCCCCCCCCATTAGCCTGACGAGCCTGGTCTGCAAGGCCATGGAATGTATCATCATGGAACTTTATAAACAAAGACATTGGTAATCTTCAAACTCTGGACCCCACCCATTTCGGGTTTGTAAAAGGCAGATCATGTCTCCTAAACCTGATGGACTTCTTTGAAGCAGTCGCCAAAGCCGTAGATGAGGGTAAGGTGGTTCACACAGCCTATCTAGATCTCGCCAAGGCTTTTGACACCATCCCCCACTCTGGAATTACAGTTAAACTCGCTAAACTAGGTATAAATCCCTATGTCACAAGATGGGTTGCTAACTGGCTCACTGACAGAACCCACACTGTGAAAGTAGCAGACTCCAAATCCAACTTCAGACCAGTGACAAATGGAGTACCACAGGGTTCAGTCCTGGGTCCTCTCCTGTTAGCCTGTACTTCAGAGAAGTAGATACCAAACACAGAAGGGCTTTGGCTAATGAAGTTTGCAGATGACTGCAAACTAGGAGCCATAATTGAAATTCTAACTATCTGGACATCCTACAAAAGGGCCTCACTGAGACAGATGCCTGGTGTCAAAGCCATGGCCTCAAGCTCAATGCCAAAAAGTGCGTTGTCATCCCCTTTGATAAAAACTCTGTACCCATGAGCTACCACATAGGTGGTAGTCTACTTAACACCAAAAGTGTGATAAGAGATCTTGGGACACAGGTGGACAGTAGTCTCTCCTTTGATAATCACCTCACCACAGTAGTCAGGAAATCCTTCTACGACACACCTCATCACAAAAGGTTTCTCATCCAGGAAAAAAGAGGTAATTGTTCCCCTCTACTCATCACTCATTAGACCCATTATAGAGTACAATGCCCCTTTTGGTATGTACCTCACAAGACCTCTACAACAACTCTAAAGGCCGCAGAAATAGCTCACAGAGGATTACCGGCCTCAGACAGATGCCCTATACAGACTGTCTCAAAAAACTCTAGCTTTACTCTGTCGCATATTGCCTACTCGGAGGCGATCTTTGCTTAACATATAAAGCTATGTCAAACCCAGAGCTGTTGGACATGCTCCACTTAAAGAAATCCCAGTCCCTCCGAGTTGCATGCTCTAGGGACCTAAACCTTGTCACCACAGTAAACAGAACATGCTGGAGGGATAGATTCCTGACCCAGAGACTTCCCATACTCTGGAACAAACTACCTATCTATATCAAACAAAAGCTCCTCATTAGCACTCGTCAAGAAAAATCTTGATGATTGGATGAGAAATAGGAAATTCACCCCGGGGATCACTTCTGTGGCTCTGCTCGACAGGGGCACAGGAAAATAATTTTCTTGGGTGGCGAAAGCCAGGATACCTTTTTGGCTAGGCTTATATAGGCCCCAGGGCCGATAGCCTAGTACCTACCTATGAACATAGCTCTCTTTGTCTCTGTACTGATTTCTTCTAGCTTTCCTTAATGACTCTTAATGGCTAAACAGCTGGTTTACATTCTTGCAGAATCACCGAAGCAAAACCACTAGGAATGGCATTTATCTGTAATTACTTGTTCACACCAGAATACTTCAGTATACCAGGTTCAGTTAGCAGGCCTTAGTGCTGGAAAGACAACAGTATGGAAGCTGCCAATGGCCATCATTGGTCTGCCCATCGGTGGGAGGTATAAGCTATAAGAGTAGCTCCCTTGTGGGGGGCATGCAGATGCCTCTCCCAGAAAGCAACATTCAGCAGTATCTCAGCTACTGGAGTGATGTGTTTTGGCCAAGGTGGGGCAAGCGTCCTACATGACTCTACGCTCTGGACTGCTGCTTAACATGCGACAGTCATCTATGAGGGAATCAGTGGTCTGATTGGGGTCTATCCCAGCCTGATAATAAGTGGGCCCATAGAGCTTTTTTCACACCTGAGAGTGTTACTCTGAGAATTAACCTCAGACAGAAGAAATGAGCAAGTTTGATGCCAGTGGTGGTACCCTTTTTGTTCGAGTCATGTGGGCAAAAAAATACTTTATTGTGGATACTTCAGATAACTATTTCACAGCTTTTATCTCGTTTTTTACTCCAATAATGTTTCATATTGTGTTCCAGCTGTTTCATTAATGATAAAATTGCTTTAGATTGCTTTGGAATAAACTTTCATATTGCATCTTTTTTAGAAATTGAACAAGAGGTTGTTTGTCATCTGAACAACACATCTGTAAAATGGCTGCTGTTTTTTTTATCTGGCTTCAGGTAACCTGGTGAGACGATATGGCCCATGTATACAAGGTCAGTAACTCTGATTTTAGTCTTGCTCAGCTTGAAGCTGTTCAGCCAAAATGATTTCGTCATCTGTTCCTTAGTTCATAGGCAAGTACTAGGCTAGCTGCCCTTATGGGCCATTTTAAGCCTAGCCATTTTCTCCTCCAAAGATGAGAATCATGCCCTGCCCTTAGGTTTGTGAGGTAAAACCTTAACCATTATGCCAATACCCATATTGGTGTATTGTACTAACGGCAACACCAAGCCCTCTGAGTATCTATGCAAGTGTACTCTGGTCAGGTGCAGAAAAAAATCAAATGGACATTTGGTAATCTGCATCTTCTCAGGCAAATAAAAAGTAGATATAATCTAACCTTTTATCAAGATTTATTGAACAAAACTGTCATTTGCTTCATTGAAGAATACTTTACTGTCTGACATGAGTACCACCACTACTACTTGTGTCTCTATGAAGCAGAAAATGCTGTCTTTGTAGTTTCAGGTCTCCTCCATCTAGCTTTTCTGATATAATGTTGCTTTTGGCACACTTAATAGGCTTTGTTTCTGAATCACACCCATTTTTCTGTATATCATTTAAGTCCTAATTATAGCCTGCTAAACTACTGTAACTTTCCTTGGAGCACGCACTAGAGGCGTCACTGTATGATCTGCCTGAATGTTTTAAGCTTCTGCCAAGTACCCAAATGTGTAAATAACTCAACCTTATTTACTGAACATTTCCTGATTCACACTTTAGCTCTGCAGTCACACTGTGAATTATTTCTGGCATGCCAAGCTTCTGACAAGTCAAATGACACCGTTTAGATGGTTCATTTGTACAGTCAGTTATCTGGACTTGAATATTTGTATTCCTTACTCATATCGTTGTCTCTTTCGGCTTTTCCCTGTTAGGGGTCGCCACAGCAGAACTCCAGTCCACTAATGATTGGCAGTAGATTTTTTACGTGCAGAGTTGCCTGCCCCTGACGCACAACCTTCAACGAAGGTATGCCCATGCTCTAGCTGAGAATCGAACCGGACAACATCTTACTGTGAGGTGACAATGCTACCGCAACACCACCACCGCAGTTACTCATGTACTTAACATTTCCGAGCCTTTGGTTTTATATGATGCCCAACAAAGGTTAATAGTTTAGGTTGCTATTTTTCTAGCGGTGTCTTGAGTGATTTAGCCATTGTACTTTTCTCTGCTGCAGTGTCTAGAGTAAACTGTACATTTCATTTTATTAATTCTGAGTTTTTGCCTTCCAGAGTTTTTGGTTTGTGGGTGAGGTTTTTCTGTACTTTTATCATTCATAGTTTATGCTGTGTATATTCTGTCCACACGTAGTGCTTGCAGTCAACTCATGATTTTGATGCAATAATATGCTGTAATAAGGTGCCCTCTTTTTGACAGCAAGTTTGTTTAAATAATTTTATGCAATTTAGCAAAATGATTTATTTTGCGATTGCTTCTACAGACTTTATTAATAGTGGCTCATTTCTTCCTGCTGCATCACAGTATTTCTGCACCATAGTTGGCTAACTTCTTTTTGTCAGTGGATATTTTCAAATCATTTTTTACTCTTTGCTTGCCTTCTTTTCTATTAAGTAAGTCATACTATACACATCAGAATTTTTAGAGCGAGCTTATAATTGTGATAAGGTACTTTCTCTTGTTTGCAGAGAAAGCATTTGACAGAGTAGACTGGGACTTCATGAGCAGGGCAATGGAAGCATTTGCTTTCCCTGATGCAATTATAAGGTTGACTAGGAGTATATATGAGGGATCGGAGGTGAAAATTAAAGTAGGTGGGGTCCTCTCTGATAACTTATGCTTGAGTAGAGGAACCAGTCAGGGTTTTCCGCTTTCCCCTTTGTTGTTTACATTATATTTAGAACCACTGGCAAAGAAAATAAGAGACTCATAAATTTAAGGATATAATTGGTATGGTAGCTGGGAAAAGCTGGGTCTGTTTTCAAGTATTCTTTTATCCATGACAAAACCAGAAAGGGACATTACAGTGTTGTGGAACATTTTAAGACCGTTTCAGATCTTCTTGGGATACAAAATTAATGAAGCTAAAACCAAGGCAATAGTGGTAAATTATGTATATATACACACACACACACACACACACACACACACACACACACACACACACAAATTGGTCTAACAATTTCCATATTTATGGGGACATGATCAAATGAAATATTTAGTATGGATTAGAAATTACTCTTGTGGCAGCTAAAGATGTGGGAAGAAACTAAACTGAAGATAATACAAAAATTGAGAAACTGGAGGCTTTGTTATTTGGATATGGATAGTAAGATACAAGCAATTAAAATGTTTTTAGTTCCTTTAGTCTTATACACAGGTCAGGCATATTTTTATTAACCAGAGGAGAAGCTGTGGATAGCAATTAAAAAAAAGTTGAAGGATTTTATCTGGGAAGGGAAGACAACAAGGGTCAAGTGAGATAAGATGAGTCTTCCAATAGAATAAGGTAGACTAAGATTACCCAATTTGAGGGGGTATTTTAGAGCAACACAGTTAAGGCTCTTATACATGCCACAAGCAGAAAACTATAATTCAAAGCTGAAAGGAATGATGATGATACAGGGAGGAAGCTCAAGAAATAAGGAGAGATCGGGATCTTGGATGCAGACTTTTAAGGAGAATAATAAAAAACATACAAAGTATTATATTCATAAAGTAGCGGGGAGTATTCTAAGAACTAAACCAGCACAAGAATGGAGTAAAGAGATTCTGCCGATAAGGATCACTGTGGTTAGGGATACAGCTAATAGGCAAGAAGGGGCTGGAATTTATTGGAGAAAACTGTCAAAGAAACCAAGGTGTTGGGAACAAATTAAGTAGAAAGGGAAAGGTAATAGAATGGGAAGAGGCCAAGAATTTATTTGGACTGCAGGTTAGAGATTGCCTTTCCAATCAAGGATTGATAGAGTATAGGCAAAGAGAAATAGGGAGGACCTAAATGAAAGACCAGCACTGGTAGAGTTTTTAGTAGAATGTAGAACAGAAGCTGCCTTTAAAAAGGAATAATTAGGTGAGCATATAAAATATTGCATGATAATTATAAGAATCATTCAGAGGAGCTTAGAAAGGATTGGGAAGAGAGACTGGATAAGCAATTCACAAAGAGACGGTGGGGGGGGGGGATATATGTATATCTCCCAAATATGCAACAAAGTCTAGAAGATTTAGTATCTTTGCCTGGAAGTGTTTACGTTGGAGACTACTTGGGGTATAAAAATACCTATAAATTTTTCCTCGGGTGGATAGCAAATGTTGGAGGTTTGACTGACAACAAAGAGGTGGCTGGGAACATATTTTTTGAGAGTGTAATGAGCTGGCATACTTTAGGAATTCCCTGCGGTCCGCTCTGTCAGAGATGCTGGGTGAGCAGATTGGATTGACTGGGCAGATGATTTTTTTTGAGCCGTGATACAGAATTGGAAATGCCTAGATAATAGTAAAGCCCTGCTGAGTCTAATTAAGGTGGCTGCCAAAAAAAAGCAATTACTGGAAAATGAAAATTTTAAAAGCTAGACCAACTTTACTAGAAGTAGCGAATACAGTAACAGAGATAAAATAACTGGAATTGGGATCTATAGAAAAATGAGACTTGTGGGAACAATATATGCAGAGGGGGAATGTGGTTTAAGAATCAGGATTTGAGTGAGCCATATAATGGTTAACGGACAGTGAGTGGATAGATTATAAGTGATGTATAATGTTTGCAACTACAGTTGTTTCAGTGGTGTCTGTGATGTATAATGTTTGCAACTAAAGTGGTGTCAGTGTTTTTGTTTATATAAATGTAAGATTGCCTTTCTCATACGTGATAATTTAATAAAGAAGTTTATTGAAAAAAAGTACTTTGTGTTCGGCTCATAGTAGTAATTTTATTTTAAAACTTGATTGATGTTGTCTGTTCTGCTGTTCCTCAACAGATGGGTCTGGGATCAGACTTCAGATATTTTTTTAGACATCAGGATCCACAGCTCAGGCTCCTCCCTGTACATATAATCCCCCTCCTGTCCCCAAGATTAGCTCAGATCTTTTTTACCACTTGTAGAGAACAGACATGGTCTTCTCAGCTCAGGCTCTCGTCAGGTAAGTTATTGCTTCCATTTGCTGCTGTTTCGATAGTTTTGATAATTTAGTATTTCCCTTGTGATAGAGTTACCTTTCCTCATATTTTTCTTCAGTTTTCCCTTACCCATAAGTTTTTGTTTGTCTAAACAGTTTTTTCTGTTCTGTTGTACCTTTAGCACCTCTCACCTCAGTGCTAGGATTTTATTACTGTTTTGATCATAATAGATTTTACAATTGTTCGTATTTTCATGATAATTTACCATTGTTGCTATTTTCTTGTTTTAAAATAATTTTGTGAAGTCTATCTTTTTTTTTTCTTCTGATTTGGCTTAATCATATCTGACAAGGCATCATGGTTCAAACAATGTGTGACTTGCATCCACAGACTTCTGAATTTATGTGCACATCAAAAGTGTGTTTATTGTTTGGGTACTGACTCCATATGTATGGCTTTTGGCCACCAGGCTTTTTAAGTGCAGGAATAAACTGATATTTAAGGGACTTCCTCCTCCTCCTGCGGTAGAATCATCCAAGTCTGTTTCTTTTTTTGGATACTCCCCATCCAGTTAAAAAAAAAAAATCCTCTAACAAATCAAGAGGGGGAGGAGAGTGACAATCCTTGGAACAAGGGCAAGGAGAAAATGAAGTGCTGCCCATCTCCGTCATCTTCAGCTCTAGCCACTAAAACGTCCACATCATTGGGCCCTACTCCTCCAATGGATCAGACACCTGTACAATCTAGGACTTCTCCTTTATTGGAGCAGATATTGTTACAGAAGTCAATCTCTCTCTCTCTCCCAGCTGCATTCCCCCTTTCTTCAGGAGAGACCCAATAGTCATCGGAGTCCTCTCCAGAATATCCCACTGCTGAGATCCCTTGGAAATATTCAAGAGGTGGCGCATTGAGTCCCTCCAGGAGTCACTTACCAAAGAGACAGATTTTGATGAAGGTGAGAGATCCTCCGATCACTACTTGAATTCATCTCATTTGGGAAGATCCTCAAACGTTTGAGACACAAAGGAAGTTGGTCTTCCAAAACCCCCTTACCCTTCTAAAAAAGGAGTCTGTGTTTCTTGATGCTTTTGAATCAGTCTCTACTGTTTCTTGGGTGGTCCCTGCCACCATTGAGATGATGGACTTGAACTCTCGGCAGGCATGGAAAGAACTGTATGTGATGCAACCAGTACCCAAAATAGAAATATCTTGTTGCTCCCTGAGAAGGGGTAGTATTGGGACACGGTCCCTGCAGAGAACACCATGGTATTTGCAGTAGGCACCATAAAGGAGCTCGCAGAGGAGACCCCCTCTGCCCTTCCCCCTGTCAGAGAGTTTAGGGCTTTGGATAGGTTTGGAAAGCAAGTCTATGCTTCAGCTACCTTTGCATTAAGTTCATTGAATTATTTGGCTTAAGGTTTAAAAGAGTTGTCAAAATAGCTTTCCAAATTTCTCTTGGTCCATGTCTGCAGAGGACAAGAAAGCTGTAGACTTGCAACTTGCCATCCTTCGGTCTTATCAAATGCCAGTATACATCTGATACCCAACATGGCTGAGGGCACTTTGAGAACCACACATGCAATCATTTCCATAAGGAGACATGCTTGTCTACACTTATGTAACTTTGTGGAGCCTGTTACGACATCCTTTGTAAATGCTGTTTGTGATGGTTCAACACTTTTCGGACCCAAGGTCACAGAAGCATGAAGCACTCTCCGGAAATGAACAAGATGGGAAAACTCTTTCTGCCATAGGAATATGGTTTTCTAACCCCCCCCCCCCCCCCCCAGGACCCACTGTAGAAATCAGAAATAGGGTAAGAAACTGTTGTTCCAGAAGTCTCTAAGGTTCTCCCAGGACACATTTAGAGACAGACCCCTATGGCAGAGGGTGGAATTCTTATTGTGAACATCACCCACGAGGCAGAGGAAACCAGCATAATCTAGGACTTTGGGAGTCCTTTCGCCATGTGGCCTTTTCAGTGCTCCTGAATGGTTAGTCGACTGCTGCACTCTGGAAACAGTCCGGGGGGGGGGTTGCTCATCTCTGCACCTAGAAGCCTGGGCATCCATCACTGAGTGGGCAATCATAGGCTATTCCATTGCCTTTATTTGCCTACCCCCACCACAAAAGAAAATTCCCAGTGTTCCACCCTCCCAAAGAATGGCAGTAGCTATGGGGAAAAAAAAAGCTGCTGGACAAGTGAGACATCCAGGAGGTCCCACCAGACCAACAAGGAAATGGAACTTACTCAATATTCTTTTTAGTGCCAATAAAGAATAGGGACTTCAGGATGATTTTGGACTTCGGCCAACTCGGTCAGTAACACATGAAGTTCTGGATGGTCATGGTATAGTCTACCCTACCCCTGTTGAGGAAGGAAGATTGGATGTGCACAACAGACCTTCAAGATGCATACTGCCACATCAGGAGGGATAGTCAAGAAGGTTTCTTCACTTCTGGCTGGGAGCCAGTCATTTCCAATTCAGAGCCCTGCCTTTTGGTTCAACACATCCTCTGGGTGTTCATTCAGTGCATGGGATTGGTTGCAGTTCATCTCGGACTTAACTGGGCGACTGGCTCATTTTTGCTTCCTCCAGACCTGTACTAATCTGGGTCAGGAACTACCTGCTCCATTTTTGCTTGCTGCTGGGCATAACAGTGAATCAGGGCAAATCGTATTTTTCCCCAGTACAGACTTAGGAGTTTATAAGAGCTCATTTAGATATCACTACACAGATAGCAAGACTGCTGTTGAGCTGACAGTCCACTTGCTGTACTTGTTCTTCAACTGTTGGGGTCAATGGCAGCTTCTATTAACTTTGCCCCTTGGTGAGTAATTACACGAGAGTTCTTCAGTGGTCCACCAGATATCAAGCCATATGTTTTTAGATTAATTTGACAAACATGTGCAGGGTTCTTAGAAAGTGGTGGATCCAATCTCTTCAGGTTACCCTGAGCTGACCCTTTGTTCCTCATCCACTCAAAACAATCGTGACCACAGATGCTTCCCAAGTGGGGGTGGGGCGAATTACATGGGAACTGATGTTCTAAGGCATGTGGTCCCAATACGAGGCCAAACTTCACATGAATGTCTTGGAGATGAGGGCAGTCCTTCTAGAGTTGCAGGCCTTTCAGGAGATCCTTCCTGTAGGAATGATTTCTCTCCAGACAGACATGTCAGTCTGGTATATCAGTAAATAAGGGGAACACTTTCCTACCTGTTGCATCTAGAAGCCCTGAGAGTGTGGCAGTGGGTGATATCCCCTTTCCGATAGCACTGTATATGCTAGGGAAGTTCAGCATTCTAGCGGACAGGTTGAGCAGTTCAGTTCTGCTAACCTCATGAGTGCTCTGTTAATCCAACAGTGGCAGAACAAATTTTTCATCAGTGGTGTCAACAATGCTGCTATCCTTTTGCCTCTAAAGCACAGAATTCCAGATAACCGACACGTTGAGCAAAAGTAGTTGGTAATTCCAAATGATATATGAGATGTAGTTTATTATCAGTGCCACAAAGCTTTTGGGTGGAACCCTTCTTCATTGTGTAAACTATGTAAAGCTTTCTTGAGAGGTAGTTTCCTGCTTACGCCACCCACTTAGGGATCCTACCCCACCTGTGGAAATGACTGTTTTGCTCCAAGCTTTAACGCAGGCACCCTTTGAACCTGTTGACAGAGTGGACATGAAGTTTTTGACCTGGAAAATGCTCTTTCTGTTTGGTATTCATAGGGGTTTACTAGGCTAACTACCACAAGGGCCTTTTTAAGCCTAGCCATGCATCCCAGATCTCTGACAAGTTCTGATACCCTTGATAAGTGTAACCATGGGCCTGAGAGATGAACCATTTACAGGTTACCTGTGTCCATTAGAGATGTAGGTGCCAGACCAGGGATGAATTTCCAGTTTCCCATTCAATTGTCCAAGTTGCACTTAAATTGGTTTAGGGAGGAACTCTGCTTCACATGGATGGGGAGCCTGTTCCATAGACTGGGTAGTCTTTGGGATACATAACTATCTCTCCAATAGGTCCTGTTTATGTCACAGGCAAGGTTTAAGTCTTTAGAACGAGTAATTATTGTGCTGTTTGTTTTGTGAATATGCAGGAGGTCCATCAGAGTGGGGTCTGACAATGGCCTGTATGCCAGGTATAGATCTCCCCTCAAAAGCCTGTAAGAGACAGAATACAGGAATAGGGCCTCTAGGTGATCTGTATAGGACATTTTACTTACGCCCTGTATTATTTTAATGAGGAACCTTTGTGGATGTTCCAATTGTTGGGTTGTTGAATATGCCTGGTTAGGTACATACCAAAGGGGACATTGTCCTCTATGATAGTTCTGATGAATGCCAAATACAGTGGGCTTAGATGCCATACCTTTGTTTATACATTGCACAGCATAGAATGATTTCCTCACCACTGTAGACATGTGATGGTCAAAGTCTAGATTACTATCTATGCGAGTCCCTAAGTCCCTGACTACTGGGTCAACTGTAAGGGGTGTGTTGTCAATATGATTGTGACAAGGGATGGATGACTTCCCAAAGGATATTTTTATGCATTTCTTGGCATTTAGTTTTAGTCCATGGCTTTGACACCAGATGTTTGTGTCAGTCCCTCCTGGACAACATTTGTGTCTGTGTGAGATTCAGTGACTGCTCCTAATTTGCAATTGTCTGCAAATTTAGTCAGCCCGAAACGACTGACATTGGCCTTGACTTCTGAGGAGTTAATGCCAAAAAGGAGTGGTCCAAGGACTGATCTCTGAAGGACTCCACTTGTGACTGGTCTCATTGTAGAGGTGGATTCCCCAGTTCTAACTTCCTGGGTCCTGTCTGTGAGCCAGCTTGGCTATCCACCAGGTGACATACAGGTTTGTCAACAATGCCCGAGTGGGGTATTAGATCAAATGCCTTGGCTAGGTCAAGGTAGGCAGTGTGAACAATTTTGTCCTCGTCTATTGCTTTGTTGACCTTCTCCAAGAAATCCACCAGGTTTTGTAGGCATGATCTGCCATTGACGAAACCAAACTGGGTTGGGTCCTGTGTCTGGAGGTTTACTATATCTTTGTTGATCATCTCCATGATAATTCTTTCCATGGCTTACATACAAGACTAGTGAGACTTGCAGGTCTATAGTTTCCAGGGTCTGTAGATGGCCCACCTTTGTGCAGAGGGATGACTGTTGCCTTTCCCCTTTCATGAGGCAGGAAGCCTGTTTGGACGTTACAATTTAATAGTAATCGTAGAGGCACTGATAGGTCACGTTTCATGCTGTTTAGAAGGCATCCTGGGATATTGTCTGGGCCCATTGATGCAGTGTTCTTGGTCTTGAAGAGAGCAGTAAGGACCTGTTCCCTAGTGATAGTAGGGGAGTTATATTTGAAGATATTTCCTTAGGGAAGGTTGAGTGGGAGAGAGGGGTAAAGTTGGAGCTGAATTTATCAGCCAGGAGGTTTGCTATATTTTGTAGCTCAGTATAGGTGGCTCCATTTACATTGAGCTCTGCACACAATTGTGTATTGCCTTTGAGGCTGCAGACATAGCTAAAGAATGCTTTGTGGTTGTACTTGGCCTGGGAGGCCAAACTTGCCTCAAATTTGACTTTGGTAAACTTTTTGTCCTCTGAGTTGTTTGTTTAGTTTGAGTGCTTTTATTCTGCTGGGTGCTGTACCTCCTAATTTTTGCCATGATTTTCTTCCTCCTGTTATACAGTTTATTGATTTTGTGATTCTACCATGGTGGCTTGCTTTTTTGAGTTAGTTCTGTACTTTGTCCTGGTGGGTACAGCTGCCTCTGTGCAGCTATTAGCATGCTTGTACAGGGTTTCTGTGAAAAGTTCTGCATAGGCAGCAGTGTTCTTAGGGTTTATGGGGGGCTTGAAATTTTGCCAGGTTCTCACTTAATAGCAGGAGGTTATTATTAGAATAGTTCCTGAATATTCCAGGTTTAGCTGGGGGTCTAGGTTTTATTTTTACTTCAAAGGAGACCATTTTGTGGTCTAACCTTACCAGGGAAGGCATTCCAGTAGGGTGTGTGCAGCACTCTACCATATTAGTGAGGACCAGATCCAGTATGATTGCAGCCCTGGTTGGTGTATTGACTGGTTCAGGGAATTTGTGTTTACAAAATCTTGGGATCTCTGTGGATGTATGCTTGGTGTACTGTAGGATTCCAATTAGTAGTGGGGTAATTAGTCGCCCATGAATATGGTATTGGGTTGGATGGTTAGTGTTTCTAGTAAGTTTAAATGGATGGTATGGGTTTCCTGGGTCAAAGAGGGGGACCTATAGCTTGCAAGGAAGTGATATTGGATTTTGCCTGTGGTGATTTGAACATGGAGCAGCTCAAGTACATTGTCCTGTTTGATTAGCCTTGAAGTATATTTACTTTTGATGTAAATAGAGACATCTCCACCTTTAGTCCCTGCCTGTGAAGTAGCTAGCCTAAATGTGTGGAATGCATTATAACCTTGCACTGTTGGTGTGCTCTCCATGGCTTTAAACCATGTCTCAGTGACCGCACAGACGTCAGCATTCTCTAGGGTAAAGAGACCTTCTAGGGAATGGGTTTTTTTGTTTAGACTCGTAGCATTGAGCAGTAATCCCTTTAGATTTTCTTGTTTTTGATTTGCTATGTTGGAAGTGCTTTCAGTTTCGCATTGCCTAAAAGTGGCACTATAGGGGAAGACAATGTTTTTGCTAATGTTCGAAAGGCTGGAGGGGGGAGTTGCAGACCATCCCTGGCAAAGTAGCATGGTCGGTTGACCATTTCCTTCCATTCTGACCAATATTGCACCCCCTTAGAATGACACCAGAAACTAAGCCAGTTAAAGTCCATCATCTTTTGTTCGTTTTGTGGCATCATCCTTGGAGAAGGTAAAATGCTGCTGAATGCTAGGCTCATACCAGCCTGAGACACATATTCCGAGAGCTCCATGATGTCTCTTCATATAGTCTAGGAAGGTACGTCTCAGGTAATTTACTCCCACATGGACTATGACTGAATCATATTGGTAATTGTGGTCCAGTGACCACAGTGTGTGCATAATGTGGTGGATCCTAGCCCCTGGTAAGCATCTCAGAGAGTGTCTGCCGTGCAAACCTCCCTTCATCATCTTCCACAAGAACAAAGGTGTCTTTATGAACTAATCCACCTTTCATACCCAAGTTAGCTACTGAGACCTCACTTGGCCAGTGTATCTGTCAACCAGTTTTCTTTCCGAATATTTCAAATAAAAAAGAGAACCTATGCTTATTTTTTGGACATGCATCTCCAGCTACTTTTCTACCTCCGTTGTACTAAAACATTCAGAAAGACAGACCAGCCTTTTGTCTCCTTTTCCAAAGTCAAGTTGGCATAAGGTGTTTCAAAAGTATCCATATCTAGATGGTTAGCTTGACTGTACTTGTTATGTATATAAGGAGAAAGCCTTGACACTACCTAAATCTGTCAAGGGTCACTTTTCTAGATGTGTTGCATCTTCTTCGGACTTCTTTTCAAGGGCCTCAATTGATGAGTTTTGAGCTGTTGCCACCTGGTCTAATATTAACACATTTATTTCCCATTATAAACTGGATTTGCACTCCAGGGATCGAGTGGCTTTTGGTTCAGCCATCCTCCAGAACATCCCTCCATGAGACCACCCTAAGAGCTAAGTAGCTGTGGACTCTGTCCCATCTGTTGAGGAACAGACGATGTGCGATAAGAAAGTTATGTACTTGGCGTAATGATAGATCCGTGTTGTCTGATTCAGTCCTTCCTGAACTCGCATCCTCTATCCCACTTCCATTTCATGGAAGATTTGTGGTTGTGTGCTTCTGGTATGACAGTACTATCCTCCCTTGATCAGGGTACTGCACTCTTACAACTCCAAAATAGTGCTTTAGTAATTTCCATTATGGCTACATCATGGGATAGGATGGGATTATCGGTAAGGGGAAGAGCCTATGCTCTGGATCCTGAAGTCTAAAAGCATCCGAATTCCGGTCCAAGACCCATCTGTTGAGGAAGAAAAGATCTGGCAACACAGCTCTATTGTTATGTTAAGTACTTAATTTCCGTATTCTTTCTCATATTAATGATTGTGCAACTTGCCAAATTCAGGGTGTGAGTTGGTTCTTGAGTTCATTGAGGGGGAAGCATAGGTAAACACTCTTGTCCCCTTGGAATAAATGGGTGGTTAATAAATGACATTCCTTTTCATCTCACAGCAATGCAAACTTTCGTCACATTACTGAAGTATTTCTCCTTTTAATCTGGAATGAATTGTGCAATTTCATTTTTTTGTCTTTGTGATATGTAGAACTGTAACATATACTGCCCCTTTTTAAGCTTCTCATATTCCTGTCTCAGTAAAAAGCAAGTCAGATGTCTTGATCCATTGTTTTCCTTTTCTTTGACGAACAACCTTGATGAGAGAGATTACTTGAAATGTAAAGCAGCTTATTTTTTTTATTTCTGACGCCATGTTCTCTGTTGTACATTAAAAAAACTTTTGTTGTTTTAGTTCTAAAATGTAGAATTTGGCATATCGGGATGGTTGAAAGAACAAGATGAAGCTCTACTACATGCAGCCTGCAGGTTCTTTTGATAGGTATTTGTTTAACAGACTCACTCCTTTTAAAGCTGTACACCTATGTCAGCATTATGTGATTCAGCATGGGGAGGAGGATTGTGAGAGTATAGGGACCATACACTAACGCATAGTTATAGAACTGTGCTGGACATGCATCTTCTAGCTGTATGTCCAGCACACAGCTAGAAGGTGATGAAAATGCTTATAGGATAGATCAAACCTGTGAGATTGTTGGGCAGTAGTGAGAGTGAATTGTGAGTAGTAGAGTAGTATAACAGTAAAAGGGGAACAATAGTTAAGGAGGTGGAGCAAGTAAGAAAAGGATGAAATTAGTGTGGCTTAGAACAGTCAAAATGACCATGAAGGGTAAGTGTGTACAAAGGGTAGAAAATAGTAGAGAAAGGAAAAAGAAAACAGTGCATCAGAGCTGAACAATGGGAGAAGTGGAGAGTAATGTGATAAGTACATAGAAAAGGAACTGCCAGTAGTGGCAAAACAAAGGGGGAGCGACTCCTTCAGGTAAGTAATTGAGAAAATGGCAGGGCAAGACATGGGTTGAAATGACCATGTAGTGAAGGACCTTGCAGTAGACTTTGAGACAAGCTTAGGTCCTTAAAAGATGACTTTACATCTTTTTTTAAATACCTTTATTAAAGTATCACTTAAAACAGATTATGTTGGTTTGGTCGATGGGGAGTTTGGTCGACATCGTTTTAATCAACAGCATTTGGTCGATTATACAGGTAATCATCAGGTGTGCGAGATCAATAATCCACAGGTAGGAGAATATTCCTTTTCTCTGGGGATTGTGTTATCTCAGAGAGAGTATATATAATTAATGGGGAGTGTGAGTGGCAGAGCTCCCAACATACGGGGATGCAGTTTTTTTTTTAGTTAATATTTGCATGAGCCAAGAAGCAACCTCTGTGCATGCGCTGTAGGAAGCTGACATTTCTGACTTGATTTAGAATGGTATACCTTCAGGATGTAGACATTCATGTTAGTTGACTAATTGAGGGTTAAACCCTTAAGACCTAGGCAAACCTACATTAACAGAACAGAAAACAAACTGTATTAACATTTTTTTCCATTTACTTGTGTTGTACATCACATATATCTTTTTTCTTTTCTTTGCACTTGTCATCAGTCCCACATTATGTAAATTGCTGAATTCCTGCCTTCCTTTAAACCTTACTTCCTCTCCTTCTAAATATTACTTTGCATGTATTGTTCCCACAGTTTCCATTATTTCTATGTAATTTGCTCCTTCCCTTTTCTAAAGATCCCTTTTCCTGCACTTTTATCCGTCTTATAATATTCAATACTTGAAATATAGTTTGACTTCCATTTTCTAGTAATTGCTTTTTTGGCAGCCAATATAATTAAACTTAATATTGCCTTACTAGGTAATTCAGAGCCTGTGTCCCAGCTCAGAAAATTCATATGTTTAGTTATTGCCGTTTGCTCACCCATTGTTTTTGGCAGAGTACTCTCTAGGGAATTTTTAAAAATCTGTCAACTCATTATACTTCCAAAACATAATCCCAGTTACCTCTTTCTTCCCCCATCACACTTTGCAATCTATCCGAGGAAAATTTATGTGACTTATGCTTGGGGTATAAAAATACCTGTGCAAACACTTCCAAGCAAAGATCCTAAACCTTCTGGACTTTGCTGCATACTTGGGCGCCATCTTTTTTTATGAAAGAGAAAGGAGGAAGAGGTTCTTGATATGGGTGGCAGAGAAGAAAGGAGAAAAGAGAAAAGAAGACAGATGTAGCCATTAATGTGAGGAAGGAGGCAGTGCGTTAGTCATGTTGTAAGAGTACAAGGTTTGGGGACTTTACTTCGGATTTCTAGAGGCAACCCACTGAGGTCTCTCGTACAAAAGAAATGGTTAAAGTGCAATGGCATGAAGTTGGAGGACAAAAGGGGGTTTATTTATAATTCTCCATAATCCTTACTCTCCATAAATAACCGTATGGCAAAGGTTTGGAAAATCCATAAGAGAAACTGATGTTCTGTGCTACCTGTGGTACAAAAAGAAGTATAAATAATGACAAAAAAAAAGAGTGACAGTGTCCTGAAAGAATTGAGAAGTATATATTTTAAACTGTACTTTTTATCTTTGTTGCTTTACTGATCTTTAGAAGGCCTGACTAAATCAGTTGTAAAGTACTGTTACTCATTTGGGGCATTTTTTTTTTTAATTTTGTAGGTAACTTTGGCTGTAGGCTGTCTGAAGTGAACTTTTTCATAGTAAAAATGAAATAAGTTATATTGTGTGTTTAAGCAACTTTTTTCTAGAGTCATTTTTGGTGATGCGTGTGACATGTAAGCATATGACCGTTTTGCTAATGCCATTAAAAATCTTGTTGAGTGAACAAGAACATGTTTGTGTTTGCCACAGAATCTTTATTATTGTCTGCAAATTGATACCTTACTTTGAAGTTAATTATTACAAGTTGCCAAAGGCCATTGAATTAAAATGCTGTGTGGTGATGATAGAGAATATGAGACATCCAACTATTTTCACCCAAGAAGCACTCAACATGCATGTTGGAAGATGTTTTTAAAATGTGAGAAGAGTTTTTTTTCCCCACCAGTGGGTTTAAGCTGTAGCATCTTTTGGAGTTTCTCTGAATATTTCAAATGGTGTAAAGAAGAGCTTTACTTGGAAAGAAGGATGTCTAATAAACTCAGGTTGCCTCTCCTCTAAGGAGAACTTGTCTTGATTCACCTACCTTTTGTACATGACTGGTGAAACTTTATTGGTACCATGCTTTTGAATCCAGATGTGGTTCATCACATAGTGTAGAAAGGGATTATTCTAAATCTAAAGCATTTGAAACTTGGTTCAGGCCTCCTCTCCCCCATGTTGACCAAGAAGGTTTGGCGCAGCTAAAGACAAAAGATGTTCATAGTGTTTCACTGTTGCAGTCATTACACTTGGGTTATCCTGCTGGTAGGCTACTCGCAGTCGGCCTGAATTCCAAAGTCCTGGTCTGGCGTCAGTTGCTGTCGCCTCTTCCCTGACGTCAGTGCGCCAGGGGTATAAAAGATGCAGCCGACGCCATTTTCTTCAGTCTTTCTTGCTGCGCGGTGCCTGAAGCAAAAGCAGGTCGCAAGTGCCAGTCAGTCGACTCCTGAGATTTTCAAAATTGAATTTCAGATCCGAAGTCTTCTATAAAGCAAAGTACCCCGATGGGGAAACTTTTTTCTTGCTCCAGACCAATGTCAGAAAAAGTTAACAATTGTATTTCTTGTGGGAAGCAAATTACCTCATAAGGATTTTCATTCTTACTGTATTCCTTGCCTAGGCCCTGACCACAACGTTGCTAGTTGTCGGTTTTGTGCTAGATTTAACCAACGCACTATTAAGCATCGGAACGATTTTGCTTTTCATTACTTTGGCCGAAGGCTTAACTACATAATGCCGTTGGAACAACCGACGACCGGAGTTCATAAAAAGTGCAAGGAAAAAGAAAAGGACAGGCATCCGAGGTCCAAAACCGAAGAAGCCTCTTCTAGGCCAGTCGCCAGTTCTCAGTGAGGCGCTTTCGCAGCCCCTGACACCCACTACCTCAGAGCCACAGGCCGCCTCCGACTCCCACGTGGAGACTTTTAGGCCTCTGGATACTCAAGGTATTGGGCCTTCGGAAACTAATCCCTCAGATGGGTCCGGAGCTGCTGAGCAGGCATCGGCTTCGGAGGGTGTTTTCAGACCTACACAGCGTTATATCAAGCCAACTTCACTATCCAAGACAAAGACTAAAACAGTTTTAAAGACAAGGAAACAAGTACAGCATTCTCCAGGACAGACTTCCATGCCTAAGAAACAGATGCTCAAAATGGCCAAAGACCTAATTACTTTGATCAGGGGTTCCCATCCCCCTCCTGATAAGAGGCCTAGGCAAGATACTGAATATTATTCCTCTGATCAGGTTTTCATTTCCTCTGACTCCTCTTCAGAACAGGGATACTCTATTCCTCCCTATGAGGATTCTGATGCTGAAGAATCTATTCCTTCAGCTTCTCCTCCTGAGGATTACTCATTTGGGGAAACCCTGCATACTATGAGGGAGCATTTCCACTGGGAGAGCCAAGATTATTCAGATTCTAAGAAAAGGCTCAGAGACTTTCTTTTACTACCTCAGCACAGACCTCTTGCTATTCCACCTGTTCTAGACATTGTAGATGATGTATTTTCAGAGTCCAGCCTGTCTCCCGACTCTTTACCTCTTGCACCTGTTAAGCCAGACAAGATACTACAGGGTTCCAGATTCTCATAAATTTCTATATAAAAACCCTGCTGCTGACCCAGAAACTATTTCTCAGGGTCCCAAGGGGGTCAAGGCTGCTACTGCAAAAACCCTGTCCCCTCAGATAGAGATTCTAG
Organism: Protopterus annectens; assembly: GCF_019279795.1. Lineage (NCBI taxonomy): Eukaryota > Metazoa > Chordata > Ceratodontiformes > Protopteridae > Protopterus > Protopterus annectens. The sequence goes on along the minus strand of NC_056734.1, from coordinate 518,059,900 downwards.
GGCACTGGACAGATGGGGGAAAAAAGTTTACACTTCTGCTACCTTGGCTGTAAGGGCTTTAAATTGTCAGTTTCATATGCTTAAATATCAGCAATACTTAATATCTCTGTTAAAACAGAAAATGTTGACAAATTCTGAATGTTCTGAGAACCAGGAATTGCAGGATTTATTGCATGCAGCTGAACAAGTGGGAAAACATACTTTGCAATGTGGTTATGATTCACTGGAGGCCTCTTGCAGGGCCGCTGTAACAGGTTCTGTCATTAGAAGGCATACTTGGTTAAAGGAACAGACTCTGCCTGATCATGTTAAAGCAAAATTATTGGATGCTCCATTACAGCATGATACTTTGTTTGGTGTTAAGGCAGCAGAGGTGTTGAAGAAAATGGAGGATGAAGCTAAATCTATGCAGACAGTGAAGGATTTCTTACAGGTACAGCCACCCAGATTTAGCAGGAACTGTCCTAAGAATTGGTCTTTTCCCCTGTCAGACAGGCCACAAAGAGGCAGATACAGACGCCCTAGAGGCAGACAACAGCCCCAGGGCTCATACAGGCCCAAACAATGGGGTGCTTCTACCTCCAAAAATGGAGAAGACAAATCGTAACCATATAGGAAACAGTCCCAATGACTTCCCTCTGCCAGTGCCAAGCATTTATCTTTTGGCAGCACCCTTAGGGGGAAAGCTAGCACTTTTTTCACAAAATTGGCACACGATCACCCAGGACAAATGGGTCTTATAGTCTCTCAGGGTTACAGGTTCCACTTTCACACCCTTCTAAAGGCAAAAGGTATGCCAGACCTGCCACACAATCAATGGGCAGAGGCACAAAAACAAAGTTTCATCTCTCTTGAACGGTGCTATTCAGCCAGTGCCACAACAAGAGCAGGGACAAGGATTTTACTCAATACTTTTCTTAGTACCAAGAAAGGACAAAGCATGGAGACCAATTCTGGACTTGTCTAGTCTAAATACTTTTCTGGACGTTCCGAAATTCAAAATGTTGACTCTGCAGCAGCTTCTGCCCATGCTGGGCAATAAGGCTTGGCTTGTAACTTTGGACCTTAAAGAGGCATACCTGCATGTCCCAATCAGACAGTCTTGCAGAAGATACCTCAGATTCTCATAGCTGGCTCAATGCACTACCAATTCTGTGCACTGCCCTTTGGCTTATCTACTGTGCCCAGGGTCTTCACAAAATGCCTGGCACCAGTAATTGCATTTTGCAGACAAAGGAATTCAAATATATCCCTACTTGGACGACTGCCTTATTCAAGCAGAGAACAAAGACATTCTACTAAAGCATCTGGCGTTTGTAAAAAGATTAATTTACCTAGGGTACACAGTAAACGAAAAGAAATCAAAACTAGTACCCTCTCAAGAGATAATATTCCTGAGTGCAAGCTTAAATACAACTGCCCAGATGGCTGATATCATGCCAGACAAACAAAGACAACTGACTTCTTACTTCGAAAGCATGGCAACAAAGACCCAGTTATCTGCAAGAACAATTCTGCAGGCTTTGGGTTTCATGGCATCCTGCATTCTGCTAATTCCATATGCAAGACTGCATATGAGGAAGCTACAATGGTATCTAAAAAGTGTTTGGACTCAACATTGCTACAGCCTGGAAACATTAAATCTGAAGTAGGCAGACTTCATTTGTCTGCAACCTGTGGGGTATCGGATCCGACCTCGGATCCGAGCCGGCATTTCAAAAGCTTAGGCTCCGAGCTCCTAGCTCCTCCCTCTACCCATAACCCCTTGCCAAGCCCTGACTGACCTCAGATTTCGTTTGCCGCTTTCAAGTTGCGACGGATTCCTTGAGCTCCTAGTGCAGATAAGTTTTCTGACAGGAAAATTTTGTAAAATTTAACCTTTTTTGATTAATTTAAATAGAAGTGTGTCTGTTAGGCTTTCCTTCCTCTACCTTTTATTTTTTTTCTTCCTGGGTTTGCGTAGTTTGAGTGGTTTGTGTGTGTTTAGGCCTGTTAGGGCTAGAGTATGTCTGAAGCCCATAAGGCAGTTTTTTCGAAGTGCACCGAGTGTGGCCATAAGCTGTCCCCGGCGGATGGCCACACTCGTGTCATCTTGGGGTTGAACACCTGTCATCTGGTTGTACCATTTGTGCAGGGTTCAACCCCGAGCTTTGAGGGAGGTGAAGCTGGTTCTGGCGGGACTTCTCCTCCAGATACCGCCTTCTGCCCTTCTACACAGCAAGCAGTTGCTGTGGGCTCTCCTCCACCGGCTGGGACTCAACCTCCCTCTAAGATGCCGGAGGAGAGAGAGTCTTCTAGGAGAGAGAAAGGAGAGGCACAGGAGAGGCACCACAAGCGGAGCTGAAACCTCTAGTTGCTCCTCCATCCAAGCGGGCCTCTCCTGTGCCTTCTAGTTTCCTCCTCCTCGGCTCCACTCCCTCGGTTCTCTCCTGGGCCCGAGGAGGAGGAGGCTAGCCCTTCAGCGAGGTCCCCAAGGCTCTCTAGGTCCGCTTGGTGGCCTCGACTAGATCTACCTTCTCCATGAGTGAAGCAGACATGGACGGATGATGAGGAAATTCATCCAGGCCCAAATGCAAATGGGAGTGCTCCTAGCCCCCATCCGGGAGGGCTTGACCCCTTTTTCGCTCCTTTGGCTCCTTCTCCGACCCACACCATGGGTTCGGAGCTGTCAGCGCCGGGCAGAGTTGGATCCGGGGTGGGTCGGATCCGATAGGTCGGCGCACCTCGGATCCGTCCCATCCCTTGAGTGCTTGGTGCCGGACCCGACCTCTCGAGCCGAGGACCGAGCCTCGGATCCGAGGGAGCTGGTGTGTCTTGGCTCCGTCTAGGTCGGAGCACACGGTCTCGGATCCGGCGGTATCGGCTCCGGCTCCGATCAGTCGCCGGATCCGAGTGGGGTCGGCTCGGGGTTTAGAGAAGCTGGCTCCCCCTCGGCCTTCGATGTAGTGGAAAGGGCACTGTTGAGGACTTCCGGACCCCCGGTCCCTGCCACGGCTCCATCCCGCACTCCCTTGCTGTTGGGCCAGGCTCCCACCAGCCGGTCCCAGGGACAGCCCGCCTCGATGTCCCAAGTAGTTCCCTTGGAACATCCAGCTGCGGAAGAGTACTCCTCGGACAGCCCCGAAGAAGTACCTCGGAAGCGTAAGTGCAAAAGGAGGCACATGGACTCCCCCGAGTCCGTTACCGAAGACAGACTTGGATGAAGGGGAAGGCTCCCCAAGGTCACCCCCTGAAGACGTCTCATTTGGAGACATTATGGAAATGTTGAGGATCGGGGGGGGGGGGGTAGGCCTCCTCAGACGAGTCTGTGTTCTTGGAGGCATTCGAGGCGGGCCCATCTACCTCTTGGGTATCCCCTCCTGCCGACCCTCTGGTGGACCTTATATCCACCAGAGCGTGGAAGGATCCGGACACCGTTGAGCCTGTACCCAAGCGTCCTGACCGTATCCTTTCCCCTCCGGCGGACCGCACTCACTGGAGCAAAGGCCCCCCAGTAGATGCCATGATGATGGCTGCAGCCACTAAGAGGGAATTGGCCCAGGAGAGTCCCTCTATGCATCCTCCGGGCAAGGAGTCCCGCTCGATGGATCGCATTGGGAAGCGCATTGGGAAGCGAGTTTTCAGTTCAGCAACCTTCTCTTTGAGAGCGCTGAACTACATGGCACACGTCATCAGGATGCAGCGGGATTTGATTAAAGAATACGCTGCATCTCCCCCAGAGTCCATGTCGGTTGAGGACAAGCAGGTATACTCCACCCGAATGGCCACTCTTAGAGCAGTTTCTAACACATCTATGCGGCTACTTTCTCACGCTACCGAGGGAGCCGCTAGAGCCAGCGGAGCAGGCCTAGTCATGAGGCGGCAGGCCTGGCTCCGCCACTGTGATTTCGCAGAGCCCTTCAAGGCGACTTTCGAATGCCCCTTTGATGGTTCTGCCTTGTTTGGCAAAACTGTTCGAAACATTGGTCCAGAGCGAGAAGGACGGAAGGCGCTGTCTGCCGTCGAGTCCGCTTCTCAGCTCCCCAGAGGTCCTTCTCAAGAACCAAAAGGGACAGAAGAAGATGTGGTTCGAAGTCGCAGCAGTCCCAACCTGCTCGGATAACCAGTCCTCCGTGGCAGAGGAGGACAGGGAGGTCGCCGTCCTAGAGGCAGGGGCTCTTAGAAACTTTGGGTCCAGAGAACCTTTCTATGATAGGCCCACGCAGCAGCCCTGAAGGGTTGCCCGGCTGTCCGTCTCTGGAGGCAGTCGGGGCATTTCGAGGCACCTAACTTCTTGGGAGTCCATCACAACAGACCGTTGGGTGCCGTGATATCCAGAGGTTATACAATTCCCTGTACAAAGTTCCCAGATCTCGCAGCCTCCCAGATGTTCCACCCGACCAAAGGGAGGCAGCAGCTATCAAATCGGACAGCTGCTAGAAAAGAGCTATCCAGTCGTCCCCAGATTAAACCGGGTCAGGGTTTTACTCCAGGTTCTTTTAGTGCCAAAGAAACGGGGACTTAAGATCGATCTTAGATCTTTCCCTGCTGAACCTGTCAGTAACCAAGCAAAAGTTCCGGATGGTCACCCTTCAATCTATACTCCCCTTCTTGAGGAGAACGACTGGATGTGCTCCATCGACCTCAAGGACGCGTACTACCACATTCGCATGGACAGACGGTCCAGGAGGTTTCTTCGCTTCCGGCTGGGAGCCAATCATTATCAGTTCAGGGTCCTCCCCTTTGGTCTCACCTCAGCCCCCAGGGTGTTCACCAAGGTTCTAGCGGTTGTAGCGGCCCACCTGAGGCTCCAGGGATTACAGGTCTTTCCGTACCTGGACGACTAGCTCCTGACGGCATCATCAAGGCATCTTCTGTGCTCAGCCAGGGACTACTTCCTTCGTATAGCCCCAAGGCTAGGCGTCGCTATCAACTGGGAGAAATCTTTACTGCACCCCACACAAGTTATAGATTTCATAGGAGGAAGGCTAAACACCAGGTCAATGCGAGCCTTCCTCACCCCAGACAGAATTTCCAACCTGAAGTGTCATGTCGCAGCGGTCCTGCAACCATTTCCGACAGCAGCTTCGGTCCTGAGGGCCCTAGGTTCGATGGCGGCAGCTATCCCGCTTCTTATTCATGCGCGCTTACGCATGCGGGTTCTTCAATGGACCCTTCAGGTTCAGTGGTCCCCTCTCTGTTCCTCTCTCAACACTCCGATAGCGGTCAGCAAAGCATGCAAGGATTCCCTTCTTTGGTGGCTTCGATCTCCGGAGCCTCTGACAGGGAGACCTTTTGTGCAGCATTTCCTGAGCCACAGTGACCACGGACGCTTCTTGCCTCGGGTGGGGGGGCATTCTGCGGGGAAGATTGTCCAAGGCACGTGGTACTCCACAGAGACTTCGTTGCATATAAATGTCCTGGAAATGAGGGCTGTGCTCCTAGCGTTGCAAGCACTTCACAACATTCTTCCTTCAGGGACTATTGCGATTCAGACAGACAACATGTCGGTAGTCTGGTACATCAACAAACAGGGAGGAACCAGGTCCTATCCCCTTTGTCGAGAGGCCATGAGAGTCTGGGAATGGGCAATTTCCACCAAACGCTTTCTTGTAGCAACGCATTCCGGGAAAATCCAACATCCTTGCGGACAAACTCAGTCGCACCATTCTTTCCCTCACGAGTGGTCTCTCAATCCTCAGGTAGTGAAGAAGATTTTTGCCGTTTGGGGCAACCCTGTTGCGATCTTTTGCCTCTCACTCAAATGCCAAATGCGACAATTTCTTCGCTCTGCTTCCCCACCAGGGAATCCCGAGAGATGCGCTGGTGCATGCTTGGCCTCCGGTCTCCTTTATGCCTACCCTCCACTACCTCTGATGCAGAGGCTTCTGCAGAAAGCCAACAGTTTGGGGAGCAGAATGATTCTCATTGCCCCGTTCTGGCCTCGTCAACCCTGGTTCCCCTTTGTATGGTCTCACAAAGTGAATCCACCCTGGATTCTGGATCCGATTCCGGATCTCATCTCCCACCCTCTGGGAATTTCGGTCCCCAATCTACGCATCCTGAAATTGACAGCTTGGCTGCTCCAGTTCCATCCTTGATTAGGACTCCCGGTATCTCGTCACCGGTCAAGGCCATCCTAGTGGCGGCTCATAAACCTTCCACTAGGCAGGTTTATCAGAGTAAATGGAAGAGATTCTCTATTTGGGCGGTCCAGAAAAGTTTGGATCCTTTTTCAGCACCTATGTCGGCAGTGCTGGATTTTTTTAACAGACCTCTTTCATCAAGGGGCAAGTTCTTCCACGATTAAGGTACAATTGGCAGCCATCTCTCATTATCACATTGGTCATGACACAGCTCCCCTCATGACGGCGAAATTGTGCAAAACCTTTCTTAAAGGGATTTTTTTGTTGAGGCCTCCAGTCAAAGAGATTGTACCACCTTGGGACCTATCTTTAGTTCTGCAAGCCCTTACTGCTCCTCCCTTGAGCCTGCAGCTTCTACAGACCTGAAGTACCTTTCCTGGAAGACTGCCTTCTTAGTAGCTATCACTTCAGCCAGAAGAGTGTCTGAACTTCAGGCTCTATCGTCAAGCCTTACCTTTCCTTCTTTCCAGATAGGGTGTGCCTCAGGACCAATCCATCTTTTCTTCCAAAAGTCTCTTCAGAATCTAATATCAACCAATCAATCAACTTACCTGTGTTTTTTCCCAAGTACTTAAACAAAGGAGAATACAAATTGCATTCCTTGGATGTTCATAGACAATTACGATTTTATATTCACAGAACAGCTGGTCACAGGCAATCAGATCAGCTGTTCGTCTCCTTTGCTAAATTTGCTTTGGGTAAAGCAGTTTCTAAAGTCACACTATTGAGGTGGATTGCTAATTGTATTCTGCAGACTTATGACACTTCAGGTAGACCTGCTCCTCAGAGGGTTACGGCTCATTCTACTAGGGCAGTCTCCACGTCAGCCGCCTTTAAGTCCTGTGTGTCATTGGATGATATCTGCGTGGCAGCCACTTGGGCCTCACCTCATACCTTTATTTCTCATTATAAGGTGGATGTTGTTTCCAGGGGAAGAGCATCCTTTGGCTCAGCGGTGCTCCGGAACATCCTTCCATGACGCCCAAGATTCAGGTAGCTGGGGACTCTGTCCCACAGGTTGCAGACAAATGAAGTCTGCCTACTTCAGATTTAGAAGTTATGTACTCACCATAACGTTCCATCTGAGTAGGTGACTTCATTTGGATGCAACCATCCCCCCCCCCCTCCCCCCGACCTTTATACAGCGAGTATTTATGCTTTGTTCAGGTACTGTAGTCAGTATTATATAGGCAAACTCAATCTGAGGTCAGTCAGGGCTTGGCAAGGGGTTATGGGTAGAGGGAGGAGCTAGGAGCTCGGAGCCTAAGCTTTTGAAATGCCGGCTCGGATCCGAGGTCGGATCCGATACCCCACAGGTTGCATCCAAATGAAGTCACCTACTCAGATGGAACGTTATGGTGAGTACATAACTTCTAATTACTCTCATTCCCTGCCTGCAACAGGAGTTTCAATGGTGGGCACAGGTCTGTCACCACAACAAGGGACAGCCATTCAATTTACCCACAGCCAGGCAAACACTAACAACAGATGCATCAGATTATGCCTGGGGGGCCCACATGTATTCAGGGCACATGGCCCCCAAGCCAAAGGCATCTTCACATCAATCAAAAAGAGATGCTAGCTGTACAAAATGCCCTGACAGCCTTCAAGGACCTACTTCATCCAGGACAGCTGCTGATAAAGACGGACAACACTACAGTCATGTGGTACATAAACAAGCAGGGGGGCACACATTCCTACCCCCTCTGCAGACAAGCCATGATTTTGTGGAACACAGCGTTGACCTACCAAGTACACCTGCAAGCACAATTCCTGCCAAGAAAAACAAATGCTCTGGCAGATGAACTAAGCAGAAACCTCATGGATCCTCACGAGTGGAAACTAGATCCACAAATCTTCAGCATGATAACAAGGAAATGGGGATGCCCAGACATAGATCTTTTTGCCTCCCCTCACAACTGCAAACTTCAGAGATTCTGCAGACGGACTTATCACAAACAAGCATGGAAAGTGGATGCCTTGTCATTCAGCTGGAACAACCTTACAGTATATGCCTTTCCTCCACTGCCTCTCCACCCCAAGGTACTCCTAAAGGTCAGACAAGAGAAGCCACAAATGATACTGATTGCCCCAGATTGGCCATGCCAACACTGGTACCCAATCCTAAGGAGCTTGTCCCAAGGCCCAGCCTGGACATTGCCTCAAATTCCTCATTTACTGACCCAACAAAACAATCAAATCCTGCACAGCCAGCTCAGAACCTTAAATCTAGCTGCATGGCGGATAGTGTAACCATTCACAATACACTTCTCTCTAAAGCGGTTATGGATGTTATTTTGGAGGCCAGGAGGCCCAGCACCAGAAAATCTTATGCAGAAAAATGGAAGAGATTCTGTGCTTGGAACCAGGCACAAGGAATGGACACACTTGTTCCAAATATTCCTTAGATTTTACAATATCTAACGGAGATGCTGGACAAAGGCCTATCCTTCTCATCAATTAAGATCCATGCCTCTGCCATTTCAGCTCATTACAATACAGACCCACCTATTTTTTCACATCCATTGCTTAGGCAGTTCCTCAGGGGGGCCAAAAACATAAGACCTCCAAGGAGAGCACCAATACATGCATGGGACCTCAATTTTGTCTTGGAAAAACTCACACTGCCTTCTTTCGAGCCAGCCAATACAGCTGAGATAAAATTCTTATCATGGAAAACAGCTCTGCTCCTAGCAATAAGTTCAGCAAGAAGAGTCTCAGAGTTACGGGCATTAATGGCTGTGGAACCTTTTATTATCTTCCATCCGGACAGGGTTTCTCTAAGGACAAACCCAACATTTATGCCCAAGGTAGTGTCCAGTGTGTCTCTTAACCAAACCATTCATTTGTCTATTTTTACCCAAACCTACAGAATAAAGGGGAGAGACTTCTGCATTCTTTGGACATACACAGACAGCTACGCTTCTACTTGGACAAAACTAAAGCTTTCAGAAAGACTGAGCAACTTTTAGTGGCATATGCTGCAGGATCACAAGGAAAGGCCATCTCAAAGCAGACTATTTCAAAATGGATAGGACACTACATTCGTTTCTGCTATTCACAACATGGCAAGTCAGTGCCTAAGGGCATTAGACCACATTCTACCAAGGCAGCAGCCACCTCAGCAGCCTTCCTCAGAGGAGTACCAACCAAGGATATTTTGGAGGCTGCAACTTGGACTTCAGTGCACACTTTTACTAAGCACTACCACTTACCTCTTTACTCTAAATCCAGAGCAGGCTTTGCCACTGCAGTTCTGCAGGGCCTTATAGCCACTCCCAATTCTATTTAGACCCAGCCGCCCAACCTCAGCTTTGGGATTCAACCCAAGTGTAATGACTGCAACAGTGAAACACAATGAACATAGTACAGTTGTGTACCTACCATAAATGTAGATGTTCAAGTGTATTCACTGTTGCAGTCCAGGTTACCCACCCACCATCCCCGTTTCTTTGCTGGGACGTATCTGTACTTCTCTATCCTATACAACCTATGTGGTGTATTTGCTTGTAGATGAAGGTATTGTTTATTTTAGTGCATGCTTTTATAAGCAATGTTTTTTAGCCTACCCTTTTGGGGGCACCTGACATCTGGGGCAAGAAAAACTCAAGAAAATGGCGTCTGCTGCATCTTTTATACCCCTGGCGCACTGACGTCAGGGAAGAGGCGACAGCAACCGATGCCGGACCAGGACTTTGGAATTCAGGCCGACTGCGGGTAGCCTGCCAGCAGGATAACCCAAGTGTAATGACTGCAACAGTGAATACACTCGAACATCTACATTTATGGTAGGTACACAACTGTACTTTACTAATTGACACTGCTTCCTTAGTGAAAAAGAATCTGATGGTTCCACAAGATCTCTAAGAAGTTGTATTTGTTTTCATAATTTTCTTCTTCTTTCGGCTTTTCCCAGTTAGGGGTCGCCACAGCGAATCACCATCCGCTCATGATTGGCAGTGGAGTTTTAGAGTGTCTAGTTGCCAGCCCGGCGCCCAACCTTCCACAGAAGGCACACACTCACACCTAGGGCCAATTTAGTGTGTCCAATCCACCTACAGCATGTCTTGGGATGTGGGAGGAAACCGGAGCACCCGGAGGAAACCCATGCAACCACAGGGAGGACATGCAGACTGCACAGAAGGCACCCCAGCCGGGGATCGAACTGGAGAACCTCTTGCTGTGAGGCGGCAACGCTAACCGCTGTACCACCGTGGCCGCCCTTGTTCGTTTTCATAATGGTATGTGTAATACAGCTTTAGACTCCTTAATGTTTATAAGTTTCAAGCAAGATGCAAGCGAACAATCATTAATGTAGAATTCATGTTTATATGGTCCTGAAGATAAAGGGTTAAATATGGTGAATTCTCCAGAATGTTTCCACGATATTTGTGAAATTGTTGAGCATGTATTTTATTTTGTATTTAAAAATAGCCATCTTGCAATGGCTAGAATGCAGCAGTTAAAAGGGCAGGCTAAACAAATGTCAGTAAATAAAATACATTGCAGAGTATTATTCCTAAGATATGGGCACTTCTATTTTTGCTGGAATTTTATTTGCCACTGAATCAGCTTTAATTAAAGAGCTAGAAAATAAAATAAAAAGAACATCTCTAATTTGTAAACTCCTTTGGACTCTACTTCTAATATATATTTTTTTAATAGTAAAACGCTAAGAAATCCTCTATACACAGTAGGTTTTGGGCCACTGCTGTTCCTGTAGGGTTCAGCCTGCTTCAGGTAGGCATTATCTTGGAGAACGTTCTTCTGAGAGATTTGCTGTGCCTTCCCATTCCCTTACAACATGAAGAGGTGCTATTTGAAATTCTTTCCAAATCTTCTGTTGTGCCCTATTCCTGATACTCTCTCTGGGAAAGAGTCTATGCCCGTCACTTGTCAAAAATTAATATCCAAAGCCACCGCACTCTTTGAGGAGCAAAGTGACTCCAATTCTGATCAAAATGTGAAAGAAGAGTATCGCGGAGGAAGAGCTAGATGAACCTCTCACTGTGACCCAGGTAACCTCGGTTTTATTAACGAGCACTGGGGGCAGCTGACAGGGAAGAGAAATGATGGTGAGGCTATGACTGCCAGCATTTCTTGGGGCGTGGTGGTAGGGGCAACTTAATCCAAGAGTGGTTTCATGCATGCTTTTCCCACGTTTCTGCAGAAGGTGCATATGAGCAAAGTCAGAGTCATTCTTATTGGCTCTTAATGGGCCAAGTGAGGTTCCCTCTGTTATAGTTCAGTCAGCAAGATCTTCACATCTCTTAAACTTTACTGCTAGGCATCCTCACTTCCAGTGACTGAAAGGCACCCAGTTTACCCTAATAAGTGTGATCCCTATCCTTGTTTCTACTTGGAAGCCAAACACCAGGAAAATATAAATAGGCATTTTTTGCAGTGTAATCATTTGAAGAGAACATGGAACCCCTTTTTCACTTTAATTCCTGTGGTTTTGGACTACCTGACTTTTATTTTATTCATGCCTCTTTTCTGCTCTTAATGTTCACATGGCTGCTCTGCCTGACTTCCACTTAGGGTACCAGAATTCTTGTTTAGCTTTCCTTAAGTTTGCAAGAAATTTCTCAGGGGAGCATTTCTTAGATCCCCAGTTAGAGAGCCTATTCTTCTGGCAGATCTCAACTTTGTTTTGCAGCAGTTAACAGTATCCCTGTTTTGAACCAGGTTCCGGGGCACAGTTGAAGATGTTCATCGTGTTAAACTGCTGCAGTCATTACACTTGGGTTATCCTGCCATCAGGCGGTTCCCCAGTCAGCCTGAGTTCCAAAGTCTTGGTCCGGCGTCGGTTGCTGTCGCTTCTTCCCTGACGTCAGTGCAACAGGGGTATATAAGATGCAGCCGACACCATTTTCTTCAGTCTTTCTTGCCACGCGGTGCCCAAAGCAAAAGCAATTTGCAAGTGCCGGTCGGCCGACTCCTGAGATTTTCATTCCAAATCCAGAACCGAAGTCTTCTACAAAGCTAAGTACCCCATTGGGGAAACTTTGTCTTGCCTCAGACTGATGTCAGTAAAAGTTAATAACTGTATTTCTTGTGGGAAGCAAATACCTCATAAGGATTTCCATTCCTGTTGTATCCCTTGCCTAGGCCCAGAGCACAACGTCACTGGTTGTCTGTTTTGTGCTAGGTTTAACAAGCACATTATTAAACGTTGGTTTGATTTTGCCCGACATTACTTTGGCAGAAAATTCAGTTACACCATGCCGTCGGAACTACCGACGACCGGAATCAGACTATGAAGCCTCTTCTAGGCCAGTCGCCGGTTCTCCAGTTTTCAGCGAGGCGCCTTTGCAGCCCCTGACGACCGCTTCTTTAGAACCACAGGCGGCCTCTGACTCCCACGTGGAGATGGCTGGGCCTTCGGACACACAAGATTTTCAGCCTACCGATACTAACCCTTCAGAGGGATCCGGAGTAGCTGAATAACCTGTAGCTTCAGAGGGTGTTTTCAGACCTACTCAGTTAACCATTAAATCTTCTGCTAAGTCTAAACCTCCTTTAAAAACAAAGAAGCAAATTCACCATTCACCAGTACAGGCTTCCATGCCTAAGAAACAAATGCTCAAAATGGCCGAAGACCTAATCAATCTGATCAGGGGGTCCCATTCCCCTCCTGATAAAAGGCCTAGACAGGATGCAGACTATGACTCATTCGACCAGGTATCCATCTCTTCAGATTCATCCTCGGACTTAGGATACTCTTTACCCCCTTATGAGGATTTTGATGCTGAGGAATCGATTCCATTAGCCTCTCCGCCTGAGGACTATTCCTTTGGGGAAACCTTACATACCATGAGGGAGCATTTCCATTGGGGAGGGCCAGGATTATTCAGAATCCAAGAAAAGGCTCAGAGACTTCCTTTTATTACTTCAACACAGACCCCTTGCTATTCCGCCAGTGTTAAATATTGTGGATGATGTGTATGCTGAATCCAGCTTAAATCCTGATTCTTTACCTCCAGCCCCAGTTAAGCCAGACAGATACTACAGAGTCCCTGACTCTCACACATTTCTTTATAAAAGCCCTGTTGCTGACCCTGAAACTATTTCTCAGGGCTCCAAAGGGGTTAAGGCCTCATCAGCAAAGAATCCAGTCCCCTCTGACAGAGATTCCAGAGCATTAAACAGATGGGGGAAGAAAGTATATACATCTGCAAATTTAGCAATGAGGGCCTTAAATTGCCAGTTTCACATGCTAAAATATCAGCAATATTTGACGTCTCAGTTGAAACAAAAAATGCTTCCAAACACAGATCCTCCTAATTTTAAGGAAATGCAGGATTTATTGCATGCAGCTGAACAAGTGGGAAGGCATACTTTGCAATGTGGTTTTGATTCTTTAGAGGCCTCCTGTAGAGCAGCAGTTACAGGTTCTGTCATTAGAAGACATGCTTGGTTAAAAGAACATACGTTACCACATCATGTTAAAGCAAAATTATTGGATGCACCTTTGCAGCAGGATGTGTTATTTGGAGTTAAGGCAGAAGAGGTATTAAAGAAAATGGAGGATAAGGCAAAATCTATGCAAACGGTGAAGGATTTCTTACAGGTTCAGCCTCCTCGATTTAGCAGAAATTGGCCAACAAAGAATTGGTCCTTTCCAATTACAGACAGACCTCAAAGGGGCAGATACAGATGTCCAAGAGGTAGAGGTCAACCACAAGGTCCTTACAGGCCTCGACAATGGGGTGCATCAACCCAGAAAGAAGGGGAAGACAGGCCCCAACCATATAAAAAACAGCCCCAATGACTTCCCACTACAGCTGCCAAACAGTTCTCTCTTGGCAGCCCCCGTGGGAGGAAAATTGGCACTTTTCTATCACAATTGGCATATGATCACCAAAGACAAATGGGTTCTCAACATTGTATCTCAAGGTTACAGGTTCCACTTTCACACTCTGCCAAGGTTAAAAGGAATGCCAAATCTGCCACCAAATCAATGGGCAGAGGCTCAAAAACAAATTGCAGCACTCATGGACATGAGAGCTATTCAAAAGGTACCACCTCAGGAGCAAGGACAAGGATTTTACTCAAGACTCTTTCTGGTTCCCAGAAAGGACAAAGCCTGGAGGCCCATTCTGGATCTTTCTTCTCTAAACACTTACCTGGATGTTCCAAAATTCAAAATGTTGACACTACAGCAGCTTCTTCCCATGCTGGGAAAGAAAGCTTGGCTCGTAGCTTTGAACCTCAAGGAGGCATACCTGCATGTCCCTATCAGACAAAACTGCAGAAGATGCCTCAGATTCATAGCTGGTTCAATGCACTACCAGTTCTCTGCACTATCCTTTGGCTTATATACTGCGCCCAGGGTCTTCACAAAGTGCCTGGCACCAGTAATTGCATTTTGCAGACAGAAAGGAATTCAAATTTATCCATACCTGGACAACTGCCTGATTCAAGCAGAGAGCAAGGACATTCTTCTAAAGCATCTGGCATTTGTAAAAAAGTTATTAAGTTGCTTAGGGTACACAGTAAATGAAAAGAAATCAAAACTAGTGCCCTCACAAGAGATAATATTCCTGGGTGCCAGCTTGAATACAACGGCCCAGATGGTTTATCTCGCGCCAGACAAGCAAGGACAACTGACTCAATATTTTCAATTGATGGCAACAAGGATCCAACGCCCTGCAAGAAAACTTCTGTAGACCTTGGGTTGCATGGCACCTTGCATACTACTAATTCCATATGCCAGACTGCATATGAGAAAACTACAATGGTACCTAAAGAGTGTCTGGTCTCAACACTGTCAAAGTTTGGAAACAGTAATACCACTAATTCCTTGCCTTCAACAGGAGTTTCGATGGTGGGCTCAAGCTTGTCATCTCAACAAGGGACAGCCTTTCACTCAACCTACAGCCAGGCAAACACTGACAACAGATTCATCAGATTACGCCTGGGGAGCACACATGGCAGGAAAATGTATTCAGGGCAAGTGGCCCGCAGAACAAAGTCATCTTCACATCAATCAAAAAGAGATGCTAGCTGTACAAAATGCCCTTATAGCTTTCAAGGACCTTCTGCATCCAGGACAACTACTACTAAAGACAGACAACACCACAGTTATGTGGTACATAAACAAGCAAGGGGGCACTCACTCTTATCCCCTCTCCAGACAAGCCATGACCTTGTGGAGCACAGCTCTAACCTATCAAGTTCATCTGCAAGCACAATTCCTGCCAGGAGAGAAAAACACACTGGCAGACAACTTAAGCAGAAACATCATGGATCCCCACGAATGGGAATTGAATCCACAAATATTCAGAATAACACAAAAATGGTGGAGCCTGGACATAGATCTGTTTGCATCCCCAGTGAACTGCCAGCTACAGAAATTCTGCACAAGGACTTACCACCCACAAGCATGGAAAGTGGATGCCCTCTCATTCAGCTGGCTCTCATTCAGCTGGAAAAACCTACAAGTTTATGCTTTCCCACCACTACCTCTCCTTCCAAAGGTACTCATAAAAGCCAGGCAAGAAGAGCCAAAGATGATTGTGATTGCCCCAGACTGGCTACGCCAGCACTGGTACCCAATCTTAAAGAACTTAAGCACAAGGACCACCTTGGATTTTGCCTCAAATCCCACATCTTCTGACTCAGCACAACAATCCGATATTTCACAGCCAGCTAAAGACTAAACCTGGCTGCATGGAAGATTCTTTAGTCAAGCAAGCAATGCCTCTCTCCAGAGCTGTTATGGATGTCATTCTGGAGGCCAGAAGGCCTAGCACCAGGAAAGCCTATTTGGATAAATGGAAGAGATTCTGTGCCTGGAACCAGGCTCACAGCCTTGACCCTCTTGTCCCAAATATTCCTCAGATACTACAATATTTAACTGAGATGCTGGACAAAGGCCTCTCCTTTTCATCCATCAAGATCCACGCCTCTGCCATCTCTGCTCATTACAACACGGATCCACCAATTTTCTCTAATCCCTTGCTAAAACAGTACCTCAGAGGGGCTAAAAACATAAGACCGCCCCATAGAGCACCTACTCCAACTTGGGACCTCAACTTCATGTTGGAAAAATTAACTTTTACCTCCTTTTGAGCCAGCTAACACAGCAGATTTAAAATCTGTGTCTTGGAAAACTGCTCTGCTCCTGGCAATAACATTAGCACGAAGAGTTTCAGAATTACAGGCACTAATGGCAGTGGAACCTTTCATCATTTTCCACCAAGACAGGGTGTCTTTAAGAACAAACCCTACTTTTATGCCAAAGGTGGTATCAAGTGTGGCTCTAAACCAAACTATTCACTTGCCAACTTTTTATCGAAATCCACAGAATAAAGGGGAGAGACTTCTGCATTCTTTGGACATACACAGGCAGTTACGCTTCTATTTGGACAAAACCAAAGATTTCAGGAAAACTGAGCAATTATTGGTAGCGTATGCTGCAGGAGCACAGGGAAAAGCCATTTCAAAACAGACTATTTCAAAATGGATAGGACACTGCATATGTTTCTGCTGTATACACCATGGGAAACCTGTACCTAACAGCATTAGGTCTCATTACACCAGGGCAACAGCCACCTCAACTGCCTACCTCAGAGGAGTACCTACCAAGGACATTTTGGAAGCAGCAACTTGGAGTTCTGTACATACCTTCACCAAGCATTACCATCTGCCTCTATACTCTAAGTCCAGAGCTGGCTTTGCCACTGCAGTGCTGCAGGGCCTTATAGCCACCCCTAATGCCTTATGGAACCAGCCACCCTACCTCAGCTTTGGGATTCTACCCAAGTGTAATGACTGCAGCAGTGTAACACGATGAACATAGTACAGTTTTGTACCTACCATAAATGTAGATGGTAGAGTGTGTACACTGCTGCAGTCCAGGTTACTCTCCCTTCTACCCCTCTTACTTGCTGGTACGTACCTATGTCCTCTACCCTTTACTACTTATGGGGAGTATTTGCTGGTAACTGAAAGTTGTTTATTGCTTTTCTTATGTATGTTTTATTAGCAATTTGAATTGCCTACCTTTTTGGGAGCACCTGACATCTGGGGCAAGAAAAACTGAAAAAAAATGGCATAAGCTGCATCTTATATACCCCTGTCGCACTGACGTCGGGGAAGAAGCGACAGCAACCAACGCCGGACCAAGACTTTGGAACTCAGGCCGACTGGAGAACCGCCTGACGGCAGGATAACCCAAGTGTAATGACTGCAGCAGTGTATACACTCTAACATCTACATTTATGGTAGGTACAAAACTGTACTTTACGCTCTGGGAAGGCACGTTTCTTATTAGCTGTTAAGTTGACTAGGTGTATTTCTGAACCTCAGGCCTAGAATATTACATTTTCCTATGTGGTGTTTCATTGGGATAGAATAGTGTTTCATACCAGTCCCTCCTTTGTGCCTGCGGTGGCTGCTGAATCCAATATCAATAAGATAATCAGCTCTACTTTAACTTTTTCCGACCCATCCAAAAGCAAGGTAAAGCAGCTTCATGGCAACAGGTTGTCTCAAATAGAAATTTTTATTAAATGCAAACTTTAAAAAATTATAATGTACAAGCGCTTTTGTCTGCTTTTGCAGACTTCATCAGATACAAATGGATAAAATCAAAAAATGAATTTTAAATAACATCCATCAATGTATTGGTACACACCCACCCGTTCTAACAGCATTTAAAGTGGCCCCATTAATCTGCTACCAAATAAATACAAGTATTTTAATACTGTTATATATTGTTTTAAAAACACCTTTTTTAACATGTTACTTCAATAAAACTTTCCTACTTAAGTTAATATTTTATAAGAATCAAAATATAAAAATGTAAGATGTAAATGAGTGTTCACAATCCGTATATATTTACCTTTTAAAGTTACAAAAAGTAAACATAAACCCAATGGAAAGAATAATAGCATAATGGTTAAGGTGCTCACCTCAAAAGGTACAAGGTTGGACTACCACCAAGGCAAATAGTTAGACCTATGTAGTCTACAAGGGCACCAAACCCAGCACCACCCAATTAACACACAAATCTATGGTGGTGTGTGGTGTGTGGTGTGTGGTGTGTGGTGTGTGGTGTGTGGTGTGTGGTGTGTGGTGTGTGTGTGTGTGTGTGTGTGTGTGTGTGTGTGTGTGTGTGTGTGTGTGTGTGTGTGTGTGTGTGTGTGTGTGTGTGGGTGGTGTCTGTGTCTGTGTGTCTAAATAGAGAGAGAGAGTAAAAGTAATGTCTTTTGGCTTTTCGCAGTTAGGGGTCGCCACAGAGGAACTCCGGTCTGCTAATGATTGGCAGTGGATTTTTACGGTGCCGAGTTGCCAGCCTGACGCCCAGCTTTCAAGGAAGGCACACCCATTCATGCTTGCACCTACCTGCATATCTTTAACATCACTCGACCATGGGGAGGACAAGCAGACTCCACACACAAGGTGCTCCAGCCAAGAATCGAATGGGAGAACTTCTTGCTTTGAGGTGGTAATGCTAACCGCTGCACCACCGCGACTATATATATATATATATATATATATATATATATATATATATAGATATATATACACACACACACACACGCACCTATGTATACACATTTGTGTGTGTGTGTGTGTGTGTGTGTGTGTGTGTGTGTGTGTATATATATATATATATATATATATATATATATATATATATATATATAATGTGTGTGTGTGACAATCGCAAGGCATTCTTCAGCTGTGTCTGCAAATTCAGAGGCAGTCCGTAAACAACATTATGCTGAACTAATTGTAAATGAAGCCACCTATACAGAGCAAAAAATGTAGCAAATCTACTGGTTGACAAATGTAGCTTCAGTTTTATCCACCCTCTTCCCCCCCAGGACACCCCTCAGAAAATGCCCCCAACCATAATTTCCCCAACTGCCACTAGAAAATAGGTCTCTGTGTACTCTTCAAAGCCAAGAGCACTGCATTGATGGGCCCTAATAATCTTTCATGATGCCTTCTTTTTTTTTTCTTCTTCCAATTTCTCCACATTTTTTTAGGTTTCTAATACCATGACAGGAATGGACCCCATTCCTATGTCAAAGTACGATTAAAGTTCATGAAGTTAGTATTGTTTCAATCTTTGTCAGCCAAAAGTGTTCTTCACAGCACCCACAATGTGCTCAGTTGTAGATTCCTTTTTATAAGACCCGTTGCTCCTGCTACTATTGGAACTCTCTGGGTATCTTTCTTCCACATTGCTCTCGTTCCTGCCTCCAGATCCTGATATTTTATGACTTTGTGTGTGTCTGTATGCAAGGCACTATAGTCACTGGGTGTGGCGATTTTATATGATCAATGCTACTTTTGTCTTCTTTTCATGGGACCACTATAGCCACTTTTCTAGCATCTGTCTTTGAACTGTTGGCAGTGGGTGATCCCATGTGATGTAAACTTCATCATTTTCTGTGATGCTTTGTGGGTTCATGTTTCCAGTGTTTTTCAGCTACTTCAATACCATAATGTTTGCACAATCCCCAGTACAACAGTCTTGCCACATTATTATGCCTTTCAGTATGCAGTCCTCCTGCCATTAGTATGTCACAACCAGCAACAAGGTGTGTGACTGTTTCCAATTCGGTTTTACAAAAACTACATTTGTCAGTTTCTCTCTCATGTTCAATGGACCTTGTAAACCAGCGTGTGTGTAGCCCACTATCTTGGGCCGCCAATATTAACCTCTCATCTCTTGGTTTGAATTCACGTCTCCTTAACCATTCTTGTGTTTGTTCCTGAGCAACATGAGGTTCTTCCAGAAGTTTTCAATGCTTGAAACTGTATTTATACATTTTCCACATTTCTTGCCTTTTCATCTGTTCTTTCACCGTATTTTATTTTGTTTTTGGCGCAGTCAGTTGTTGCTTTATTTTTATCTATTTCTGGTTTGAGTTCCATTACAGTTTGATGCCGATATGCTTCTGCTAGATTAAGCAGAGAAGTCATCTTGGATATATTCTCCTCATGTTTCAAAACTTCACTACTTTTGGGTCTTGTGAGGTCAGCAGATGTTTGGAGTCCCACGATTACAGATCTTTACATGTAATCAATTTTAGGGAGGGCCCGTCCCTGCTTTGGATCAGGGAATATGTAATCTTTGTACGCACTGATTTTTATAAATCATTTGATGAGCATGAAGCACCCTTCTTGCTTTTCTGTCTAATCTATCCAACATGTTTGAGGCCAGTCAATCACTCCAAAACTGTAAGATAGGACAGGAACAGCAATTTGATTTATAGCTTGGAATTTGTTTCTAGATGTGAACAGTTTTTAAGATTAATTTGTCTTCTAAAGTGTTCTTTACTAGGTTTTATTCGCATTTCTGCATGTTTTATTGTTGGTCCTTCATCAATTCCCAAATGTTTGTACACTCCTCCTTGCTCAAGTTCTTTTATATCACATTCTTGTCCCAAACTGATGTGTTCCTGGTGCTGCAGTTTTCCTGCTTTAAAGGTTGTTTTTGCACATGTATCAAGAGCAAATTACATTCTTGTATCATCTGAAAAAGGTTTGACAACTTGCAGTTGTACTTTGTTCTGCATCTGATGAGCTGTACAGTTTTAAATCATCAACAAAGAGAAGATAAGTGTTTACACGTTGTTTTCTAGACAGCTTAATGGGTTAAGGGCAAGGCAGAATAGCAGCGGTGACAGAGTCGCACTGGAATATCCCTGTTTGAATTTTTATCCGAGGGATAATAATTTGTCTGGCTTAATTGCAAAGTGGTCTGCCACTGTTTCATGGCCGCTGTCATGTAGTTGATCAGTGTAGGGTGTATCTTATACATTTTAAGCACTCTTTTTATCCATGAATGTGAGATACTATCAAATGATTTTTTGTAGTCAATCCATGGCATACTTAGATTCTTCCCCTTTTTTTGCAGTTCTCCACTATGACTTTATTTAACAACAAATGATCCTTTGTTCCATATGACTTCCTTTTATTGCCCTTTTGTTCTACTGCTATAATTGAGTTTTCTTCTAAATGACTGTAAACTCTGTCGGCATCAATTCCCATGTATAGTTTATATGTCATCGGTAGGCAAGTTATTGGTCTATAATTTTTAGGGTAGCTTGCAGGTTTACTCTTAAGTAGGATCATTGTTTTTCCTGTTAGCCAGGTTGGTATCTGTTTTGGGGTGTGCATATAAGTAGTTCTTATTCGCGGCTAAATCTTTATGCAAAGATGTTATTACTTTTAACCAAAAGTTAGGTACTGCATCTGGGCCTGGGGTTTTCCAATTAGAGGCTTTTCTTAACTTTGTTTCAGTCTCTCTGGCTGTTGCTTCATCCCATTTCATATCCTGTACCTTTAAACTTCTTATTTAAAATTTTCTATCCATTAAGCATCTTTATTTTCCACAGGATCTGCCTAGATACGTCTCCAAAATGTATCTTTCTTTTTTGGCATTTTGTCAATTCCTTTTACCTTGTTTTCCCAGTTATCTGTAAAACTTTTTTGGTCTTCAGTAAATTGCTTATTTTTGTACTTTTCCTTTATATTTATCTGCATATCTTCTTTGTTTTTCCGCCTGTGCTGAAATTTTTTAGTTTATTTGCAATAGTGCATGATAGATCCTGGTCTGTTCTAATAATGCACATTGCTTTTATCACGTCTATCTTTCTTCGTATTTTTGTTGATCTGTTCCCTCTTCTGTATTCTTCTAACAATGATACTTCTAGTCTTAATTGCTTTATAGTTTTCTCTATTCGATACTTCCATGATGGTATTCGATTTCTCCCCTTCCGTTCCCTCACTACTCTGTGTTCTTCTGGTAGAACTTTCAGTTATTAATTTAGCTGCACAGTAATATATCCTGTTTACTTCTGTTATATCACATGGATCAATATGGTAGTCCTAATTACTTTATTCCTTTGTTTTATCAAACTTCTTTTGGGTTTTATTGACCTTCTGCAGTCAATTTCCTTCATTTATCTTAATATGTCTATCTATGGCCATTAAGTCAGGCAACTCTTCTCTTAGCTCATTTTCTTCTAAACCGAGGGCACATTTTTTGTTTTCCATTTCCTGCAGGCATTCTATAGAAAGTTCTATAGCATCTTCCTGTGGCAGAATCTTTTGTTTCATCCTGTGCCATCTGTTCTGTCATATGGGAACTCACTGGCTTATCACTCTTCAATAACTGTACCAGAGTTGTCACAGTTTCCGGTTCCTTTCCTTGCTTGTCCAGTTTCAAGTGAACGTTTGTACTGGTTTCCTGTGGAAGGCTCCAAAATATCTTCATATGGCACCTGACATATTGCTTCCTGTTCCACTTGTTTCACCTTTAATTTGGATATCCATTGCTCTATCCTGTTGTGGTGCTTTCTGAATTAGTTTTTCTACACTGAATCCTTCACTTTGCAGGTACTCCATAACCTCAGTTTCTATTTCTTTAACTTGTCCATTACTAATCTCATTTTCTACTTTTCCTCTTTTTGTCTTATTTTTTTGTAGTGTAAAGTTTTCCATGTCTGGATTACTTTGCCTGATTTCTCTCCAAATATCTTTTAGTTTTGCTTTCTCCTTTGCATAAACATTACACCATATTAAATCTCGTTTTCTTTCCCATGTCCTTATTTCTTCTTCAGGTGTCTCCTGATCTTCCTGCTTCTCCTTATTTTGAGGACTCACTCCATCATGCTGTGACGTAACCTGTGTTAGACCTTCTACACCAAATCCTTCACTTCGTGGGCACTTCATAACTTCAACCTCTATTTTTTTAATGTCTACTTTACTTATCTTCTTTTCTACATTCCCTCTTTGTGATATTTTTTTATTGTGAGATTTTCCATACCTGGATGCCTTTGCCTATATTTTTCTTTGAATAGTTTTGGGGCTGCCTTCTTTATATTGATTAATTTGGCTTTCTCCTTTGCCTAAATATTGCACTGGATCAAATCTCTTTCTTTCCCATGTCCATATTTCTTATACATTTCAAAAATCTCTAGGTTTTGTTGTTTATATTTTCCCACTTCGTCAGATGCTTCTTTTTCCAAAGAGATCAATGTTTCTTGATCTATATACTGTTTTTCACAAATTGTTGTATTAATGAATACAACTTTTTATTTGAAGCTTCTGACAGTATTTCTTCTGGAAGTATTTTTCTTTCCTCTAATTTCTCTCTCAAATCATTTTGTATATCTTGTGTCTGGAATTTCTGTTTTTTTTTTTTTTTTGCATAATAGTAACAATACCTTAATTGTACTATTGAGGATAAGAAAGAAATTATCTTTATGGCTCTTCTTTCGTCTATCAGTTTGATTTCTAATGGACTACTACTACTTTCTACAATGGGGGGGCATCCTCTCACTGGGCGAAGCTCCATTGCAAGAATGTTTCCGTATTTTGAGGATTCTACACTGTCACCTTTTTCAGTCCTGGCACCAGTGTGCCTACCAGGATTGTGTACTTTTTTATCCTGGGTATTGTGCACCCAGCTATCTTTTTTTTAATTTCTAACTTCTGTCCATGACGTATGCTATATAAATGCAGTCTATATATCAGTGTCGTCTTGGTGAAATTTTGTGAAAAAACAGGGTTCACCTTGCGAAGGTGTACACAGTGACTTGAGGATGAATTCAATTTCAGCAATACTACTCACCTTTACTTGCTGAATTATCTCTACATCCACATTCAGACCCTTACCTTCTTAATAGCTTAAAATATGTCCTGTCAGGACAACTAGAATCACTGTTCATCCACAGCCTTGGCTTTGTGCCAAGTGAGTGGAGGACTGCAGTTGTCATCCTACTGCACAAAGGCAGGCTGTTTACGGACCCAGATAACTACAGACCCCATAAGTATGACTAGTCTCCTATGCAAAGCCATGGAAAGAATTGTCATGGAAATGATGATCCATGACACAGGAAACATTCAGACAGTGTTCCACCCAGTTTGATTTTGTCAGGGGCAGGTCATGCCTACTCACCCCAGGTGGATTGCTTCAAGAATGTCACCAAAGCAATAGACTAGTGCAAAATGGTGCATACTGCCTATCATTGGCCTGACCAAAGCAATTCAACACAGTACCTCACTCTGGCATTGTAGACAAACTTGCACAGTTAGGTATAAACCCCTATGCTACCTGCTGGCTAGACAGCTGGCTCACAGATAGGACCCAAGAAGTTAGGATAAGGGAGTGTACCTCTTTAAAGAGGCCAGTCTCTAGTGGAATCCCTCAAGGTTCTGTGCTGTGGCTGCTCCTTTTAGGCATCTACTTCTCTGAAGTCTGGGCCAATATCAAGGGCTTCTGACTGTCCAGGTTTGTAGATGACTGCAAACTGGGTGCTGTAAAAGAATCCTCCAATGATTCAAATAGGCTTCCAAGAAGGCCTGACATGTACTAACAACTGGTGCCATAGCCACTGTGTAAAGCTTATTTCCAAGAAATGCACAACAGTATCCTTTGGTAAGACCAATATCCATGGAAGCTGCCACATTAATACACCCCTAAGAGTAGTCCCAGTGGTCAGGGATTTGGGAACACATGTAGACAGTAACCTGGCCTTTGACCATCATGTCAAATCATGGTAGGAACGAAATCATTCTATATTTCACAACTTATAAGCAAGAATATGGCACGTAGGTCCAAGGTTGTAATTGTTTTGCTTTATTCAGCCCTTATCAGACCAGTTTTATGGAGTACAGTGCCTCCTTTGGTATGAACCTGATCAGACATATACAGCATCTGGAATGTCCACAAAGATTCCTCACAACAACACAACAAGAATACAGGGCCTAAACAAGTCCTATGTGAACCGCCCTCAAAGCCTTATCCCTGTATTGTCTCCTAGAAATTACGGGGAGGCGATTTTATGTCTGGCCTGTAAAACATCCTTTGATCCCACTCTGGTGGACTACTTGTGCACCTACAAAACAAATAGCATTATAATTATCCATTCTAGGAACCTAAACTTTATCTGTAACAAATCAGGACATGTTGGAGGGACTGATATGGGTCTCGGAGACCACCCCTTCTCTGGAACAGGTTTCCCTTCCATGTGGGCAGAATTTCCCTAACCTAAAATTGAAGTTTAACTTGGACCAATGGGTGGGGAATTGGAACTGTACCCCTTGTCTGGCACACATGTTTCTAGTAGACATAGGCAGTCTATAATTGCTTAACCATCCATGCCCAAGCCTACATATACTCTCTAAAATAGTCCTACAGTATCAAAACTTGTCAGATGTATTTGGAAAGCATAGTTGGGAAGATTCATCATCGGATTGTTAGCCTAGTAATCGCCTATGACTGGCCCTAAGATAGATCCCTGGGGGATGCAAGATAGTGCCCCTAAAAATCACAACCTTTATCACTTCTTTTTTTTAAGCTCTGAATAATGACATGCATAGTTGCAGTTTCTGTCAGAAATTTAACAAAGCAATTAAGCTGATGCGGTAAAACCTTTGTCTGATTTTCTAAAAAGAAGGACAGAAACTCCTAACTCCTGTGCTTCAGACTTTTCTGAAGTGTTTCTGTAAAGCTTATTCCCCCTACAGTAAGGGGAAAAAAAAGCAGCTTGTGCTTGAAAACGATAGTGATGTTCATAGGTATATACTAGGCTAACAACCACTGGGGCTGTTATAACCCTAGCCATGCAACCCAAACTTGCCCCACAAGTTTGTTTTTGTGTAGGAGTGATTTACGGACTGCCTTCATCCATTAGATATATAGTGGGAAACCTAGGCCTCCACTTGTCTCCCAGAAAAAAAGAATAATTCAGCTTCAGTGGCTGTTGGGTGTAGGAGTATCAAAGTTGATCTTGAAACCTCCAGAGAGAGAGAGAGAGAAAGAGAGGGAGAGAGAGACTACTACTTGTTTTTCCTACTTTTAAAATCAAAGCCAGTTTGTTCCTCTAGTGCAAGTCATGGTCATTGAAGTAGTTGAAATTATATTCCAGGATATAGCATGAAAATATATGTTTGTTGTTGGAAACCACTAAAAAGCCCCAGACTGCCTTTCATGTTGAAAAATGCCTTCAAAAATGCAGTTTTTCTACACATCAGTCAGTTTTTCTTCCATTCTTCATATATACATTATTTACCAAGAAGCTGAGTGTAGTTCTCTAATTTTCAACATTTTTCTAGATTTTTTTTGCCCTGTAATTAGAGAGGTGTTAGCACCTGTTATTTGTTTACCAGGAAAGTCCAGCTGGGCAAACCAAAGCCCATTTCAGCACAGGAAAATAAGAGAGGAGATAGTTACTGGCATGTATGTATAAACTGGAGTAGTAGTTTAGGATTGTATAGCCTGCAGAATAGCATGAGGAATAGCCAGGAGTCAAAAATGACCAGTTTTAATTCATCTTTGAAGATATGCGTGTTGCTTTGTCTGATTGGAGGGGGAAATGAGTTCCAGAATGTTGAGATACATTTGGAGTAAAGAGCATTTCCTGCTTTGTTGTGAGCTTTGTAAGCTGAGAAGAGATGTTTGTCAGTAGAGCCGAGAGCTCTGTTAGTGAGGTGGAGTTGTAGTATACTGCTTAGGACAGGACATTTCTTATGGTGAAAGATTAATCAGTGTGCAAATTCAGGTTGAGAGGTGAGGTAACTCAAGTCAGTTCAGGTGCCCGAGAGCGATATAGTGATGTTCATAGGTTCATAGTTGTATAATAGGCTAACCACCACTAGGGCCCTTATAAGAAAACCAAATGTGCTCTACACATTTGATTTTATATAGGAGGTGATGTTCATCGTGCATACAGCTGCAGTCATTACAGATGGGTTATTCTGCCGTCAGGCGAGTCCTTGGTCGGCCGAATTCCAAAGTCTAGGTCCGGCATCTGTTGTCGTCGCTTCTTCCCTGATGTCAGTGCGGCAGGGGTATAAAAGAGGCAGCCAACGCCATTTTCTTCAGTCTTTCTTGCCGCGCGGTGCCCGAAGCAGAAGCAGTTCGCAAGTGCCGGTCGGCCAGCTCCTGAGATTTACGAAAGTATTTCAGCCGAAGTCTTCTTTAAAGCTAAGTACCCCGTTGTGGAAACTTTTTTTGCCTCAGACCGATGTCAGACAAAGTTAATAATTGCATTTCTTGTGGGAAGCAAATACCGCATAAGGATTTCCACTCTGTCTGTATACCTTGCTTAGGCCCAGACCACGACGTCTCGGCCTGCTGTTTTTGTGCTAGGTTCAACAAGCGCACTATTAAGCGCCGGGCGGAGTTCGCCCTTCATTATTTTGGCAAAAAATATAATTATATCATGTCGTCAGATACACCAACACCAGTTTTGAGCAAAAGACGCAAAGATAAGGACCGACATCCGAGGTCCGCACCGAGTACTGAGACCACGCTTAGGCCGACTACCGGTTCTCAGCGAGGCGCCTACGCAGCCCCTGAATACCAATGAAACTACATTACCGGTGACTTCAGTACCCGAGGTCGCAGGCTCCTCTGTCTCCATTCCTACTGCAGATACCGACGCCACTCTTGGCGGGGAAACTCAAAATTTAGTCAGGCCTGCCATTTTTGAAGGCGTCTTCAGGCCTTCCACCTTCTCTATTAAATCCTTCACTAAATCTAAAGCAGCCATGAAAACTATAAAACAGGGTCCTCAGACCTCCTCTCAAGGCCCCATGCCTAAAAAGCAAATGCTTAAAATGGCTGAGGATTTGATTACTCTCATCAGGGGTTCTCAACCCCCCTCTGACAAAAGACCCAGATTGGAGGAAGACTACCCTTCCTCAGACCAGGCTTCTATTACCTCAGAACACTCTGAGGACCAGGATTTCGCCTATTCCCCTTTCGAAGACTCTGATGCTGAGGAGTCTATTCTCTCGGTCCCCCCCGAGGACTACTCTTTTGGGGAAACCCTGCATACATTGAGGGAACACTTTCACTGGGAAGGCCAAGATTACTCAGATTCCAAGAAAAGGCTCAGGGAATTTCCACTGCTCCCCCAGCATAGGCCCCTGGCTATCCTTCCTGTTTTAGATATTTTGGATGATGTGTACACAGAAGCCAGCCTTAATCCAGATGCTTTACCTCCAGCCCCTGTTAAACCAGACAGGTATTACCGGGTTCCTGATTCTCACCAGTTCCTTTATAAAAGCCATACTGCTGACCCTCCAGATGCTTTACCTCCAGCCCCTGTTAAACCAGACAGGTATTACCGGGTTCCTGATTCTCACCAGTTCCTTTATAAAAGCCATACTGCTGACCCAGAAACTATTTCACAGGGTCCCAAGGGAATAAAGGCCTCAACTGCTAAAAACCCTTTACCTTCAGAGAGAGATTCCAGAACATTAGAAAGGTGGGGGAAAAAGGTGTATACATCTGCCACTTTAACCATGAGGGCATTAAACTGTCAATTCCATATGTTAAAGTACCAACAGTTTTTGTTATCTCAGTTGAAAAGCAAAATGACACAAACAGAACAACCAGATTTGAAAGAGTTGCAGGATTTGTTGCATGGTGCAGAGCAAGTGGGTAAACATACCTTGCAGTGTGGTTTTGATGCTTTAGAGGCCTCATGTAGAGCTGCTGTCACGGCCTCTCTTATACGTAGACATGCTTGGCTCAAAGAGCAAACCTTACCAGATCATGTCAAAGCAAAGTTATTAGATGCACCACTTCAGAAAGATGTATTGTTTGGTGTTAAAGCTGAGGAGGTACTAAAGAAAATGGAGGAAAAAGCGAAATCAATGCAAACAGTGAAAGATTTCCTGCAGGTACAACCTCCACGCTTCAGCAGAAACTGGCCTTCAAAAAATTGGTCCTTTCCAGCCACGGACAGACCTCAAAGGGGCAGATACAGACGCCCAAGGGGTAGAGGACAACCTCAAGGATCTTAGAGCAAGACAATGGCAAGCACCAACCCCAAGAGGTGGAGAAGATAGATCACAGTCATTTAGAAAACAGACACAATGACTTCCCCCTATACCTGCCAAGCAGAGCTTTAATGGCAGCACCTTTGGGCGGAAAACTGGCATTATTTTCAAAAAATTGGCATATTGTTACAAAAGACAAATGGATTCTGGACATTATAGACAGAGGCTACAGGTTCCACTTTCACACCCTTCAAAAAATGAGAGGCATGCCAAACCTGCCACAAAATCAAAGGGCAGAGGCACAAAGACAAATTTCCGCTCTCATGGATATGAAAGCGATTCAAGAGGTACCTACAAAAGAACAAGGTCAAGGTTTTTATTCCAGACTGTTCCTGGTACCAAGGAAAGACAAAGATTGGAGACCTATCTTAGACCTATCCATCCTAAACACATACCTACAGGTGCCAAAATTCAAGATGCTCACATTACAGCAGCTTCTTCCCATGCTGGGCAAGGAGTCTTGGCTGGTAACATTGGACCTCAAGGAGGCATACCTGCATGTCCCTATCAGACAAGATTGCAGAAGATACCTCAGATTTCTTGCAGGTTCAACCCATTACCAATTCTCTGCATTGCCCTTTGGCTTATCTACTGCGCCCAGAGTGTTTACAAAATGCCTGGCATCAGTAATTGCCTTCTGCAGACTACAAGGAATACAAATCTACCCATATCTGGACGACTGCCTGATCCAAGCGGACAGCAAGGACATTCTATTGCAGCATCTGGCGTTTGTAATAAAACTGTTAAACTTCCTGGGATACACAGTGAACAAAAAGAAATCAAAACTAATACCTTCTCAACAGATAATTTTCCTGGGTGCCAGCTTAAATACAACCACCCAGATGGCCTACCTCACGCCAGACAAACAAGGGCAACTGTCTCAATACTTCAGCAAAATGGCAACTTTCACCAGGCTAACTGCAAGGATAGTCCTGCAGGCTCTGGGATTCATGGCATCTTGCATCCTACTAATCCCATGTGCAAAGCTGCATATGAGGAAACTACAATGGTACCTAAAAAACTTATGGTCTCAACACAGCCACAGCTTGGAAACAATTATACCACTCATTCCATGCCTTCAAAAGGAATTTTTGTGGTGGGCTCAAGCATGCCAAAGAAACACAGGTCTCCCTTTTTGTGTACCTCAAGCAACTCAAATCATCACAACAGACGCCTCAGACTACGCCTGGGGAGCACACATGGCAGATCAGTGCATTCAGGGAAAATGGTCCCAAAAAGAGAAACACCTACACATCAACCAAAAAGAGATGCTAGCCGTGCACAATGCTCTTATGACCTTCAAAGACCTACTGCATCCAGGCCAGTTATTGATAAGGACAGACAACACCACAGTCATGTGGTACATAAACAAACGGGGGAACTCATTCATACCCCCTGTGCAGGCAAGCCATGACCCTATGGAACACAGCACTGGAATTGCAAATTCAACTACAGGCACAATTCCTGCCAGGGAAGGAAAACACACTGGCAGACAACCTAAGCAGAAATATGACAGATCCACACGAATGGAAGTTGCATCCTCAAGTTTTCGCAAAGATAACTCAGGCATGGGGACAGCCAGACATGGATCTATTTGCTACCCACAGAAATTGCCATTTGAAAAAATTTTGTTCAAGGACCTATCATCCACAGGCCTGGAAAGTGGATGCACTCTCTTTCAGTTGGACAACATTGACAGTCTATGCCTTCCCTCCTCTGCCTCTACTGACCAAAGTTCTATTAAAAGCCAGAGCAGAGAGGCCACAAATGATTCTCATTGCTCCAGACTGGCCAAGACAACACTGGTATCCGCTCCTAAAGAGCCTGACACACTCTCCACCATGGATCCTACCTCTAGTCCCTCTTCTGTTGTCCCAGCACAACTACAAAACCCTTCACAGCCAACTCAAAACCCTAAATCTAGCTGCATGGAGAATACCTTAATTTCCCAACAGACTCTCCTCTCCAAGGAGGTGGAAGATGTCATCTTGGAGGCCAGAAGACCTTCTACTAGAAAAGCCTACTCCGCCAAATGGAAACGATTTTGTGCCTGGAATCAAGAAAAGGGCCAGAATCCTTGGGTAATAAATATACCTCAAATTTTACAGTACCTAGCTGAGATGTTAAACAGTGGCCTTTCCTTCTCCTCCATCAAGATCCACGCTTCAGCCGTTTCTGCACAATACAACACAGACCCTCCTTTATTCTCACATCCTCTCTTAAGGCAGTTCCTCAGAGGGGCAAAAAATATAAAGCCCCCAAGGAAACCACCAGTTCCAGCTTGGGACCTCAACTTCGTATTGGAAAAGCTGACCCTGCCCCCCTTTGAGCCAGCTTCTTCCACAGAGCTACAATACTTGTCATGGAAAACAGCCTTCCTTCTGGCTATCACCTCAGCACGCAGGGTTTCTGAACTACAGGCCCTCATGGCTGTGCAACCATTCATCATTTTCCATCAGGACAGAGTTTCCTTATGAACCAACCCTACCTTCATGCCAAAGGTAGCATCCAGTGTAGCTTTGAATCAGACTATCCACTTACCTGCCTTTTATCCAAATCCATAGAACAAAGGGGAGAGACTACTACATTCCTTGGACATTCACAGACAACTTCATTATTATTTGGACAGAACAAAGCCATTCAGGAAATCTGAGCAACTCTTTGTGTCCTATGCTACAGGTGCTCAAGGAAAGGCTATTTCCAAACAGACAATTTCAAAATGGATAGCCCCCTGCATACGCTTTTGTTATTCATTTCATGGAAAATCTGTGCCTGCTTACATCAGATCCCACTCCACCAGGGCCACAGCTACCTCTGCAGCTTTCCTCAGGGGGGTCCCTACCAAGGACATTTTGGAAGCAGCTACTTGGAGTTCAGTGCACACTTTCTCTAAGCACTACCACCTTCCACTATACTCAAAATCTAGAGCGGGCGTTGCCACAGCAGTCTTGCAGGGCATCCTTGCTCCTCCTAGTTCCACTTGGTGCCTACCACCCTTACTTAGCTTTGGGATTCTTCCCATCTGTAATGACTGCAGCTGTATGCACGATGAACATAGTACAGTTTTGTACCTATCATAAATGTAGATGTTCGAGTGCTCATACAGCTGCAGTCCAGGTTACCCCCCCCCTCTGTCCCCTCTTAGGACAGGCCTTATGACAAACACCTTTATCATACAACCTATTTGGGGTATTCTTTTATGGTGTATTTGCTTGCAACTACTGTTTTTTGATTTATCTATATTGCATGTTTGCATAACATTATATTTTGCCTTCCTTCTGGGGGCACTTGACATCTGGGGCAAGAAAAACTGAAGAAAATGGCATTGTCTGCCTCATTTATACCCCTGCCGCACAGACGTTAGGGAAGAAGCGACGACAACCGACGTCGGACCTAGACTTTGGAATTCGGCCGACCGACGGCAGGATAACCCATCTGTAATGACTGCAGCTGTATGAGCACTCGAACATCTTCATTTATGGTAGGTACAAAACTGTACTATTTACTGACTGCCTCTATCCATTCAAAGACTTAGCACAAGATCAAGGGTGAATTTCCAATTATCCATTCATTGGTCCATGTTGTACTTCAATAGGGATCTGCTTTAAATGGATGGGGGAGCCTGTTTCAAAGAATGGGAATTCTCTGAGAAAAATATCTCTCTCCAACATGTCCTGTTTTATCACAAGCAAAGTTTAAATGTCCTTCCATTTCACTGTTGCATTATTCATTACTGTGGGGACCCCCTGCCAAGGGCGGCCTGACATCCGGATAGTATAACAAAGCCTTTAGGTTGCTTTAAGGTGCACTGTACATCACAAGTATGCTTCTTGCATAGAAAAGGGCATAAAAGTGACATCCAGACTGTGACACCCGTGCCCTGGCCCAGCAATCAAGGAGCCTGAATCCTCACCACTAACACCAGAGAGGATGTCCATATAGGAGAAAGGATAACAAACACACACAGTAAAGTGCAATTTCCCTTAGGAGCACACAGAGATCACAGTCAGTCTGGGGCTGGTTGCTCTCTTGCTCTCCAGGTCCCCAATAAGACTCCCCACTGGCACAGCTGTAGGGTCCAGATCTCAGCCTAGCTGGCAAGCTAATCTCCAGTACCCTCTCTGTCCGACCAGTGCTTCGTGTCCCTGCCCAAGTAGCTCACACACACACACACACACACACACACACACACACACACACACACACACACACACACACACACACACTTTGAGATAAGAATTTATACAACTTCACAGACACTCCTGGGAAAGGCTGACACTCACCAACTGTGCCCCTATACCCAGACTATACGGTAGTAATTCCTGCCACCACCAGCTAATAAGTATCAGCTACCCAAAGGACCTTAAAAGGGTGTCCAATTATTACTGTGCAATTTTATTATCCAATTGGTAAGTGTGACTAATCAGTCAAGGCTTATTTGGAATGACTTGGACAGTAAACTCTATAAATATGCAATGGTCTCTAGAGCTTAAATTATCTCTACATAAACCAGCCACAGTTGAAAAGGGTTTAAAAATATTTAATAATAAATACTGAAAACACAAGACAATACTACTACACTACAGTGCCATTCAAGAGTTCAGAGATCACACAGCAACTTAAAACAATACAGTAGGAAAGTTCTGATCTGAATACAGAAAAACACTTGGTCTAATCTTAATAATCCCTGGCTACTTCTAGGAGAAAACACAGTTCTAACGTACTACTTACATAAAGAGAGTGTAAGGCAGTGCTGAGTTTGATGTCCATGATCAAAATGCTTAATAATCTCTGGTTCTCACTGTTTAAATTGAAACTGCAGTTCTGCTAATCATTACATTATCTTTTACACCTTCCTGGTTCCCAGGCCTCTCAGAAACTGCATTTACATTCTTTTACACTTAGAGCAATAAAGGACATTCCATATGTAAATTCTAGTAATTATTCCTCAAGTTAAAACAATAGAAAGAATGTGCTAGCTCAGACAGGCCGACTCTGAGCTCTACAGATCAAAGGATAGAGTTGAAATAATTTTAACTTCAAAAGAAAGTTTTGAAATGCTTGACTTAGTTTTCCTTACAGCAGATGGCAATGTTGCTACAATCTTGAAGTTCAACATTTTACAGTATTTTTCTTTCATTTAAGAAACAAGCCTGTATTAAGAAACAAGCCTGTATTTTACATTTATATTTACAAATGCCAGAATTATGCATCAAATTCTGTTTGACTAGGCCGGCAGCCTTCACCCATCTCTACCAGTCTTCACAGACGTACCATCCTCAGATCTTCTTTGTCACCATCTCTTGATCATCAGTCTGAATGCCCGTTCTGTTGCTGGTTCACCAAACTGTTTCAGGTAAGTGCCCCTTTGGGTTTTTTTGATCTTATGTTTTTCTATTGTATTTTTGCTTGTGGGGTTTCATGTCATCCAAGAAGGGTAAATGCCAGTGTGGGAGACAATTCCTCATAAAGACTGTTATCAACGATGCTTATTTTGTTTCAGCACTTCCAACGACCAGATGTCCTGGTTAGTTTATCAGACCTTTGTTCTAAGACTCTCCATAGTCTGCTTTCTTCCTTCGTCTTGTATTTGGAGAGTCAGTACCTTAAGCTTTTAACTAAAGACACGATGGAAGGAACTTCCCACTCCGAGGGACAGCAGACAGTGAAGAAAGTCAAGAAGTCTAGGTCTTATTCTTCTGCCATGCAGCCTCCACCGGATGTCTGTCCTGAGGCTATTGAAAACCTGGAGGATTGCCTGGCTCTGCTATTGCATTCTTCTGCTATGACCATTTTGGAGGCCAGCATGGATTCAAACTTATGCATGCTCTTGGAGACCTTGCAGATGTCCGCTTCGGACATTCAGAGGAAACGCAGACTATTATTTCCAAGAGGCCCGGGGGTGTTTCTCAGATTTTGGTCAGAGAGGAAGTTGCAGCTACTATTAAATGCAGTCCAGGGTTGATTGTTTAATGCTCTGATGGGTTTTAAACCTCCTCATGGAGTCTTGTTCCAGCTCCCCCTTGGTCCTCATCTTCCCTCTGAGGAGGCAGATTCAAATGAGGAATCCCTTGCTTATTCATCTCAGACTCCCCTCTCCTTTAGACTGTGGGTCTGAGGAAGAGGAATCTACTAGCCCCTGACACTCCTTTTGAGGAAATGTCAAGGACATTTCTTTTGGGGACCTAATTCCAGAGTGGTGGAGTTTTTAAAATGAGATTGTGCCTAGGTTTCTGAGGTACAAAATAGGTATTACAAGCTCCTGCAAATGGTCTTTCCTAGACCATCTGCTGTTCTTACTGTTTTGGCTGCATTTTCTACTGCATCTGTTTTCTGATTCCCAGCCCCCTGCCCCCTCGAGAAACCCAATAGGTTTTATAGGGTGCCTGAGGACTATACATTTCTTTATAGGTGTATTTCTGTTGAACCTTCTGTGGTGTCTGTGGCATCTGACATGTTATCTCACTTGCTGCCTTCTGCTAAGTTAATTCCTTCTGATAATGACCGCAGAACTGTGGAAAGGCAAGGTAAGAAGGTTTATACCTCTGCTACTTTGGCTTTTAGGGCAGTTACTTATCAGGCCCATATGTCTAGATACATTATGGCTCTTCTTTTCCAGGTCTGTCAGGTAATTTCTGATTTCCCAGACTCTGAAGAGAAATCAGACTCTGAAGAGAAAACTTCTGCTGTTTCCCTGTTAAGGACTTCTTCACAGGTGGCTCGCCATTCCATTGTGTAGTTGTGATGTAGCAGATGCTTCTTCTAGGGCTGCTGCGTTTGGTTCTGTGATGTGGAGATATTCCTGCCTTTTGATTCAACCTTTGCCTGATGATATTAAGACTAAGTTCATGGATGCTCCTGTGGACAACAAACACTTGTTTGGTGAACCTGCTGCTGATTTAAGTCTTTTCAGGATAAGGGCAAGGCCTTGTGGGAACTTAAAACATGTTTTTGTTTCTCCTGTGCCTAAATTTTAG
Source organism: Protopterus annectens (assembly GCF_019279795.1). Classification (NCBI taxonomy): domain Eukaryota; kingdom Metazoa; phylum Chordata; order Ceratodontiformes; family Protopteridae; genus Protopterus; species Protopterus annectens. Next base: position 518,023,971 of record NC_056734.1, on the reverse strand, counting down.
AGAAATTACCCCCATAAGCCAGCTTTTGTTCATAGGCAGTCTTGCCCCTCCCCCCAAGGATAAGAAGGGTGAGAAGTGAGTTCCTCCTGCTGAAGCTAGCCAGACTACTATGCCACAGAAGTCTCCTTTTCCTGACAAACCAGGTGCTGTCTGGCTATCCTGTTTTTCTCAGCCACATTCCTCTCTTTCTCTGTCTTTCCCTTTCTCTTCCTGTTTGGTTAAAGATTACTCAGGATTCCTGGGTTTCTTCCCTTATCAGCTTAGGGTATTTCATGATGTGAAAATCTCCCTTTTTATGAGTATTCCTCAGGCCCCTCAAGAACAGTTGCCTTTCCTTCCAGGGGTGCTTTGGGATGTCTTGACTCAGGAAACTGTTCAGGAAGTTTGTTTCCCAAAGGGGGAAAAGGTTTTACTCCAAAATTTGTTTGGTACCCAGGAAAGAGGGTACTTGTAGATCTATTCTGGACCTCTCTTGTCTAAACACTTTTCTGAAACTCTTTTCGAATGTTGTCCCTTCAGACTTTGTTCCCTCTTCTGCTTCCTCAGGCTTATCGGGTGTGTCTGGACCTCAAGAATGCTTATCTTCATATCCAATTTATCACCTTTAAAGGAAGTTTTCACATTTCTCTGTTGGCCTTTCTACTGCCCCAATGATATTCACCAAACCCCTCGTTCCTGATTGCTTTTTGCAGGCTGGGGGGAGCCAAGTCTTTCCCTACTTGGATGACCTTTTGTTTCAGGCATCCTCTCCAGACATTCTTTTGTAAAATCTTTGTTTTTGCCTTCTCTCTTCTGCAGTGCCTGGTGTTCACTAGAATTTTCAAAAAGTCCTTTCTGACTCCTCAGTATCATGTATTTCCGGTATGCAGGATCCAGAATGTTTCTGTGCTGGCATCCCTGCCTCCTCCTAAGTCCCTAACTCTCATTTCCTTTTTTCAATTCCTTCTTCCTCTGATCTCTATAACAACAAGGACATTCCTGAGAGCTCTGGGGTTCATGGCTTCCACTGTTCCTATGCTCCCTTTTGCCAAACTGCCCATGAGAAAACTTCAGTGGTTTCTAAAGTCATTTTGGCTTCAGCATTTTCATCCTTTCAGATTTTTAGTTCCTCCTCTTCCATGCCTCAAGCTGGAACTTCACTGGTGGTTTCTGCCGATGACTCTCAGTCCAGGGCTCCCTTTTCATCCACATCTTCCCTGTCAGGAGCTGTTCACGGACATTTCATATGTGGGATGGGGTGCAGCTTTTGGCTTCCTAAAGGTGCAGGGAGTCTGGTTGCCTCATCAACAGAAAGACCTCATCAACATCAAGGAAATGAGAGCTCTTCTGCTAGCTCTTCAGGCCTTTCATCCTCTCTTCTCCCCAGGAACTCTCAAGGTGTTTACAGACAGTACCACAGTGATGTGGTACATCAACAAGTGGGGGGACAAGGTCTTGTCATCTTTGCAGTTGGCACTCCTAGTGTGGGAACTAGCTATCTAATACCAAGTGACTCTTCAGGCAGTTTACATTCCTTCATGTCAAAACATTGTGGCAGACTCTCTGAGCAGGTCCATAATTCAATTCCATGAATGGATGCTTCACAGGGATGTGTTTCTGGATATTGTCTACCAGTGGGGTACTCCTCAAATGGATCTTTTTGTCTCCACTCTGAACAGACAACTTCCTCTATTTTGTGCCCAAGTCCCAGGTCCTCTGGTTTGGAAGGTGATGTTTATTTATGCCTTTCCTCCACTTCCCCTCATTTCACAAGTCCTGTTCAAAATACAACAGAATGCTCACAAAGTCTTGTTGGTGGCTTCCTTTTGCCTGAGATAACATTGGTTCTCTGTATTCTTCTGCATTTAGCCAAGGGCAATCATCACAAGTTAACTCACAGGGTGGACCTACTTACACAAGACAAGGGATCAGTCATCCATCCCCACCTGTCTACTCTTCAGCTGACACTGGGTAATAAGATTTTGATTCCACAGACACCTTTTTTCTGAGGACATGCTTAGGGTCCTGCAGGAGGCCAGAAACCCACTACTAGGAAATCCTGCTTATCCAAGCGGAAGAGATTTTTGTTTGGTGTCTTTCTCGTAACCTGGATCCACTTTCTGTGGATGTTCCTTTGGTTCTTTCTTATCTGTATGAACTGCTCAATGCTGAGTTGGCTTATTCTTCTGGTAATGCCCACTTATCAGCTATCTCTGCTCGTATGCCTTTATCACCTCCTATAACTTCTAGCTTTGAAGCTAAACAATTCCTTAAAGGCATCCTTCATATTAGTCCTCCCAGGAAGCCTGTTCCTCCTCCCTAGGATCTTAATTTTGTTTTAGAAAAATTGACCCAGGATCCTTTTAAGCCTGCTGCTTCAGCTTTCTTACAGCATTGTTCTTGGAAGTCTGTACTTTTATAAGCACTTATTTCTGCCAGATGGGTGTCTGAGCTACAAACCCTTATGGCTTACCCTCCGTTTTTACTGCTCCATAAGGACAGAGTGTCCCTTCATACTAATCCTTCTTTTATGCCCAAAGTGGTAAATGAGTTGTCTCTTAATCAGTGTGTTCATTTGCCCACTTTTTTCCTTTCTCTGCAGTCTGTTAGTGTGAAGGTATAGCACATACTGGATGTGCATAGAGAACTTGCACTTTATTTGGATAAGACTTTTTGTAAATCAGATCAGCTCTTTGTTTTCTTTCATTTTAGGTCTTCAGGATTGGCTGTGTCCAAGCAAACTATTTCATCTTGGGTTTCAAAAGCTATTTCTTTTTATTTTTATTTTTTTCATGGTAGGAGCTGCCTTCTTCTGTTAAGGCTCATTCTACTAGAGTTATGGCTTCCTCTGGTGCTTTTTTCAAGGGTTTGGATACTAACTCTATTGAGGAAGCTACCTTTACTTCTGTGCATACATTTACCAAGCACTGCAAGTTGGATGAAATTTCCAGAGCTAGTGCCAGCCTCTTTGTGGAGGTGGCCTCACAGTTTCTAACCTCCTAGGTCCCATGAATGAGCCAGCTAGCTATCTAACATTTTATAAAGGGGTTTATACCTAGTTATGTATGTTTGTTGACAGTGCCATAGTGAAGTATTGCATCAAATGCCTTAGTCAGATATAGCTAGGCAGTATGCACAGTTTACCCCAAATCCACTGCTATAGTGACCTTTCCAACGAAGTCCACCAGATTCAGTAAGCATGACCTTCCTCTGACAATGGCAAATGGGGATGAATCCAGTGTCTGGAAGTCTCCTATATCCTTGTTGACAGTTTTCATGATAATTCTTTCCATGGCTTTGCGAATAAGACTGTTCAGACTAATGAGACTGTGTATTTTTTCCTGTATCTGTTGAAGGTCTTCCCTTATGAAGGGGGATGACCATGTCCATCCTTTTTGTCATGTGGCACAAAGGCTGTTTTAAGATTATAGTTATGATTCCAAGGATCCTAAGTCATGTTTTAGACTGTTTAGCAGACATCCTGGGATATTGTCAAGGCCCACTGAAGCCATGTTTTTGGCTTTAGCGAGTGCAGCCATTACATCCTACCTACTTATATTTGGAGGGGCAGTTTTTGTGGGGAGAATTGAAGATGAAAGGTGGGTAAAGTTGGAACTGAATTTGTCTGCGAACATGTTGTCTATATTGCCATGCTGTGTGAATATGGCACCCCTAACCACCAGTTCAGCACATTGCTATGTGTTGCCCTTGAGGTTTCTGACATAACTGAAACGGCCTTATGGTTATCTTTCACCTGTGAAGCTGTCTTGATCTTTAAGTTGGCTTTTCTTGACCTAATTAGTCCTCTTAGTTGCCTATTTAGTTTGATGAGATATTTTTATCTTTATGGGAATTACCCTTCCTGATTTTTGCCATATATTTTTTCCTTGTGTTGTATATCTTGTTTATTTTTGGGATGCCACTAGGGCGGTTTGTTTCTGGGGGTAGTCCTGTGCTTGCTAGGTACAGCAGCCTCTATGCAGCCATTAACATGGCTGTACAGAGAGCAGTTCAGCATTGGCTGCTGTGTTTTCTAAGTTTGGAAGGGCATTGAATTAAAAACAAAAATAATCACTTAATAAAAGGTAATTTGCCTTGGAATTGTTGCTGTTACTTTTTTAAATGGGGTTACGGAGCTGATTTTGATTTTTAGAAGGAGATAGCTTTATGTTTGGACTTTACCAGAGGAGAAGACATTGAGGGTGCAGCATTATCCCATATTTGGAAGCACAAGGTTCAGTATGTTGGAGCCTGTAGTGGGCATATTCAATGTTTGGTCAAAGGTGAAGTCTAGCAATCCTTGTGCCTGTAATTTGGGTTTGTGTAGGTTTCTAGGTCTGTAGAGGGGCAATTAAAGCCTCCCATGAGTAGTGTGTTAACTTGGTTGGTAAGTGTCTCCCTTAGGTCCAAGTATGCATTGTGAGCTTCTTGGGACATGAGGGTGACCTATAACTGGCTAGGATATGGTACAGGATTTTGTGTGTGGTAATCTGCACATGGGGAAACTCCAGCATGTCATTCCGTTTGATCACTGTAGAGGTGTTCTTGTTATTGATGTATGTTCGGATTACACCACCTTTAGTCCTTGTCTGTGCAGCTGTTTTTCTAAAAGGTGTGGAAGGCACTGAAGGCATACACTGCCAGGGTACTCTCTGCTGCATTAAATCATGTCTTGGTAACTGCACAAATGTCTATATTCTTGAATGTAAGGATGGCTTGGAGGGATTGTAGATATCCCTCCATATCACTGTTGCAGTGTTCTTTACCCAAGGGATTTCTTGCCAAGGATATCCTAATGTCCTGCCATACCACAGCCTCTAGTTCTTGTAGGCATCTTACATCACACTGTGCTCCCCACGCAAGGTGTAGGGCATAAAGGTGACATATGGACAGTCAAACTCAGACTTTCTTTGTTGCCAGTCTGAATGCCATTTTTGATCATTGGTTTGATTGCCCTTCTGTTGTGCTGGTTACCAAACCATGTCTTCTGATAACTGCCTCATTGGGGTTTCTTCTTTCTTCTATTTTTTTGTTGTTGTTGTTGTGTTCATGGCATCTAGAAAGGGAAAATGTCAGTGTGGTAGGCAGATTCCCTATAAAGACCATCACAACCAGTGTCTCTCCCATTTGGGTGCTTCACACAATCATACATAGTACTAATATCTGGCAGCATCTGTGCCCAAGACCCTACATAGTCATCTCTCCTCCTTGTCCCAAATACCTGGAGAGCCAACATCTTAAGCTGTTGGCTCAGGGTCAGCTTTCTGCCTAGAAGAAGGCCAACAAAGTTAAGTCTGATCTAGCTGCTGTCCTTTCCTGATGTCTCTCTCGAGGCCGTTGAAAGCTTGGAGGAGCTTTCAGTGGTTGCTTTGGATTCCTCTGCTGCAACCCTGTTGGAAGCCAGCATGGATTTGGCTTCTCGCATGTCCTCAGAATTTTGAAAATCCTCAGAGGAGTCTGTGTACTTATGTCTGCCTTGCTTGGATTACTTTCGAATACTTAGTAATTATGTAAATTATATATATATATATATATATATATATATATATATATATATATATATATATGTGTGTATATATATGTATATATATATATGTATGTATATATAATTTTTTTTTTTTTTTTTTTTTACTTAAGACAAGTTTGTTTGCTACTTCTACTACTTTTGTCTAATCTGATTAATATACAGTGATTAACTACAGATATATGGACTGAAAATCTTCCACACAGAGAAGTTTCTTACACTGTTCTGTTTTTGGACCCACTATACTTGTTTAGTGGGTTGTTTTGAGACTTCGGGGATACCACAGAGATTACTTGTTTTTTTTTTTCTCGGAGGATTTTCAGACATCTGTAACCATGTGTTGTGGGTGAACCTTTGATTATATCTGGAGAAATGAGGAGGCTTCCTCATATCTTAGCTAGGGGGGAGATTCCTACAACCATTGAGTCTCGTTAGGGGTCTGATCCTCTGAGGGTGTTTTGTGTGGACTTACTACAGAAAAAAAAGCATATTTCTGCTATCAAGGATCCCCAGTGTGAATGGCAGGATTTCACTTTGGGTTCATTTAATGCTTTACTGGCATTGAAGCCTCCTCAAGGTGTCTGTTCCTGCTCCTCCCTGGTCTTCCACTCTACCCAAGTGGCCTAGGGAATTGGATTCCTCCGATGAGGACCTGAACGGGGGGGGGGGGGGGGCTTTGGCTTACTCTTCCCAAATCTCTTCCCCCTTTGACTAAGGTTCAGAGGAGGAGGATTCCATAAATCCCGATTGTCCCTGGAAGAACTCCCCTTTGGGGGTGCCATTGCTGGTATGATGGATTATTTTAAATGGGATTGTTCTCAAGTCCCTGAGATTCAGAAAAGATATTATGAGCTTCTTCAAATGGAGTCTTCCAAGCCATATGCTGTAGTCTTGTTCTGGCTGCCCTTCTGGATACTTTCCTAGCAGTGTCTGTGTAGCCTCTGTCAGCCGCCTGCACCTAAGAAGCCAGATAGCCTATAAAATGCCTGAGGAGTGCAAATTTCTTTATAAATGCCCTTCTGCTGATCCTTCTATAGTGTCGGTCTCCTCTGACGAGTCATTCAAGTTATTGCCGTCTAAGGCTGTTGCCTTCTGATAAGGCTAGTAGGGCTATGAAAAGGCTGAACAAGAATGTTTGTTTATACTGCTGCCATTTTATTCTTTAGGACCATCAACTACCAGACTCTCATGACCAGGTATGTTTTGGCTTTTCTTTCTCAGGTGGTTTCTGACTCTCCTGACTCTGAGGGGAGGGCTTCGGCCCTCTCCCTACTGGGCTGTACTTCTCAAATTGCATGCCACTCAGTCAGATGCAGTCACAGCTGATGCCTCTTCCAGGACTACTGCATTTGGTTCAGTTATGAGGCATTATTCTTGGCTTTGTCTTCAAGCTTTGTCTGATGACATTAAGGCCAAACTTATTGGATGCTCTGTTGGATAATGGATCTCTTGCTGCTGCTGAACTTTTCAAGCCTGTCCAGGACAAGGGCAAAGCCTTGCAGGAGCTGAAACATATTACTGTTTCTCCTGTTCCCAGATTTCAGAGGAATTATCCCACTGTCTGCATTTATTTTCGGGCAATCTCACCCACCTCCTAGGGGCAAGAAGGGTTCTAATCACATAGAAGCTTGCTTTCCAGGACAAGTAGGGTTATATTTGACAGTTTGCTTCATCCTTCCCTCAACTAGGTTCCCTTGTCCTTTCATCTGTCCCCGTTTCTTCCAAATTGGCTACAGATCACTTCAGACTCTTGGGTTCTGTCTGTTATCCATCAGAAATATTTCATGGTTTGAAAGTCCCTTCCTCCATTTTCAGACATCTCAGGACCAGCTTTTTCCCAGAAGCTCTCTCTAGTTTATCTTGGCTCAGGACACCATTAAAGATGTGCATTCTGCCCAGGTAATGAAAGGGGTATTATTCCAGGATGTTTTTGTTCCCACGAAAGGAGGGCACATGGAGACCAATTCTGGGTCTTTCCAGGCTTAACACCCTCCTCAAGATTCCTTCCTTTCAGAAGTAATCTCTGCAGATTTTATTTCCTCTTCTTCCCCAGGCCTTTCTGGTATCTCTGGATCTCAAGGATGGATACCTTCACCAAGTTTAGGGGAGCCTATAACAAGGAAGGTAATAAGACCTGTAGAGGTATAAGAAATATTTCAGAAATTCTATGAAACTAATTCTATGAAACTATGTATAAAGCAGAGAAATATGGAAATCAAGAAAAGATACAAATGGAAATGGTTATGGGAGAATTAAATATGCCAGGGTTAGAGGTAGATGAGGCTCTGTTACTAATGGTTAGGACAAAAGGAGGTGAGAGAAAAATTGTGATGTACAACTAGTCAACGGGAAAGTCCCCTGGAATAGATGCCATTCCTCTGGAAGTTTGGAAGCTAGGAGGCAAAAAACTGAAGGATCTGGAAGGTATTGTTTAACAGTATTTTAAGAGAAGTATCAACATCCTGGAAGAAAGCAGTGGTAACAGTAATTAAAGATCCATTGGACTCAGCTTCATGCAAGTGTTTGTCTGTAATGGCTAAAAGTATGACAAAAGTAATACCAAAATTGATGGACGTGGATCAGTGTGGTTTTATGGACAGGAGGCAAACATTTGACAACATTAACAGAACACTGACGATCCATAGGGAAGCAGACTAAGAAAATACCATTGTTGGTGGGTCTTGTTGCAAAGAAAGTATTTGACAGAGTAAGCTGGGACTTGATGAGCAGGGCAGTGGAAACATTTGCATGTGCATTTCCTGAAAAAAATTTAAGGTTGATTAGGAGGATATGTTAGGGATCAGACACGAAAATTAAAGTGGGTAGGGTCCTTTCTGATAATTTCTGCTTTGGCAGAGGAACCAGGCAGGGGTGTCCTATTTTTTTTCCTTTATTTGCATTATATTTAGAACCATTGGCAAAGAAAATAAGGGACTTAGAAATTCAAGGATTTAATTGGTATGCTAGTCAGTAAAAGCTGGTTTTATTTGCAGATCATATTATTTATACCTGACAAAACCAGAAAGAGACATTACAGTGTTGTGGAACATTTTGAGACAGTTTCATATCTTTTAGGATACAAAATTAATGAAGCTAAAATAAAGGCAATAGCTGTAAATTATGTACCCACACAAAAATTGGTTCAGCAATATCCTTCATTTTATCATGTCCCCATAATTAAGTATTTAGGAGTGTGGATTAAAGATTATTCTGCTGTGGCAGCTAAAGATATGTGGGAAGAGACTAAAAAGATGATAAAAAAACTGAGAAAATGGAAGCTTTGTTATATGGATGTGGATAATAAGATACAAGCAGTCAAAATGTTTAGTCCCTTTAGTCTTGTGCACAGGACAGGCATATTTTATCAACAAGAGGAGAAGTGGATAGCAATTAATAAAGAGCTGAAGGACTTTATCTTGGAGGGGAAGATGGCAAGAGTCAAGTGGGATAAGATGGTTCTTCCAGTAGAACAGGGTGGATTGGGATTGCACAATTTGAAGGGGTATTTCAGAAGTACACAGTTAAAGGCTCCTATACATAGCAGAAGCAGAAAATTGTAATTCAAAGTGGAAAGGGATGATGTTGAAATGGGTGGGGAGCTCAAGTAACAAGAACCGACTGGGATTCTGGATGCAGGCCTTTAAGGGGAATAACAGAAGTCATACAGAATATTGTATCCATAAAATAGCAGAAAGTATTCTAAGAACTAAACCAACATGGGAATGGAGAAAGGAGATTTTGCCAATAGGGATGACTGCAATTAGCGATATAGACAATAGGCAAGAGGGGAGCTGGAATTTATTGGAGAAAATGGGCAAAGGAACCAAGGTATTTGGAGCAAATAACTAGAGAGGGAAAGATAGAATGGGAAGATGCCAAGTATTTATTTGGCCAGCAGGTTAGAGATTGATATCAATTCTTGACAGGGAAGGCAGAGTATACTGTAGGCAAAAATAAATATGGGGGTCCTAAATGAAAGACTGGCACTGGTAGAGTTTTTAGTAGAATCTAGAACAGAAGCTGTCTGAGTAATTAGTAGAGCATATAAAATATGGCATAATAACTATAGGAATCAATCAGAGGAGGTTAGAAAGGATTGGGAAGAAAGATTGGATAAGTAATTCACAAAGGAACTATGGGAGGATAATATGTATGTCTTCCAAATATGCAACAAAATGTAGGAGATTTAGGATTTTTGGTTGGAAATGTTTACATAGATATGTTTATACCTCAAGTAGACTCCAAAGAATTTTCCTCAGGTAGATAGCAAATGTTGGAGGTGTGAAGAGGAAGAAAGAGGTAATTGGGAACATGTTTTCTGGGAGTGCAGTGAGCTGGTGTACTTTAAGGATTCCTTGCGGGATGCACTGTCAGAGATGCTGGGTGGGCAGATTGGTGCGATGAGGGTGATTATTTTTCTGAGCTACAATACAGAATCAGAATTGCCCAGACATGGTAATACCATGCTGTTTGTAATTATGGTGGTTGCCAGAAAAGCAATTACTAGAAAATGGAAATCAACTATATTAAAAGTAGTGACTATAGTAACAGAGAAAAAAACGACTGGAATTGAGATCTTTAGAAAAAGGTAGGAGCAAACTCCATAGGAGAAAATGGGAATTGTGGGAGCAGTAATACAGGGGAGGAATGAGGTTTAAAAGAAGGCAGAACTTAAGTGAGCTATGTAATGTTTGACTGAAAACGATTGGGTAGATTATAAGTGATGTATAATGTTTGCAACTGGGTGTGTGTCAGAATGGTTTGTGATGTAAAATCCTTGCAAGTAGGATTGTGCTGGTGTGGTTTGTTTTCATTTATATAAATGTATGATTGCTTATGTCGTAAGTGATGGGTTAATAAAGCTGTTTCTTGTTTAAAAAAAGGAGGGGGCAGTAATTGAGTAATTTATGTAATGTTGCTTAGGTTATATGATGTATAACAATATATATGAATGTATGTTAATTTTAACTTAATACAGTTTGATTACTTTTATATAAATGTAAATGTGAGTATGTCACAAGTGATAATTCTGTAAAGGTGTTTAAAAAAAAAAGATGCATAACTTCACATCTCCAGCCATTCCCTCTTCAGGAAATTTTTTACATTTCTCTGTCTCTTCCTTGTATTTTCAGTTCTCTGTTTTGCCCTGTGGCCTGTCTAATGCCCCAAGGGTATTCAACAAATGTCTCACTCCTGTCATTGCTTTTTGCATAGTTTGAGGAATTCAGATATTTTCCTGTCTAGATGATCTGCTTATTCAAGCTATTTCCCCCAGTTCTCTACTTCAGGGTCTCAAGTTTTCTACTTCCCCCGTTAGTCTGGCATTCACCATAAACTTCCAGAAATCAGTTGCGATTCCTTCCCAGGGTCATATTTTCCTTGGCTGCAGACTTCAGACAGTTCCCATGTGAGCGGCTCTGCCTGCCCCAAGGCTCTGTCTCTAATTGCCTTTTTCTAATTCCTTTTTCCTCCGATATCTGTTGCAGCCTGGGAATTTCTCAGGTTCATGGCTTCCACCATTCCCATGATCCCTCTTGCCAGGCTCCATATGAGGAAGCTTCAGTGGTATCTGAAGTCAATGTGATTTCAACATTGCCACCCTCTGGACTTCTGATACCTTTCCTTCCTTGTCTCAAGCTCAAGCTTCAGTGGTGGAGTCATCAACTTTTACTAAACCTGATGCTTCCTTTTCGGGCTGCTGTTTAGCTCAGGAGCTTTACAGATTCCTCTGACAGGGAGTGGGGTGCCTCCTGTGGCCTCCTCAAGGTTCAGGGTCTCTGGCCTCATTAGCAGTCATATAGCATTGTAAAAGAGATGAGGGCTGTGCTTTTGGCTTTTCAGGCTTTTCATCCTGGGCCCCTCAAAGTTTTCACAGGCACTACAACAGTGATGTGGTATGTCAGCAAGCAGGGTGGCATGAGGTCCTGTCTTCTTTGCAGATTAGTTCTTCAGGTCTTCAGTTCTAGGATGTAGCTGTCCATTATCCATTGACTCTCTTCGGGCAGTTTACATTCCCTTGGAACATAATCTACTGGCAGACTGCTTGAGCAGGTCCGGCTGACAAGCTCACAAATGGGTGTTTCACAGAGATGCATTACTGGACATTGTCTATCTGTGGAGTATTCCTCTGGTAGATCTTTGACTCAACTCTGAACAGACAGTTTATATTCTGTTCCAGAGTTCCAAATCCACAGTCTTGGAAAGTGGACGTCCTGTCTTTTCCTTGGAAGTGGATGTTTCTATATCTTTCTTTGTTGCCATGAGTCTTGCACAAGAGCAGGCAGGACTCTCCCAAAATCTTGGTAGTGGCCCGGACAGCATTAGTTCCCCCTTCTTTGTCATTTGGCAAGGGGCAATCACCATAAATTACCTCACTGGGTGGATCTTCTCACACAAGAGGATCTTTTATCCATCCTCATTTGTCCAGTGTTCAGCTAATGCTGTGGGTGATAGGGTTTTGATCCCTTTCAGGCACCTCTTTTCTGAGGATGTGACTGTGGTTCTGTAGGAGACCATGAAATCATATATGTCCAAATGAGAGATTTTCCATTTGGTGCCACTCTTGCATCAGGATCCCATATCTGTGGAGGTTCCTCTGATTCTCTTATTTGTGTGATCTGCTCCATACTAAGTTGGCATATTCTTCAGTTAAAACTCACCGATCAGCAATTTCTGCTTGTTTGCCTTTGACTCCTTCTTTGGCCTCTAGATTTGAGGTCAGGAAGTTTCTTAATGATGTGTTCCATATCGGGTCTCTCAGGAAGCCTATTCCATCTTCCTGGGACCTCAGTTTTTGTCCTTGAAAATTTGACTGTGGCTCCTTTTGATCTTTCTTCACCTTCCTTACTACACTGTACTTTGAAGACAGTGGCTGTCACTTCAGCCAAGAGTGTGTGTAAACTTCAGACTGTCATGGCTATTCTCCCTCCTTTGTTTTCCACAGACAGGATATTTGTTTGTACTAATCTTCCTTTTATGTGCAAGGTGGTCAGTGAGTTTTCCCCTTAACCAGTCTGTTTATCTTACTTCCTTTTTGCCTTCTCTGCATTCTGCCAGTGAGAAGGTTCTTCAAACCTTGGATTTGCATACAGATTGGATATTATTGGGATAAAACTAAAATTTTTCACAAATCTGAGCAGCTTTTTGTTTTTTGTCATAGCATTTGGGTTTGGCTGTTTCTAAGCAAACCATCTCCTACTGGATTTCTAAGGCCATGTTTTTGTTATTCTTTTCACGGAAAATGTCTTTCATCGTGGGTAAAGGACCATTCTATTAGGGCAGTAGCCTCTTGTGCTTTTTTCAAGGGTTTGAATAACAGTTCCATTCTTGAGGCTATTTGATCCTCTCTTCGTACTTTCACTGAGCATTACAAGCTGGATGTTATTTCCAGGGCTATCCTGCGTGGGTTCGTAGAGGTCTGTTCTATGCATTTCTTCTCTCTGGCTCCCTGTTGAGCTCTTGTAATCTCCCTTAGGTAAAGAATACTGCAATAGTGATGTGAAGAGACATAGTACAGTTGTGTAAAATTGTACCATAACAGTAGATGTCTTTCTGTTCAGTGTTGCAGTATTCACTCCATCTCTCCTACTCCCTCTGTTTTAGCTCTTGCCCTGTAGTTTTCTTACCCTCCCAACTCCTTTTTCTTCCCTTTTCTCCTTCTGGATGCACATAACCTCCTTATCCCTGAGGGCATTCTGTTTCTGATTTGACTTTTTCAGTTGAGTGTGTGTGCATCCATACATCAACTTTATGCCCAATGTCTTGTGCGGGGAGCATACATGTGACATAGAATGCCTGTAAGTACTAAAGGCTTTGGTATACTGGCCAGATGTTGGGCTGTCCTTGGCAGGGGATCCCTTAGTTAAAGAGTACTACAACAGAGAAGGGAGGAAAGTCTACTATTATGGTAAGATTTTACACAACCTTTTTTAGGCTCCTGACGTTGAGCAGTAACACCTTGAGGTTCGGTTGAGTCGATTTTGCTATGTCAGATTTATCAGTTTGACCTTGCCTTAAAACGTAACTATGGGGATGGATAAAATTTTAGCTAGTATTAGAAGGTCTGCACCTTTCCTCTCTCTAGGCCATTTCCAACAGTCCTGAATAGGAAATGGTGACCATGTGATAGCAAGATAAAAAGTATTGAATTTATTTGACAAAAGACATATCCCGAAGATGCACAAGTGTATGAAATATCCTTTTGTGAGACCAATTGTTAATGCTGGCAAATCTAAAATTCACCCACTTGCCAAGTGCATAGATTTTACACTTAAAAATGTTCTTGAACCTTTTGTACACTTGTGTAGAGATTCATGGGATTTTTTGTTTAAGTTAAGGGAGGTAGGGTTTTGAGATGAGATTGTTTTCCTTACCATTGATACAGTCAGTTTATTTAACATTATTCCCCACAATGTAGGAATGGAATGGCCTCATTTTTAGTTGAATCCACAAACCTTTCATCAGGTGACTTCAAAATCATAGACACGTTGTTCTTTAAAGCGATTTCCATCAATTTTTTTAGGTCAATATTACCTACAAATAAAAGGAATGTCTATGGGGTCCGCATGTGCCCCCATATTTGCAAACATCATTATGATTCAATGGGGAAGAAATTTGTACGTAACCGTTTTCATCAGCCCCCTTGGGTTATTTACACCCTGTTCTTGGATGACCTGTTTATTGCCTGGAAAAATCCCATTGGGGATATTTGAGTTTATCAAGTACATAACTTCCACAACTTCTTTTTTGAGATTTACATTTTCTTTTGATATTAATAAGATCAACTACTTAGATGTAGAAATTAGTAAGGACACTAAAAACAAAAGGTTTGTGTGTAATATTTACAGGAAACCAACATTTCCAAATGCTTGTACTATTCAAGTTTCTATCCTGGTCATCAAAAAAGAGGCTTAGTTAAAGGCTAGTATGGAAGACTAGCTAGGATGGTTTCTAATGATGAATTATTCATCAGTGAATACAACATTCTAACCAAAGTGTTTCAAGTAAGGGGTAAACCTCTGAAGTAGTTCAAGGAATATATAACGAAATGACCTCTAAAAGGAAGGAAGGTATTTTTTTATGTCCAATAAGGCCTGTTTTGGTGATTCTTAGTGGGTCCGAAGATGGATGACCCTAAAGTCTTTTGTAGCGCTTTTATTACCACATTTATGGTTGGCCATTTGGACATTAGGACAATTTTAGAAAAAAACTGGGGATTGTTTTTTTTAATATATGTTTTGACAACATTTTAGATAAAATTGGAGAGAGACCTGTTGTAGTTTATAGAAGAGGGGGGGGGGGTGATTAAAAACAGACTTGACAGGGGAGATTGTACACTCCTGAATACCATCTTTAAGAAGATGGGTACTTACTAGTATGAATTTTGCCCTCAATGCAAATTTATTTTGGAGAATGATGGTGTTAAGTTTAACCATTTTTTAATAAAAATCTTGTTTCATTGCACTTATAATTTGACAGGCTTGGTTTACCTGGCCAAGTGCCAGCAATGGACCTGTTTTTATATGGGGAAGACACAGAGAAAATTCAAAGAACATATTTATGAGCATCTTTATGATGATGCAAGTAAAACCAGAAATAATTCCCTGTATAAATCTATATCTAATAAGCCCCCACACAGCTTTTTATTCTTTGGACTTGACAAGAGTGGTCAAGGACCCCCAGGTGATCCTTGGACTGATTTGATCAAATTTAGAAAACTTGTTTGGCAAATCGTGTTGAATGGATGTATTTTTCCTGGATTCAATCTTTAACAATACCTAGCATTTTAAAATTACATTCATACTTGATTTGAAATTATTAGATTTTTTTGTTTAAGGGTTGACCCCAATGTAATTTGTAACAAAGTATTATGTTCTGATGTTTTTACATTACCTTATTTTTAAATTTTTGTAAGTGGTGGAGGTTCTTTAAGACAGTATTTGGTTCTTCGGTAACTCTGTTTTTATTGGTTATAGCACTAGTATGTGATTTAGTACGGGAAGTTTAAATATGCTACAAGATGTGTTTGGTATTCTGATGAAGTCATTCATTACAAACTGATGAAAGCGCTTAAGTATTGTCAAATAAATTCAATACTTTTTATCTTGCTATCGAATGGTCACTGTTCCCTATTCAGAACTGTTTGAGTTGGTTACATGTTTTTTCAAAGGTGCAGACTGTCCTTGGCAAAGCAACATGATCTTTTTAACCATATCTCCCAGGCTGACAGATATTGGATGCCCTTTGAATAAGTAAAGATGTGTGGAGTATGGCTTGTTGGAAGCAAATCTGGCTATTTTATTGTAGCATTGCTGTAGTTTGGTTGTCAGGATGAATTGGATGCTGGTGAAAATAGGAGGGGCATACAGAAGTTTAGGCAGCAGGTAGGTGGATGCTAATGTCACCTGACTGCTTTCAGTCCAGTAATGTTTGGCTGTATATAGCCGACCTATCTTTTGATGTGCTTTTTGATTACTTGTTGATTGTGGATGTGGAGATTAAATGTTATGGTGTTGTCTACTATAACCACTAGTGACTTAGTATTGGAGACTACCTCAATGTTTGTATTATTTACGGAGGTGATTTGAAAGCTAGCTTTGCATTTGGTCTGAGACTTGAGTGAAAATTAAAAGTTTTGACTAGTTTGGATTTAGCATTAGGTCTGATTTTGCTAGACAGTTTTCTGTGGATGAAAATGAATCTTGTTTCAGTTGTTAGAGAAAAATGGGATTTTGTGTTGAGCAGGTAAGGGTCGCATCATCTGTGCACTGGACTAATTTGGCATGTTTTGAGGCAATGTGTAAATTATTGATAATTTATACAATAATGGCTAATTAGTATTCAAAAAGGAGCATGCTCATTGTAAATCAAGCATTTACCAATAAAAGAGTCCAGCCGTTGAAATACTGTTGAGCAGCCAGATGCTCTATTGGCATATGCTGAAGGACAGAGCAAAATATAAGAAAAAATAGTTATATTCTATAAAACTAAAATGGAAACCTACCTGATTTTCCTTGTATTTTTGCAATTTCCCTCATAAAACTATATATTTAATTTTAACAGAGGAATCTAATTTTTTTTAATCGCTTCTGCACTGCACTGATGTACAAGCTTAGGAATGCAAGTCACATCCACATGCACAGCATATCAGTATAGGGTAGACAATGTGAAATAAGTGCCTTTAGCAAAAGGCATTATTTAAAAAAGGTACACAATTTTTTTATTAAATAATGTAACTGTATAATAGCAGCAATCTTGATATACCCACAAACTGGAGTGGATTTAACCATTGTTGTCTTTGTTTAATCAATCTGGCTTCACCCTTGTAGTCAAACTGCACCAACCTTGGGTATATCCTTATATACCCACACACAGTATTGGATTATTGCTTAAATATGTTAAACAGGAGTGGTCCTGCTATGGAGCCTTAGGGAACACCTGCAGAGACTGGTAAAAAGGTTGAGATGCTAGATTGCCGTTTAACAGTTTGAGATCTGTTAGACAGGTGGCTGAGGAACCAGGAGAGACTAGAGTAGAACAAGTCAAGGAAGGCTTAGCTGATGGAGCAGTTTATCATGAGAGACAATGTCAAAGACTTTAGATAGGTTCAAGAATAGGGGAGATACAGTATTATCTACATTGCACCTATGATTAAAACTGTTAGGAGTCTACTTGTAGTAGTGGTAGTGTGCTTTGTTCTAATGCCATGCCAAGTGGGGGGAAAGGAGGTTACTGGCAAGAATGTAGTTAAGGAGTTTAGAATGGATGCATTTTTCTAAGATTTTTGATGGTGGGGGTGTGGTTATGGGTCTATAGTTGCAAAGATCATTCTTCCCTTGTGTGGGGTGAGTTGAATGATTTCTTCCATTGGAAGGGGACATAAGATTGTTGGATGAATCTGTTAATTGAGATGGGGAAGGCAATGGCATCTGCTGGAATTTTCAAGTTGGGAGTTAGGCAGTTACACACATAGAAAGAAGTTACATGGCTCTAATAACCTGCCTTTTTGTTTCTGAATTGTGTAGCTCACGTGGTAAACTGTCAACACTCATCTTTGAACTGGACACTGGTGTTTCTGCACACAACAGAAGATATGGGACAGTCATGTAGACTGAAATGCCATTGCTTATAAACTTTTAGGGCCTATGCTTAAGTGAGTCTATGACTCGGTAGCTACATCTTCAGTGGCATCTATATCAGCTAAGGACTGAAGCTCATCCTCCAGATGTGAAGGGCTCAAATATTAGATGTATCAGTTTCCATAAACACCATTTTGGCGTATCATCTGGTGATAGTCTAAGAGGTTTAAGGAAAGGGAAGACTGGAACTGCACAAGGGTTGCTGATATAAGGTGAAAGGTTTTGATTAAGTAGGTTTGTGTGTTTGTAGTACCCTAGGTCTATGATTAAAGTCAGAATCTTGTATTCAGTACTCATAAGTGCAGTCACAAAAGATTGCAACTGCCGACGAGAAGTACATTAAAAAAAATTATTTTTGCAAAATCATCCCAAGTCCCCTCCCCACACTGCTACTTCTATATACCAACTCTTGAGATTACTGTGCTTTAAGGATAGGAGAAATTCCCATGATGGTGCTGTAGCCTGAATGTTAAAAATACAACCACTTTGGAATCTCACGTTAGTGATCGCACATAATCATTTGTGTCTAACAAGCCTGGCACCCACTACTCTTGTAGGAAAAAAAATGTTCAAAATGTTTGCCTATCTCCAGGCATTGTGCAAGTGGATAATTCATTGTATTGCCTTTTGCTATGGCAAAAACACTGTAAGGCACTTTTAAAGCTCATTTTGTTAGAGTAGGAATAACTGTGTAGCATTGGTTATTTCAAGCACAAAATAAGGAAGTTGACTAGGCTTAAAATGGCCCTCAAGGGCAGCTCTGAACCTATACTTCAGAAGTGTTTCCATTCATGAGATTTTAAGCTACCATGCAACATGCTTCGGAGCATTTCCATTCAAGATGTGAAATCCTACTATGGGGACTGCTGTTCATATATGCACAATATGTACAAGCTGCAAGCTACGTCCAGAGGCAAGGCATGTTTTGGCAGGGCTGTGCAAAAAGAGATCCTGCTGCCATTTTCACAGGAGTTGATCTTTACTGTTTTAGATACTGCCCAAATGTAATGATTTACTGCTACAGAAAACCTCAATGTAGAAGATGATGCAGTTATATGATTTACTGACGGTACGAAAAGATCTTTGAGGAGAAGGCACTATGACAATAAAGCACTCGTCTAAATTATTTTATTTTGCAGGGAAATTGTTTTGTTCTATCTTTGTTGATCTTAATTTTGCTAGTTTGATGACTTTACCTAATGCTTTCAGTCTTACTAGGTATACGGATTCAAGTACTTTAAATTGCATTTCTGAAGCACACTTCACCATGTGAAGGTTTTCAGCCTCACATAGTCACGTTTTAGCAATATTTTATAGGAATTTGTCACCTGCATCAGCTACTTTCACTAGCTCAAAACCGACACAAGTGAAAAAGCTTTGGAAAACTGACTACACGAGTAGCTTAACTGGCTAGTAAATCCATATGTAATGTTTTATTGTTATAGTGACCTTTTGGAGTGTGCTTACATTCTTTGTGTGCTTTGTTACTAAAGTCATGCATGTGATCTCTTGTGCAGCCAGTCTGATATCCAGCCCAATTTTCAGAGCTGAGCATTCTTCTCCACTCATACCGGGCTAATACTGCCTTTATTTGGATGTCCGTGGCTCCTGCTGTAAAGGAGGGCATCCACCAGTGTCCTCTTAAATTCCTTCTCGCCATGGGTGTACAGTACATATATGTTGTGCAGATAAAGAATGCCTGTCAGTCTGTTGTTAGCCTAGATCTGTAAACCTTGTACTGAGCAGACGGATGTCTCCATGGATATAATTTTCACTTATTTTTGTGCTTTTGTATTGCTTGCATCTGTGGTGTCTTGTCTGTGAGCCATCTTGTCTCTTCCATATGATACTGTCTTCATGTCCATTCCAGAGAGTGTAAATAAGTGTGCTCGAAAAAGTTAGGTTCTGCTTAGTGTATATGCCCCATCCAAGAAGGAAAAAGCATTTAGAGAAACAGGCCCAAACATAGAAGGATGGAGATGCATCTGAGCAGGAAGGCTGACTGTCTCCCCCCAGGTCTGAAGGCATTTTTGCAGCCCCTTGCACTGATGCCTGCTAGTACTAAGGCCTCAGACTTTTCCGTTTTGGAAACTACCTTCCAGTCACATTCCTGGTTCAGTCCACTGGGAGTAAGAGCATTAAATTTCAGGCTATGCAAACTCTCCTTTTAGCACAATAGTTGTTTCAGGGTCCTAACACATCTTAAAGTAGAGCTACTGTCATATTTTCAGAAAAAATATAAAGCAAGAAGGCTACAAATATCTTCATCTCTTATGTGTTCTTGCAACCTAGTCTTAAATTTCCTTTGTTTCACCAATATAAGGCAGACTGCAGAAACGTGAGAACACAAACAATACCTTCTGTTAAGACAAGCAAACATGCCCATGGGCGTTGATCTTATTAAAGTTGGTTAAAACAAAGCATACTCCCCACACTACTGTGGCATATTGGAATACAAGGGACTCTGGGAGATAACTTATGGCCATAAAATCTGCAAGAGTCTCAGTGGAAGGCAGAATCTGAAGTGTCTGAGGAAGAACTTTGGAGTTGTTGGATGGTGTAATGTTGCTTGTTTTCTTAAATAAATAAGTAGTAGTTTATTTCCTTACTACTGCCTTAGCATGTCTTTCTGCAGTTTCTGCAGACTAGGGAGGATGCAGGTATAAATGATCCATTTGTGCAGTTATCCTTTCTTCTGAGGAGTCCTGCATTTTGAAAAAAATGCCATTTATGTCTTTGTTTGGGACTTGGACTTTAGGGTAGAAAAACTCATGTTGCCTCCATGTGAAATAGCTGTCTTTTAGACTTTGAATTCTTTCTAGGATTGGTAGCAAGAATCATTTTCAAACTGCAGTCCTTGATGGACAGAAAGTTTTCTGCAATAAACCAGAAAGCTGGTTACCACTGTTATCACCCACTTATGACTGATGCCTTCTTTTGAAGCCTGCAGGCCTTGGCAGGACAGCATTTCAGCTAGCTTTGTATTAGTTTCAGTACACTCTAGTGTACTCTCGTCAGATTATTTGGGATTGTTCCCATTTGTAATATGTAATTGTGTAAGAATCCTTTCCAGAGAACTAGTACAGTTATGTGAGGTATTTCACTTAGCTGTAGATTTTCAAAGAAGCAACTCTTGTGGTAGCAACTGTACCCCTCCACCATCCCACATTATGGATGAGTTCTTATGCTTAACTTATACCACCTCTCTGTCTTGTATATATTTGATATGAGGTGATCAGAGTATTGCATTGTGGTGCTGAAGAAATGGAATAGCTGAAGTTTTGTATTTTTCACTGGAAAAGTGCAAATTACATAGAGAAAAATGGTAATAGTGGGAACAATACATGCAAAATAATGTTTTGGAGGGGGAATGAGGTTCAAGGGAAGGCAGGTACTGAATGAGCTAGGTAATGTTTGACTGACAATGATTGTGTAGAAGATTATATGTGATGTATAATGTTTGCAGTTGAAATTATGTTAATATGGTTAGCTTTAATTTAAATGTATGAAGACCAGTGTAATAAGTGATAAATTTGCCGTATCAGTGGCTCAACAGGTAGCACACTCAGCTTTGAAGCAGAAGGTTGTGGGTTCTATTCCCATACCAGGTAAATCGATAACTGACATTACAGTGCGGTATAAGAGGGATGCTGCATTCCTGAGTGTGTCGACTTCAGGTAAGCCTTTAAACTGAGGCCCCATTTGCTTGAGTTGGTAATAGCTCAGGTGGATGTAAAAGATCACACAGCCCCTATCAAAAAGAGGAGGGGTCCTTTATTTATATGGAAAAAAAACTTATTTACAAATATTTACAACTGTACAAATTTATAGATATGAATATGTGTAAATAGATTTGTATAATTTCTTTTACAATCATACTAAATTTTCATCCCTATTAGAACCCCCACTCCTTTTTCCATACCCATCATCTGATTTTACTTAATATTGTTCTAAAAGTGATTTACCATTAATCATAATTTCATATATTCTTTCATTCCATATAACCCTGTGACATAAAATAACTTTCTCTGGGATTCAATAATGCCTACTGCAAGTGTACACTGTTCTGAGTGAACAGACAATGCACACAAGTCGCATCTTCTTCCTCCTAATTTTAGTTTTCCTACTGATATACTTGCTGCTTTAAATATTGACAGGGATTCATAAAGGTTACCACAAAGTGTAGACTATGTGTACACAGTGTAATCTTTGTGAGTGACTAGAAGGCACACAGAAATGTGATAAGAATGCTCTTGAATACATATCATGAACACTTAGTGTAGGCTTTATTGAATCTGATGCTTTATCTATTCTTTTAACGTATTTTTACTTCTGTTCTTATAATACTCATATTTAATCATATCCATGTTTGTTTTATCCACTTTTTATATCTTCAAAAAATCTTCATTGCATATTTCCTCCCATAACTTACTTGTAAGTTTACATTTCAAAAAGAAGTGTTCCTTAGTTACTACTACTTGACAATGTAAACACATTCTGTCACTTTTTATTTTACGTGGCATATGCGTTGTCGCCTCACAGTAAGAGGTTCTCCCGTTCGATTCTCGGCTGGAGCACCTTCTGTGTGGAGTCTGCATGTCCTCCCCGCGGTCGAGTGGTGTTCGAAAGACATGCGTGAATGGGTGTGCCTTCGTTGAAGGTCGGGTGTCGAGCTGGCACCGTAAAAATCTACTGCCAATCATTAGCGGACCGGAGTTTCGCTGTGGCGACCCCTAACTGGGAAAAGCTGAAAGAAGAACATATTTCCCTTTATTGACAATTTATCTGTTGCCGGTCCCCACAAAAAATCTTCACATACTACTTTCTGATTACACCATTTGCTGCTTATTTTTTCATCAGTTAGATTTTCCCCATGTTTGTAAATAGTAATGTTTTATCATTACATTCTTGTACCATACTGTCTGCCTTTTTCTTTATCAGTTTTTATTGTCCAGAAAAAAATATTTTTCTTGGTAACATTTTATTTCTTCATTTATATACTCTTATTTTTTTTCTCTTTTACTCTTTTTTTTTTTTTTTTTTACCATACCCCAAAATGTATCGTACTTAATGCTTATATAATTTTACTACTAATCTCTCATCTTTTTAATTTATCCACTTCAACACTTTATACAAATTTAATGAAGCAGCATATCCCACAGTGTTAATTAACCCTAAACCTCCTTCCTCTTTACTTGCATACAAAACTCCTCTTTTTACTGGTACCCACATAAATGAAGAAATTATCTGCAGTAAATCATTTTCAAATACGGATGGCAACATAAATGCACTTGCCAAGTATGCTGTTTTTCCATTCACTACTACTACTACTTTTTTTTTCGGCTGCTCCTGTTAGGGGTCGCCACAGCAGATCATCTGTTTCCATTTCTTCCTGTCCTCTGCATCTGGCTCTGTCACACCAACCATCACTACTAATTTGATCAAATAAGCCTTTTTCTGAATGATATGTTCTCCAGAAAAGACATGTTTGTTTTATTTTTTCAAGTTTTTCCATTAAAGTCTACTTAAATCTTTATTCCCAAATGTTATACTTAACACAGAAATGTCATTCATTGTAAAATATATACCCTCATCTTTACTATGTCTCCTAAACCTTTATCTGTCTCTTTATTTAAAGCCATCTCTATCATCTGTAGACACTCGTGCAGATTGTTACTACTTTCATCCACATTTTTTTTTGCTGTTATGTCATCTGAATATGTTACAGAACTGGAATTTTTAACCCTTCAGGTGTTATGCACCCTGCCTCCTTCATTTTGTGATTTATTTCATATACTATCATAACTAATGCAAAAAGGTATACAACCAACACCTTGGATATCCCTGTCTTGCCCCATTTTTCATATGTATCTCTTGGCTTAAACAGACATTTACAGGTATTTTAACTTTGCATATGTTGACATATGTAATGTCCTAACTTTTTCACCTGTATATTCTTTCATTCTTGTCCATAAGATTTCATGTCCAATTGTATCAAATGCCTTATTGAGGACTCCTGACATGACTTTTGCTTTTTCTTTTCTATTCATATTTTCCACAATTTCTGTAACTATCATTTAATCATTCCTGACAACCCTTCCCCTTTACATACTATCTTTCATAATATTTTCAAATTTCTTTTGTATTATTTTTATAAAGATGTCCAAAAATGATCACCAAATGCAGCATGCTAAAATAACTTCCTTTATTCTGACAAAAAATTTAAGTATTCCACTACATAATTTTTTTATATAAAACCTTCATTTAACTATTTATTCAAAATCTTTAAATTTTTTTTTTTTTGCAAAACTCCTTAAATTTTTGTACATATAACCTATTCCACCTGGTCCTGCAGCTGAATCTATGTTCACTTGTCTTAATATCTTATTTAAAGAAATCTCCTTTTCCAACTCTTTATTTTTTATTTCTGTTAACTTTTTTACTTTCCATTTTCACTATATTCTTTTTTTCTTTAAACCTTTCTTGTACATATTGTAATACACTATTCATAATATTTTCCTGAGTTTTCTATTTCTCATTTTACATTTTTGTTTCATTACGCTACCATCTTCCTTTACTAATCTGCTTACGTAACTCAATACTTTTTTCCTTTTAAAAAATCTTTACTTGTATAACAATTTGTGAATTACTTTTTCTTTGTCAAAGCACTTTGTATCCTTGTGTTCTAAATTTTATAATGCATCATTATATGTTTTTGTATATTTTTCCTTCTCTACTTTTCTGACATCATATTACCACTGTAAAAAATATTATATTTTTCCTTAAATATCTTCCACCATTCAGACCAATGTTTTGTAAAATGTTCTCATAGTAATATGACCTTTCCATAAGTGTATTACTAATCTTTCCTTCTTCATTCCATGCTTTCTCATTTTATCCTTTTTATTCCCTTGCCTATTTGTATGTATTCCTTGTTTTCCTTTATCTCTAGCCATATTGCACGATGATCAGAAAATCCTGTTTCAGCTACCTCCCCTTCTATAACTAAACCTTCTGATACTTTTAATACATTTCCGTTGTAAAAAATTCCCCTTTTTAAAATCCATGAATTTTGTTCCAAACTTGCACATCTAATAACTTCTAACATTTTCTTGTATCATTTCCTTTCTTTTTGCACTTGCCTCTTAAATGACAATTAGTCTTCTGTTACTGTAATATTTATATACTACATAGTCTAACATCTGATGAAATAAACTTTCTTTACAATTAGCATAAGCATATAATGCTATAATTATATCCGCTTGTTCTTTCCATTTTGAATCTACAGTGGTTAATCTTCCCATTTTTGGCAAAGTTAAATCTAATATCTTTACTGTATTTCTACAGAATACATCTATTTCAGAACATCTGTCATTCCAAATTCCAGATTATTTCCTCCCCATAGTTTGTGTTTTGTAATCTTTCTTCGTTTGTTAAAAATTTTCGGTCTTCCAATAGAATTACATCTACATCATATGTATTACACCACTCCCAAGATTCTTATTCTTTTTCCTAAATTCTTGATACTGTTCACATTTACAGAAAGTACTCTAAAAATTTAATTTTCCCTTTCCTTAGATTTATGGTTTAATAAGTTCATAGCTAATTATTAGGCTAGCTTTCTTAATAGGCCATTCCAAGCCTTGCCAACTTCCCTCCCAGTGGTGAGAATTAAAACACTGTAGCTTGTGTCTGTGAGCCAAGCACTTTAGCCACTATACCAATCCTCAATCATTAGCTGAATTATATTCTTTTTCATCCATTTCCTTTCTGTTTTTCTTTTGTATTTATCCCTTTAAGTTTTCTTTCCGTATTTTGCCCTTTTACCAGTAGGATTCTTTTTTTTTTTCTTTTACTCTCTCCCAATTTGTCTACATCATTTATTTCAGAACCTTCTTCAATACCCTCTTTATTACTTTTTCTCATGTAAAGTTTTCTTTTACTTCTACTATTTCTAAAATTACTTCCTTGTTCATTTCCTTCTCTTTCTTTCTCTTTTTCTTTAGTCTTATTTTTGCAATCCATCCATAAATGTCCAATTTTGTTATATTTGTAACATTTCAATCCCCCCCCCTTTTTTGCATCATGTTCTGTTTCTTCACAAATATAACGTTTTCTTTTGTCACGGTTACTTTTCATGTCCTTTTCCAAAAATAAAATGTTGGGTTCTTCTCTGTTTTTTATGACACCTCTATTCCCCTCCACATTTAGCATGCTTGATATATGTATATATGTTTTTCTTTTTCTGTTTTTAACACAGTTCTTTTTCTGTTTTTAACACAGTATTACAATCCCAGTCACCAGTCTTTAAACCCCTTTTGTAATAAACTTTTGCAATGTCCAGTACTTCTTTACATAAAGTTTTCAGGTGCCCCTTCAAAGTCTCTTTCTGCCTCTGTTCCCACTTTGTTCATGATTTTCCTTGTTTCCCTGGTAAATGCTTCTGTCATATAAAGATTCTCTTTTTTTCATATTCTCCATTTTCCATTACAAAAGTGTCAAACATAATATCACAAAATGTCTGTCTGTTAATACAAATAAATGTTCTTACCTCATGTGCTTTTACACCAAAATAAGCTATTAAATTGTCCCACACTTCATACCTGTCAATTTCTTTGTCTTCTTTACTTTGAATCCTTACAACATACTTCTGTTTTTCATTTTCTTCTGCCTTCTTTTCTGCTACTCCCCTTCTGCAATATTTTACTTTCTCTGCATATGTTTTCTTTTCCATCTCACCACTATTCTTCAGGATTGTTTCTGCACTATCATTTGTATTTTCTCCATAATGGCCCCCCAGGAAACATCTCCTTTATTTTTTGCCGCACACTGCATCACCATTTCTTAAGTAAGTTATCTGCAAGAGTTATAATTATACATCAAACAGACTTCTTTGAAACATCATCTCAGAATCTTGCACATATTCTCTGTTCTCTGTATTTGCTTTCTCCTCCATTTCTCTCATCTCCACCTGCCTCCCTGTTTTTCTGGGCTGCCTCTGTGCCTGGAACGAAAACAGGAAGTGCTTCAGAAAAATAGTACCACTCACAATAGTTGACGAGTAGGGGAAGTTCCCCAATGCCCTGGCCAAATTTCCTCCAGTAGTATAAATACCACCTTGGCTCTCCCATGAAAAGAGGCTGCTAGCTAGTGGGACAAACTTGGTCAAAGGATAAATACACAAGCCAATCAGTAAAGATGTTTGTTGTTTTGTATTTTTGTTTAAAAAACAGAAGCTTAGCAAAAGGGACATTCTACTCAATGATCAGCCTAATGAGTGTGGAGTGCAGTGAAACAGTTATCCCTGGATCTGGGCTTGTTACATTTAACTATTAGCTGTGCGATGAAAAAGGATTTTTGTGTTTGTCAAAGGACAGTTCTTTCTTGATGTACATTTCCAGATCCATAACTACAGGATCAGTTTTCAGGGGTGTGTTATCATTGTGACAGTTACAGGTGGAGTCTGGCTTGCTAAAGGATATTATGCACTTCTTGTCATTTATATTTAGTCCATGGTTTTGACACCAGTTATGTGCCTGAGACAGGCTATCTTTGAGGATCTTGACTTGCCAGCCACAAAACCTTAATATTAGCTTTGACCTCCGGGGATTAAATGATTTGTTTCTTTAAGTGTGCTTAAGCTTGCAATAAACTTCTCCAGCAAGAGTTAGAATTTTTGTTTGTTTGCGGTATATATAAGTATGTTTATTCATTTCTTATTACAAACCTGCAGTCTTCAACAAACCAGATACGAAGTACTTGTGTGAGCATCTGCTTCTACTTGTACATGTATTTTGAGTAGAATGGACGAGAATGTTTTGATACTATACTTCAGGACAGCAAAGTCCTTTCATTGTGTGCTGGTGGTAAATAGAGATTGCTGTGTAGCCCACTGTATGAGATTGTTCCTCTTTTCTAGTAATGTAGAAGTTGTAGTGTAACTGGAAAGTATTGTTCCCAAATGTTTTCCTAATATAACTGATTTTTGTTATGCTCTTTTTCAGGGGAGGCACAGACTCCAGTTGACATGGAAACATTTACTTTGGATCCAGAAGCAGAGGTAAAGTATCTTAGTTGAAAAATAGTCTGGTGTCAGTGAATTACTTAAAAACTCAGTAATCTTGTGCATACACAGTGATTTTTTTTCTTCTGGATCAAGAATATATGAGTATGTCTTTGTTATTTACCTTGGTTTTTCTGTTGAACTTTTCAAAATACAACAGAAAATCACTCGAATGATTTTGAAAGAGTGCTGTGATTCCTTGCTTAAAAGTGCACTTGGTGTGGTTGCAGAAATCTATGAAAAGAAGATTAAATGCTGATAGCTGCTAAGCAAGTCAGGAGGCCTTGGGATTATTACATAGCTGACTTGTAGACAGTCACGTCTCATGGCTATGAGTGGTCCTATTCATTGCTGCATTGCTACAGGTGCATGACCTAGAAGCATAGATGTTGCCCAGGAGTCAGTGGTGTCCGAGTTACCCAATCGAACATTTAGATTAGCGAATACCTAATCATCGAACTGGTAATATCAAAAAAATTAAAACGGCGAACCGCCAATTTAACGTAGGGAATAAATTCCCTTGGGTGCAAAAAAAAAAAGTTTTTAAAGTAAAATGAAGTGAGGGGCTTCGCCCACCACCCCCCCCCCCAACTAAATATACCAACTCAGAGATTGCTCTACAGTGGGGAAAGGGGCAAAGTCCGCAGAACGGCCAAGGGAATTCTTTCCCTGCTTTAAATCGGCCGTTCACGTGTTTTGCTTTCGCTATTACCAGATCGATGTTTAGGGATTCGCTAACCTAAACGTTCAATCAGGTAATAGGAGTCCGAGTCAGTAGATGAGGCATCATTTACATCCATTAAAATACTGACTACTTCTGTATTTTTGTATGTTTGTAAGTATAAGGAATGGATCAAAGTAGCTCATTAAAAGAATGCAGTGGTGATACAGTGTGTGATTGAAAGTTTGTTCGACAGACACATGTGCGTATGCCTTCAGTCAAACGCAATCACCGAGATTTGTACATGTTGATAACCAGTCATACAATAAGGTCAGAATTTTTCTCTGCAGTAACTTGTGTTTGCCTTGTCATGATGGTATGTGGTATAAAATTAGTTGGTATTCTGTGCAGTAACTTGTGTTTGCCTTGTCATGAGGGTATGTGGTATAAAATTAGTTAGTATAGAGATGAAAAATGTAACTTGGACTAACCAGAATGCATACGTATCTGTTGCAATGATTGTATCATGTTTGGTGGAAATTGGATGCTTAACTGTGAAAATGTGAAACTTGAAAAAAAAAAATGGGTGAAACACACTCCTTTTGACATTTATAGGGAAGATGCTTTAAGTATGCAAAACCGGTCCCATGTTGATTGTGTTACTGGAAAACTGCAAGAGCATTTCAAATTTTGTAGCTATTTTAATGAAAGATTTCTGCCTGTTAACTGTTTCTTGGGTTCCAACCTGTTATGGGGGTGAAGCTACATATATTGGCTATATATTTTTCAGATTGTATCCTTTTTAAATTGCATCATTCTGACATCAAACTTCGAGGGGGGCCCAGTCAGTTGCTTGTGTGATGGCTTGATCCTAATGCCTGCCCCCAGTTCATGCCTTTTGCATCCTAACTCTCTTTTAAAGGGGGGCTGTTACTTTCCATGACCTTTTGTGCCCATCCTCTGCCTTCTTTGTTAGTCACTCGAGCTGCCAATTAATTCTAGATCGTCTGGGCTGCAATCAGGACTTTACCTTGTTGGCAAACAGAATATACATAAATAGGCAGTGACAACGAAAAGATGCAAATAAAGAGCAGTAATAGACAAATCATGACAGAATACTTAATGTTACACATAAAACGTAATACTGCTCTAGGAGTCTGTCCATATTTCAGAATGAGAACTTGCACTCCTTACCCAACTGTGAGCCCTTCTTGGTTGGGTAAAAGGCTGCTTACGCTGTTGTCCATTAAAAAACAAAGTTAAGACTTGTTCATCAATTTATTGGTACAGATAGAGAATGTAAGTGCAGTATTATGCTAAACTCACATGTTTATAAACTGTCAACCGCAGTTCATGGACTATCATTTGAGCTGCTAAAAGTCCCTTCATTTTTGCATAAGCTAAGGTGCTTAGGAGTTCCATAGGTCATACTTGTTTTATTTTGTTTTATTATGGATAACTTTGTTTCCTAGCCTCACAAGCATTACAGAGTTGCACTAGGGTGGGATTATTGAGTTGCAGATTGTAGCTGAACAGTTGCCAGACTCTTTTAAGTAATAACTTCAACATATAGGATAATATTGTTCCTTAAGGAGATGAGGGATTTGATGCAGATGGGAAATAATTGTATAAAGGCAGAGCTTTGAGGAACTCCTGACAAAGCTGGATGGAGAGAGAGAGTGAGATTCTAAAGAATCTGATATGCAGCTAATCTAAATCTATTGTAAAACAATGGAACTGAGGCCATAAAGAAAGCATTCCTTGATAAGACAGATATGGTCAAAAAGGTTGAAAGCCTTGCAGAAATTGAGGAATATGGCCTCACTAAACTTTCCATCATTCCTTGCCTGTAGTGCTCTGTCGTTTTGTAAATCTTTGCCGATTACCTGTTAGGAGGCCATAGACTTCATTATGGGCCAGCCGTTGAAAAAATTCTACTTTCTGTAATAATTTGGCAAGAGTATAGTTGGTTTGAAAGTTTTTTTGGTTAATACTGGAGACTGGAATAGTAGTGGCAGACTTTCATAGGTCAGAGGGCACACTAGTAGAAAGTGAACCACTATGAATGTCATAGCAACGAAATTAGGAAACAGACCATCAGAGTCTATTTTTCTGTAACTAGAACATTCATTAAGCCGTGTAGTGATTTTTTTTTTTTTTTTGCTAATGGAACCATTCAAAACCTGAGTCATTATCAAGAATGTGCCCAAGTGCTGAATCTGGTTGAGAAGAGGCACTTGCAGATGAGCTATGAAAGTGCAGAGAAATGTGATCAGCAAAAGCTTCGTAGACTGTTTTGTGGTCTGTAGTCAGTTGTACATTCAGTACAAGTACAGTATGATAATGATTTGGTGCTTATTTTCCATGTAAGTTTCTCTCTTTCCATAAATTACCATGAAGGGCTTTCCAGTGTGTCTGCATTTTAGACTTGCTACCAAGATCTGTGCAGTGTTTTATCTGAGTGAGGTGAGAATTTCAAAATCTGACTAAGTCACTACTTTTGTTAGCCTGTGCTGCTTTACGTTAACCTGTGGCCATCTTCAGTTTCCTAGATAAGTAGTGGCGTCAGTGGTGTAACTGGCAGTGCACTTGCCTTTGTGGCAGAAGGCTATGACCATTCTTATTCTCACACCAGGTAGATGGATTGCTGACACTGCATTGCACTGTTGCACTCCTGAGTGTATAGTCCTTTGGATGAGACATTTAAATCGAGGCCCCATATGCCTGAAGTTGGTGGTAGCTCAGGTGGATGTAAAAGATCCCATGGCACCTATTGAAGAGTAGGGGAAGATTGCCAATCCCCTGGCCAAATTTCCCCTAGTACAAATGCCACCTCAGGTTTCTGCTGAAAAGAATCCACTAGCCTAGTGGAATTAACCTAGTCAACAAAATAAATAAATAAAAGCAAAAACTCTCTTTTTCATGGGATACCATTTTTTCATATAGTGGCAGGAAAGTGTTTAGGAAATAACTGCAGAGTCGGTAATAACACTTGTGTAAAAGCTGTGATCCCAATCAGGGGTGAGGACATGGCATGGAATACTTTTTAGGAAAAGGGTGGTGTTTATTAGCACAAAAAGGTGATATGCTGTGGATACTGAAGTGTAGACAGCTTCATCTAGTGGTGTTAAGAGTCTTGAAGGCTGTTTTGTACAAAACCAGTTGGGGGATTGCCATTTAAAAAGTTAGTATATATTGTCCCAGTCACACGTTGGTGGAAGCCATAGTCTCCTGTCATAGATAATGACAGGAAGTGTACAGACTCCTAGTGTAGGTTTAGGGCACTTAACACTAATGAGTTACAGCAGGAAGCTTTACCTGCAGTGGTTTTGAGTTCCTGTCTTCGGGTTGCTTAGCAGTAGATTGCTGATAGAGTACATTAATACTTAAAGTGCATTCCTTACAAGACATTCACAAACAGCACAGTCAGATGTGTGGTCAGGGACAGAGGGATTAAACAATTAAGTGTACAGTTATGTGAAGTAAGAGCAAGTCTTTGAGATTATCATTATGTTCTGACTAAAACATAGTCCTGTGTTCAGCCAGGAGTCCGATATTCCTTCATTATCTAGTTTCATAGAGTGAAGGTGGGCTTAAAAGTGGGCAGATTTATGAATATTACACAGATTCGTGGAGGCAGTTTTTAAATCTTTCATTTCTTTGGGTCTAAGAAAAAGTAGAAAACTAAATAGCAGATTGGAATTGTATTAATATGAATTGCAATTACCCACACAGACACACACACAGACAGACACTATGAATTGTTTCCAACTCCCTACAAAATTGAGCCTGATGGTCCTCTACCTTCACCAAGAGTTCATTCTGAGGAGCTGCAAGGACGATACAGGCCGTTTGTTCTCGTCAATGAATCCCCCTCTAATGAGGGTTGGGTAGTAGGGAATGGGAGAGTTGGTTCTGTGGGCCAGCCTTACCTTTAACCTGCAGTGGCTCTTTTGAGCTAGGTGTCACCTTTTTACAAGCCAAAGCCACCTATCTCCTCCCCCTTCCAGGATTGGAAACCTAGCAACGGCCTCACTTGTCTCCAGTTCTCCCACCATGAGCTCCTTCAGGACCTTCCCACCATGAGCTCCTTCAGGACCTTCCAGCCCCTATTTGAGTTTGTCTCCCCTCAGAGTTATTATATAACTAGTGTAAACTACAACTCTGTACCCTGTCTCTCCTGCAGTATTTTCAACACAAATGTGTCTTTCACCTGTCCCTTATTCTGCTTAATTTGTACATTAAAAACTTGCTCATAATGCATTGTTTTGTTAATGCTGATAATTGTATGACTGTATAGTAGTAATTTGTAATCTGTTGTTAAATGTATATTATACAATGCCTGGCCATTAACATTCAAAAACAAGCACGCTGATTGGTCACCCCAACTGGCGTGTCCATTGTAAAGCAAGCATATACCAATGGAAAAAAGTCCAGTTGCCCAGACTTTCTTCTGTTAATATATGCTATGGAAACTCTTTATATATAAAAAAAAAAAAAAAAAAAAAAAAAAAAAAAGTTCGAAAACTGGAGATTTCAAAAGAATGTGATATACTGGACAGAGAAAAATACAAGGATAAATAATAAAGTACATTGTACAAAACTAGAGAAATGTACCTGATTACCCTTTAATTTTCTCTGTCCCCTTTCCCGTGCATTGAAAGGCTTCAGATGTGTTTTTTTTTATATATAATTAACAAAAAAAAAATGAGATTTCATCCAGAGAGCTGGGGTAATGTACTGTATCACATTATTTTATGATTCCATATGTGCTCTCTGTATTATGTGGGGGTACCCTTTTATTGCATTGTAGTTACTGTGCTTAGGATAATAGGCTGTGTATGCTTATAGGATTAGTTCAAGAAAACCGTGTGAGAGGATATTGAGGGTTGTTTGTGCATTGCTGTTTGTCTGGTTGTGAAAGAGTTTGTTCCTAAATGAGGGAGTGACCAGTAGTTATCAAGGAGCACTATTAACTTAGGGAAGAAGGGTGGTTGGTAAGACCAAACTGCCCACTCCTCTATACTTTGCAGGTGCAGAACGCCCTTATAGAAAAATGGTTATTTTTGTTAGCTTTTCTAAGCAGCAAAGTATTGTGAGAGCTCAAAACTTAATGATGTTCTTCGTGTTTCACTGTTGCAGTCATCACTTGTAGGTTACCCTGCTTGGTAGCCCTCGGCCATCCCGAATACCAGAGTAAAGTGTATCCATCCTGCATCAGCTGCAGGTTGGCTGAGACTGACGTCAAGTCATCAGGGCTATAAAGGGAGGCAGCCAACACCATTACATCAGTCTTTCTTGCCATGGAGCCCAAAGCAGAAGCAGTTTGTGAGTGCATCTGTCAGCCGTTGCCAGAGTGAGGAAGAAAAATGACTAAAGCTAAGTGCCTCTTTGGGGGTCTTTTTTTTGCACTTAACCGATGTCCAAATGTAATTAATTGTCTCTGCTGTGTAAAACAAATACCACACAGAGACTTCATAATCTGTGTGTGACTTGTTTAGGCCCAGACCACGACATCCTCGGATGTCGGTTCTGTGCTTGCTTTAACGCTAGGACCATCCATAGAAGAGCTGAATTTGTAGCCAGACATTTCAGGGAGACTAGTTACAAGTGTGAAATGGCATCTGTCAGTCAGTCTACAGTAGAAATTCCTAAAAAAAGAAAAGAGAAGGAAAAGGATAGACCACAGAAGGTTACGCCCACAGACACAAACGTGAAGTCAGCCAGCCTATCATCCACTAGCACAGCAGAACTCAGTGAGGTGCCTATTTTAACCCCTGACGACAGCTGTACAGCCACTGCAGGCCTCTACCTAGACCCTTTTGGAGCAGCAAATTGTTGTGAGAGCTCAAAACTTAATGTTCCTGCCTAATTTAGATTGCAGGTGCATTGTGTAATGGAGGTTTAAAGAAGCTGGAGAAGTTGCTCATCTGTTCAATAAACTTTGGTGCACAGGAGGGATGATTGCCTGTATTCGAAATTGATGAGGTCTTTACCGATCCTAAGTGGAGTCTTTGCTTTATGATAACCTGGGTGGAAAATCTTTTTGTTTTGTTTTGATCTCCTTCTGAGGTACATTATATTGCTGTTTAGGAGCTTAGTACCTGCAGGGTAGACAGCACTAATTAGTGACAGGAAGTAAAGTGTGCTATATTGCCAGTAAAGAAGAGATGTGCTTAACTAATGTACACACTCAAATGCAAAACTAGACTTCTGCAGACAATGAAAATGGAGAGGTTGATAGTTGCATATTATATATTTGTAAACGCAGTCCTGGTTTAGACAGCAGGGTGGATACCATGGCGGGGACTCCACTTCATACAGAAAACCCTGCACTTGGAGACAAAAAGCTTATAAAGATTATACTGAGGCTGGCAACTACTGGATGGAAATAAGTGCAGTACAAATAGCGAAGATAAAGAGATTACACTTTTGGCTTAAATGTTACAGCCTCTGGAGTGAATAAAGGGGAGCAAGAAAGTGGGTAGGAGGAGCTTTGAGTGAAAGTGAATTTTGAATCGGTTAAGCAGAAGTAGGATGCTGAAAGTCACGTCATCTGATGAGTGTGTGAAGTTGATACCCTAGTTCACCTTTCAAAATACTTCAGCAGTTTTCTTTAAATAATTTACTTTGCTAGTTATTTATTGCTAGTGTAGAAGACGTTGTTGGTCTAACAGTGCTGGTCTTGTAATGTTGACTTTGTCAGTGCAGTTACACAGTTAACTTTAGTTAAAGTGGTGTCAGACTTCTGTCAGATCAAGATTTTTTGAGCAGAGCTTCTTCTCCTTCCAAGATTAAAATTGTAATGCTAGGAGACTTGAAATTCACTATAGATTCATTTCTAAGGATCTAGTGGTGGTATGGCATATTAATTCTGCTCTTATGAAGAAAGCAAAGAAAAAAGTTGGGTAGAAGGCGGTTCTAGGAGTTTAGAGTTTCCTGAAGGTCAGGATGAATCCTGGGCTAAGGAGGAGTACCTTGAAACTAACACTGAGAATTAAAATCTCATTGAGCAGCATGGAAGTAGAGGGATTTGAGTCTGTTTCAGTGCTACATAAGATTAATATTAATTTATTGGATTATGTTAAATGGTCAAATAGAATGGAATACGTGGAAGCAGACAAAAGTCCTCTTTCTGGCTACTTGGTAGATTCGAAAGGGGGCATA
The DNA here is from genome assembly GCF_019279795.1 of Protopterus annectens. Classification (NCBI taxonomy): domain Eukaryota; kingdom Metazoa; phylum Chordata; order Ceratodontiformes; family Protopteridae; genus Protopterus; species Protopterus annectens. The sequence goes on along the minus strand of NC_056734.1, from coordinate 517,988,440 downwards.
AAGGAGATGAAACAGAATAATCACGTCTGAGGCAATGTTAAAACTTTTAGAGGCCACAATATTGAACACAGTAGGTAAAAGCAGGTAAAATAAAAAAATGCACAGATTTTCTTGAGAAAGTTGAAGGGAGTGAATTGTGGGGAGTTAATGAAAGATATGTTGGTGGAATGGACTGGTCTGATGAGAGAAGACAGAGTAATTGAAAGCACTCGTACATTTTTTCTTCCACATTTCAGGCTGGGTGAAGCTTCCTAGATCCCTCTTGGATTGTTTTGTCAAAACGGTGGCTGCTGTTAAAGAAATAAAAGTAGCAGAAACAGAGTGTGGTGTGGTTATGTGTATATTTAGTGTGATATGACTGTTCTGCTAAAACAAGGCAAAAGAGAGCAGCATTTAACATTTTAAATGTTTAACTGCTGTATCCAGCTTAATTTATCTGAGCCTTCTTAGGGAGAAGTCACATTTTAAGCTCTAAAGATACAGAAGCTAAGCTCCTGTTTCACAAGGGAGGTAGGTTTTGTTGCAGATAACAAGCAATACTAGGAAAGAAAGACATTTTCTTAGTCTTCAAGATAAAATTGTTAGGCAGAAAGCTTTTGCAGTGAATCAGAAATGAACTAATATAAAAAGATCCTTGTCAAGACTACAGGATTCTCAGTGAAGACTATCCTAAGATGCTGAACGTATTACTTGAATTCCAAAATAATTATGGTGTTGTAATTACCTGAACTGAATACAGGAGGAATATTTTACCAAGGCTCTGTGCTTGAGGTTTAAAGAGCTGGGTATGTAAGGTACTGAGGACTAAGATTTTAATTTTTTTCTCCGTCCAAAGTAGTCTGCACAATTTTTTTTTCTATAGCGCACCGTATGTAAAGCTTTGGATGTTTAGTGTTACTCCCCTTTAGGATTTATGTCCTAGATAATCTGTGTTTATACTACTACTAACATTTAAGCATCATGTAAGAGGCGAATTGTCTCCATCTGCCTGTCTAAGAAGGCAGAGGAATTTCTGGGTTTAGTGAACTGCAGAAACAGTTTAATGAACATTATAAGATTGGACTGAAAAATCCATGGCAGAGTAAGTCGAATAAAACAATATGTTAAACAGGAGAAATATATCTAACTGCAGCAAAAAAAGCAAAAACTCCGTGTGGAAAAACGTAAACCAACAGCTGATAACAGATCCAAACAGGAGTCACCACATGGAAGAACCAGATGAATAAAAAGTCTTTTATTGTTCCATAAAAACACAAGCGCTTTCACGTAGATAAACTACGCTTCTTCAGGTGAATTCGATTCTCAGAGTGTCTTCTGTGTGGCGACATGCGTGAATGGGCGTTCCTTCGGTGAAGGTTGTGCGTTAGGCCCGGCAAGCCAGCACGTAAAAATCTACTGCCAATCATTAGCGGACTGGAGTTCCGCTGTGGCGACCCCTAACAGGGATAAGCCGAAAGACACAAATGTCAGGATGAGAGGAGATTTGGTCATACTAAAACTATTCATTTTCTAGAGCTCCGTATTTAACTCAAAGATGATATATTTTGAACGTTAGATGCAGATATGACCATCGGTAGTGGAGGGAGATTTTGAAAGAATGGATGATTGAGATGATTGATGCCCCAGGAGAGTATATCAGGCTGCTTCTGTACAGATGAATACTTTTATCTCAAATTTCTGTTGGAGACTGTATTTGACAAAATGTAAAATATGTTAAAAGTTCTGAAAGTTTGTACACAGTATTTTGAATGATATTACTTTTTTAAATTCATTTTATTCATGAGTTCATACGTTTTATAAGTTTAAGATGCAGGACATGCCCTTCACAATGTAATTGCAGTTTGAAATTACTATAATGTTATACTTTTGAATGCAACACTTCGATGCACCTGCCAGAGAAGACGTTGCTGTAATAGTCGGAAAGTTTAAACCTGTTTTGTATTGCACAAAGAAGTGTGTTTGAATAACATTAAGCATTTGAAACTAGAGAAGCTTGTGTACAAATTTTATTTTATTTTTTTTATTTTGCCTTTGTTTACCGGGTTTGTCAGAATGGGTTTAGTCAAAAACTCCCTTTTCAGTGGAGGCCTGGGGAGAAAAGGTCTAACATATTCCAAACATTTTTAAACGTGCATTCAGTAATCTACATGAATAGGCATTTAATGATGTAAATTACACATACATTTGCTAATTAGATTTCATTCAAATGAAAGCAGAGACAGCTGTTACAGTATAAGTGATAGCTGTGCATTAGCAATGTTCTTAGTGTTTCACTGTTGTAGTCATCACACTTGGGTTATTTGCCTGCAGGTAGCCCTTAGTTGGCCCGAATACCAGAGTCGTGGGATTTCTGCATCGGATGCTGTCACTTCTTCCAAGACTTCAGGTTGTCAGGGGTATAAAACAGGCAGCCGATGCTGTTACATCAGTCTTTCTTGCAGAGAAGGAGTCCGAAGCAGAAGCGGTTCACAAGTGCCGGTTAGCCGCTACCTGAAATTTTCGTTTTTCAAGTTTCAAGCCTGAAGTCTTCTAAAGCTAAGTACCCCATTGGCGATTCTTTTTTTCTTGCTCTAACCATTGTCAGAAAAAGTTAACAATTGTCTTGCCTATGGAAAGCAAATACCTCACAGAGATTTTCATTCTTACTGCGTCACCTGTTTAGGCCCAGACCACGACGTGCCTCGCTGTCGGTTTTGTGCTTTAACTCCCGAACCATTCATCATCGGGCTATTTTTGTCGCTAAATTCTTTCACTCTCGTTCTCTGTATTCTGAAATGGCTTCAGTAAGGCCATCCTACTACCGATCTTCTGAAAAAGCGCAAAGATAAAGACAAGAGATGGACCGCATACGTCAAAAACTGCCGACAACGCTTCTGTTAAGCTAGTCGCCAGTCCTCCGGTACTCAGTGAAGCACCTTTGCAGCCCCGATGCCCACTTCTACAGATTCGTAGGCCTCTGCTGAGACCCATTCAGAATCCAGTATGCCATGAGATGCTTCTTCGACTGTGGAACCTGCGGATGTCTCTACCTTGGATGGGTCCGGAGCCGCTGTGCAGGCACTGGCTTCTGTGGGTGTATTCCAACCTACCGATATTCGCATTAAACCAGCAACTTCATTTTTAGCTAAAACTACTGAGTTTATCAGGCCCAGGGTATCCACTATGCCTAGAAAACAAACGACCAAAGTGCATGCTCAAGCTCCCATGCCTCAAAAACAAATGCTTAGAATGGCTGAAGACCTTATCACCCTAATTAGGGGAAGCCAGCCTTCCCCTGCTAAGAGACCAATAATTGAGTTACTTTCTGATTCTACAGACCAGGAGTCCGATGAGTCTGACCCTTCTGATTACCAGGCATACCCTTATCTACCTTTGAGGATTCAGATGCAGAGGAATCCATTCCCTCTGCCTTTCCTCCAGAGGACTTTTCTTTTGGTGAAACCTTGCATACCTTAAGAGAGCATTTCCGCTCCGAATGCCAGGACTAACCATAGTCCAAAAAGAGACTCCGAGAATTTTTAGACTTGCCTCAGCACAGGCCTTTAGCTATATCCCCTGTCCTGGATATTGTAGATGATGTTTTCATGGAATCCAGTCTTACTCCTGAAACTTTACCACCAGCTCCTAGAAAGCCTGATAAGGTACTACAGGGTACCTGACTCACAAATTTCTCTCTAAGAATCTCACTGTGGATCCAGAGAACATTTCCCAGGGACCTAAAGGTATTAAGGCTAAAACAGCCAAAAATCTTACCCCTTTGGGCAGGGATTCGAGGGCTTTGGATAGATTGGGCAAGAAGGTATATACCTCTGCAACTCTTGCCATCAGGGCTTTAAATTGCCAGTTTCAAATGTTGAAGTACCAGCAGCATATTATGGAACTAATTAAACAAAAAATGTTGTTGCTTCCAGATTTTGCAGAAAATAAAGATTTACAAGAGTTAATGCATTCTGCAAACCAAGTCAGTAAGCATACTTTGCAGTGTGGTTTAGATGCCTTAGAAGTATCTTGCAGGGCTGCTGTCACTGGGTCTGTACTGAGAAGGCATGCCTGGCTGAAGGAACAAAGCTTGCCAGACCACGTCAAAGCACAATTACTAGATGCTCCATTAAACCAGGAAAGTTTGTTTGGCACAAAAGCAGAAGAGGTTCTTAAGATGGAGGAAAAAGCTAAATCTATGCAAACTGGTAGATCTCTTACAGGTACAGCCACCTAGATTCAGTAGGCATTGGCCTTCAAAAAACTGGTCCTTTCCAGTCCCTACCAGGTCTTCTCAGCTCAAACCCAAGGGCAACCGATCACCAGGGCTACAGTCTCAGGGTGCACAGAGATCTAAACAATGGAGTGCTCCCCCCTCAAAAACAGGGAGTGGTAAGCCACCCCCTTATGGAAAATATTCACAATGACTTGTCTATCATCCTTCCCAGCCATGCCCAAGTACTTGCACCCTTAGGAGGAAAACTCGCACTGCATGCAAAAAAAAACTGATGTCCATTACCCAGGACCGATGGGTCCTAAACATTGTATCCCAGGGATACAGATTCTACTTCCACTCACTGCCAACCCCAAGCGGGTTGCCAGACCTTCCTCCAAACCAGTGGGCAGAGGCTCATAAGCAAGTACTTTCTCTTCTCAGTATCAGGGCTATTCAACCTGTTCCAATAGAGCAAAGAGGGCAGGGTTTCTACTCCAGACTGTTCCTGGTGCCCAGAAAAGAGGACTCTTGGCCGCCTTATCCTGGACCTCTCCATTCTCAACACCTTCCTGGTGGTCCCAAAATTCAAAATGCTTGCACTACAACAGCTGCTTCCTATGCTAGCCAAGGACTCCTGGCTAGTCACCCTAGACCTAAAAGAAGCTTAGCTGCACATCCCCTTAAGGGAATCTTGCAGGAAATATTTATGTTTCAGGGCAGGCTCTATGCACTATCAGTTCTCTGCACTTCCCTTTGGCTTCTCTACTGCCCCCAGGGTATTCACAAAGTGCCTGGCTCCAGCCATTGCATACTGCAGGCAGAGAAAAATTCTAATTTATCCATACTTGGACGATTGCCTGATTCAGGCGGACAGTCAGGAATTGCTACTTCAGCACCTGGCATTTGTAAAAAGACTTCTAACTTCTCTGGGGTACACCATCAAAGAAAAACAATCACATCTGGTGCCCAGCCAAAAGATTGTATTCCTAGGCGCAAGCTTGAACACAACTTCCCAGATGGCATTCCTTACTCCAGAAAAGCAGGTTTATTTGACAAACTACTTCAAAATAATGGCCACCAGAACCCAGGTATCTGCAGTTAAAATAGTGCAAGCCCTAGGGTTCATGACCTCATGCATTCTACTAATTCCATGTGCAAGACTCCATATGAGGAAACTTCAAAGTCTCTGGTGCCAACATTCTCTGGACCTGGAAACAATTATTCCCATCATTCCTTGTCTATGGGCAGAGTTCCTTTGGTGGGCAGAGGCTTGCAACCACAACAAGGGACTCCCTTTCACTCAACACCTCGCCGCCCAAACCCTGACAACAGACGCATCAGACTATACATGGGGGGCTCACATGGCTGGCAAATGCATTCAAGACAAATGGAGCCCAGGACAAATTCACCTACATATCAATCAAAAAGAAATGTTAGCTGTACAGAATGCTCTGACAGCTTTCAAATACCTTTATCCTTCCAGGACAACTCTTGATAGACAGACAACACCACAGTTATGTGGTACATAAACAAGCAGGGGGGAACTCATTCCTACCCACTCTGCAGGTTAGCCGTGGCCCTCTGGAACATAGTCTTGAGCAACCAAGTGCACCTGCAAGTTCAGTTCCTGCCAGGCAAACAAATTTCACTGGCAAATGACTTGAGCAGAAATCTACTGGACCCACATGAGTAGAAACTGGAACCCAACTCATTCAAACTTCTAACCCACAGGTGGGGGACACCAGAGGTGGACCCATTTGCCCCCCCCCCAAAAAAAACATCAATTGAGCAAATTTTGCACCAGAAATCCCCACAGCTAAGCATGGAAAGTGGATGCCCTATCCTGGATGTCATCCTTGAGGCCAGAAGGCTTAGTACTAGGAAATCCTATTCAGAAAAATAGAAAAAATACTGTTCTTGGAGCCAGTCTCCAGGAAAGGACACAGCCATGCCCACCTTTCCTCAAATCCTAGGTTACCTAGCAGAGCTGCTCCACAAAGGCCTATCCTTCTCTTCTATTAAGATTCATGCCTCGGCCATCTCAGCTCATTATAATACTGAGCCCACCTCTCTTTTCTCACCCTCTGGTCAAACAGTTCCTGTGAGGAGCTAACAATTTAAGACCCCGAGGAGAGCTCACACCCCTGCCTGAGACTTTAACTTTGTACTAGAGAAGCTCTTCCCCCTTTTGAGCCTGCTGCTTCAGCACAGTTAAACTTCCTCTCTTGGAAAGCAGCCTTACTTCTAGCCATCATTTCCGCAAGAAGAGTGTCTGAGTTACAGGCACTAATGGCTGTGGACCCTTCATTATTTTCCATGCTGACAGGGTTTCTCTCAGGACTAACCTATCTTTTATGCCCAAGGTGGTATCCAGTGTGGCTCTAAACTAATTCATCCATTTACCAACCTTTTTCCCTAATCCTCAGAATAAAGCGGAAAGGATCCTGCACTCTTTGGACGTACACAGAGTCTAAGACAACTCAGGTTCTAGCTTGACAGGACTAAGCCTTTCAGAAAATCTGACCAGCTGCTAGTCAGCTTTGCTACAGGGGCAGAGGGCAAGGCCATTTCAGAGCAAACCATTTCCAAATGGATAGCACACTGCATCCATTTCTGCTACAAACGCCATGGAAAACCTACCCCACGGGATCAGAACTCATTCCACTAGCTCTACCTCAACCTCTACAGCATTTCTCAGGGGAGTCCCTACCAGGGACATCCTGGAAGCTGCAGCCTGGAGTTCTGTACACACCTTCACCAAGCATTGCCACTTACCTGTCTTTTCTAAATCCAGAGCTGGATTTGCCACAACAGTCTTACAAGGCCTGCTAGGCAGCCCTGCTATTACTTGACTGCCTCCACCCTTCCTCAGCTTTGGGAATCCACCCAAGTGTGATTTGCATCAGTGAAACACGATGAACATAGTACATTTGTGTACACTTACCATAAATGTAGATGTTAGAGTGTATTCACTGTTGCAGTCCTGGTTACCCTCCCTCCAGCCCCCTGATTCTTCTATGCTTTCTACCTATCCTTTTTTTGGCCGTATCTTATGGCTATGGTATTTACTTTTTACTGGAGGTGTTCCACACCATGTAATTGCTTCCTATTTTGGAGGCTACTGACATCTGGGGCAAGAAAAACTGATGTAATGGCATCAGCTGCATGTTTTATACCCCTGACGACTTGACGTCATTGAAGAGGCGACTGCATCCGATGCAGAAATCCCAAGACTCTGGTATTCATGCCGAATGAGGGCTTACCTGCAGGCAGATAACCCAAATGTGATGACTGCAACAGTGAATAACACTCTAACATCTACATTTATGGTAAGTGTACACAACTGTACTTTATGTGGTACATAAACAAGCAGGATGGAACCCATTCTTACCCACTCTGCAGGTTAACCATGGCCCTGTGGAACACAGCCATGAGCAACCAGTTGCATCTGCAAGCTCAGTTCCTGCCAGGCAAACAGAATTCACTGTCAGACAACTTAAGCAGAAATCTCCTGGACCCACACAAGTGGAAATTGGAGCCCACCACCTTCAACCTTCTAATCCAGAGGTGGGGGACACCGTTGGTGGACCTCTTTGCCTTCCCCAAAAACCACCAGTTGAGGAAATATTGCACCAGGGACGCTCACAGCAAGGCCTAGAAGGTGGATGCCTTATCCTTCAAATGGGAAAACCTCTCGATTTATGCCTTCCCCTCTGCCCCTCCTCTCAAAGATACTACTCAGGATCAGACAGGACAGCCCAAGGGCAATTCTTATTGCCCCAGACTGGCCATGCCAGCACTGGTACCCACTCTTATGCAGTCTGACAACAGTGTCACCCTGGCACCTTCATCAGGCACCTTCCCTGCTGTCTCAGCAGGAGGGGCAGATTTTGCATCCGCAGGTGCTGGGAAGGCCAGAAGGCCTAGTACTAGAAAATCCTATGCTGAAAAGTGGAAAAGATATTGCTCTTGGAGTCAGTCTCAAGGAAAGGACACAGCTGTGCCCCCCTTACCTCAAATCCTTGATTACCTAGCAGAGCTACTCCACAGAGACCTATCCTTCTCCATTAAGATTCATGCATCTGCCATCTCTGCTCATAATACTGAGCCACCTCTATTGTCTCACCCTCTCATCAGTTTGAGAGGGGCTAACAACTTAAGGCCCCCTAGGAGAGCACCCATCCCTGCCTTGGACTTTTAACTTTGTACTGGAAAAGCTCACGCTCCCCCCTTTTGAACCTGCAGCTTCAGCAAAGTTAAAATTCCTTTCTTGGAAAACAGCCTTGCTTTTACCCATAACCTCAACTAGAAGAGTGCCGGAGTTGCAGGCACTAATGGCTGTGGAATCCTTCATTATTTTCCATGCTGACAAGGTTTCCCTCAGGACTAACCCATCCTTTATGCGTAAGGTGGTCTCTAGTGTGGCTCTAAATCAAGCCATCCATTTTCCAACCTTCTTCCCTAATCCTCAAAATAAAGGGGAGAGGATCCTGCACTCCTTGGACGTGCACAGACAGCTCAGGTTCTACCCTGACAAGAGTAAACCTTTCAGAAAATCTGACCAACTGCTAGTCTTTGCTACAGGGGCAGCGGGCAAAGCCATTTCAAAGTGAACCATTTCCAAATGGATGGCACACTGCATCCATTTCTGCTGCAAACACCATGGAAAACGTACCCACAGGGGATCCGAACACATTCCATTAGGGTTACTTCCACCTCTACAGCATTTTTCAGAGGAGTCCCTACCAGGGACATTCTGGAAGCTGCAACCTGGAGTTCTGTACACACCTTCACCAAGCATTACGACTTAGCTATTCACCTTCACCAAGCATTACGACTTATTTTTTTCTAAATCCAAAGCTAGATTTGCTACAGCAGTCTTATAAGGCCTGCTAGCCAGCCCCAACTCCTCTTGAATGCCTCCACCCTTCCTCAGCTTTGGGAATCAACCCAAGTGTGATGACTGCAACAGTGAAACACGAAGACCATAGTACAGTTGTGTACACTTACCATAAATGTAGATGTTAGTGTATTCACTGTTGCAGTCCTGGTTTCCCTCCCTCCAGCCCCCTGTTTTCTTTATCCTTTCTACCTATTCTCTATATGGCCATTTTTTATGGCAGAGGGGTATTTACCTTTTACTGGTGGTGTTCCACACCATATACTAGCTTCCTATTTGGGGGGCTCCTGACATCTGGAGCAAGAAAAACTGATGTAATGGCATCGGCTGCCTGTTTTATACCCCTGATGACCTGACGTCATGGAAGAAGTGACAGCATCCGACGCAGAAATCCCAAGCCTGTGGTATTTGGGCTGACTGAAGGCTAACTGCAGGCAGATGACCCAAGTATGATGACTGCAACAGTGAATACACTCGTATATCTACATTTATGGTAAGTGTACACAACTGTACTATGTTGAACATCAAGCATTTGAAGAAGTGCATTAGTGGGTTTTTCAGATAGTAGATCATATGATTAGTGCTTAGAAATTCAAAAAAATGAAGGCGAGAGAAATTCAAAAAAATGGAGGTGAGAGAAAGGAGCTATGTACAGCAGAAAATATATTAATATTCTAAAGAGGTGGGCTGTAAAGCTGGTTGAGACTGTGTGTGTGTATATTTAAGCAGTAATCTACGATTGTGCCTAGGCATATCAGGATTTACCCACGGGTGGTGTGGTTTGATTACAAGGGAGAAGTCCGAGTAGTTAAGTAAAGCCAACCATGGATTTACCCACGGGTGGTGTGGTTTGATTACAAGGGAGAAGTCCGAGTAGTTAAGTAAAGCCAACCATGGGTATATCCTGATATACCCATTAACAGGAGTGGATTATTACTGTTACTTAAATGTGTTTTGTGTAAGGGCTGTTTAGTCTTCTGTGTTGGGTTCCCTATACTGATGTACTGTGCATGTGTATAGGACTTCTGTTGCCCCGCTTGCACAGTACATCAGTGCAGGAGAAGCATCACAGAAAACAGAATCTCCATTGCTGTGTTTTTTCACTATGAAAAAAGAGTGATTTACAAGGGACAGAGAAAACATGTATGGAAAATCAGGAAGGTTCCTGTTTACTTTTTCAGAACATACCTGATTTTTCCCCTGCATTTTGCTCTGTTCCTCAGCATATGCCAATAGAAAATCTGACATCTCAGTGGTACTATAGTGGCTGGACTTTTTTCTATTGGTATATGATCGATTTGCAGCTGGCATGCTGACTGGGCTGTCCAATCAATGTGTTAATTTTTGAATAGTAGTAAACATTTATTGTACAGATAAAGATATGTATTTAAATGTGTGTATACGTGTGTGTGTGTATGTGTGTGTATATATATATATATGTATATATATATATATATATATATATATATATAATGTGTGTATGTATGTATATATATATATATATATATATATATATATATATATACATATATATATGTATATATATATATATATGTATAATTTGTCTGTCTCTATACACACATATGTATGTGTGAATGTGTGTATATACATATATGTATAATTTGCCTGTGTGGTCTATACACACATATGTATGTGTGAATGTGTGTATAGGCATATATATATATATATATATATATATATATATATATATATATATGTATGTATGTATGTCTATACGTCTATTGCATATAACGTGTATCTCTATACACGCGCACACACACACACACACACACACACACACACACACACACACACACACACACACACACGTATACATGTGTGTGTACATGTGTACACAGTAACCGTTTGAAATGTCGGGATCTACTTGAGCGAGTCCCAAAATAGAGAGACTGGCCAAAAGAACAGACTTGCATATACAAAGTTTGAGATGTCATTTATCAGAATATTACCTTTTCTCCGAGGTATGGTGATCTCTGAGTTGGTATATATAAGTTTGGGGGTGTGGTGGGCTTCCCCCCCCTCCCCTTTTGCAAAAAGAGGTTTAAAGAAGAGTTTTTTTTCCAAGATTTGCCCTTTTCTAGGGTTTTGTTTTTGTTTTTTTTCTTGTCAGCACTTGACATTTCAATAGGTATCTTACACACACTAGATGTGTGTGTGTGTGTGTGTGTGTGTGTGTGTGATATCCTAAGGTTTATATCAGAGATATAGAAGTTGGGGGTGAACAGTGTCACAAAACAATGTATATAGGTGAGAGGTGCTAGTAAAACTATTCAGGCATTGGTGGGGCACAGGATTCTTAAGAAAACTAGTTTGATAATATGGTATGTTAAGGGTAGCAGTGGCATTTATCCTGGAGATGTACAAGAGCAGGAGGAGAGGCTCAGGAGAATTGTTAGGGTTTTCATCATAACTATCAGGAGGCTGAAGGAATATTGCTACTTGTTTCAAAAAAGCATGGCTTTTGAGCTACTGGAAGTACAAAACAAAGCAAGTTGTTAGAAGGAAGCTAGAGGTAGTGTTATACACAATTGTAAATCTGCATTTATCACCAGAGATTTCAAAAAAGAAAACTGGAGAATGTTAAGAGTGGGTATTTTTTTCCATTAGTGAAGTGCACACTGGTCCTAGAACTGATAGGTGTCTGTGTTAGGGCAGTTTATAAGTATGCATTAATGCTACAGGCATTTAACAGTCTTGGATACATACACATTTCCCAAATAGGTATAAATCATATTCAGGAATAGACAAAATTCATGGTCAGTAGGGAACGTGTATCTTATTGAGAGTTTGCATACATATCCTGTTTCTTTAGCGGGCCACTCCCCATTGTTAATGAAAGGGTATGTTGAAAGGAAAAGTTTGAGAGAATTTGGAGAGTTGACCTGTATTTTTATCATGGGGAGCAATTTAAAAGCAGATTGTAATTGTTTTCTGACAGTACCCATAGGTATAAGGAAGCTCTAAGAAACATGGTGGATGAGAAAAGACAGCAGATTCAAAAGCGGCCACATTTCATGCAGAGCTAATGAAGGTACAGGTGCAAGTGACTCATAGGAAGGAAGTAGTTCAAAGTGCTAGATTTACAGGATGATGTGTTTAAAATGCTAAGTTACAAGGTAAACCAAGAGAAATCCTTAGAATTTTTAGCTAAAGGGCAAAAATACTTGGCTCTAAGGTTTGGGGAACAGGACGTTTATAGATTGATACGCAGGATTATAGATCATATAATGGAAGGGTTTGTGAGAAACCTGAATATATATACTTGGCAGGTTTTGTTCATTTTTATGAACAGTTACATGAAGTAAAGGTAGACTGGAAGGACAAAATAAGGGACTTCTTAAGCAGGATCACACTAAAAAGTTTGGACCAGGATGAGGGAACTGCTTGAGCCAAGAAGTTAGGCAAAGAGGTCGATCTGGTTCAGGATTACGGTAACTGCTTGATGGAAGACATTATAGAAGATGAGGTAGAAATACTGTTAAGCAATCAAAAAGGGGGTAGAAATATGAGTAATGTTTAAAGACATATTTATTAAGAGCATTCCCAAACTTGGTAATTATGTTGTCATAACTGGAGAGACCCAGAATATGTAAAAACAAGCTAGCGTAACAGTCTATCACAAATCAGGGAAGGATCATTCGCATGTTGAGTTCTATAAGCCAGCATGAGTACTTAATCACAACTTGTTTATTGCACTTAGTGCTAAAAGATTAGCTCATACCTCATCCCAGTTGATTCATCTGGAACATACTGACTGTGTAATGGCTAGAATTTGCCATAATTTATTAAAAGTAAATATGTTGATAGAAGATCTCAGCAAAACCAAACAAATACTGTTTGTTTGAGCACCAAAGATGCAGTTGACTGGGGGTGTGGACAGTACTAATTTGAAGTATTAAAAGTGATTTGCTTTCCTGAGAGATGAGCATATTTAGAGTCTTTGTACAGTAATGCCTGAGCATGAATAAAAAAATGTACTACAATTAAGGCTACAGGGAAAAATGTTTAACATCTACGGCTCATACCAGTCAACCTCTTGGCACAAGAAATCTTGACAAAGCCAAAAATAATGGTTAGGGGGTAAAGGCCCATAAATAGGGACAAATAGCTCTTGTAAACTTAGAAAGTTGCTAGAATAAAAGGTTTTGGTTTACCATGCATTTTCTGAAGGATATAAAGTCTAAAACTCAAATGTATTTCATTATTTAGCAAATTCAGTCCTTTCTGATTTGTCAGAAAACCCCAAACTTTGAGGAACGGACCAAAAATATGATGCAAAAACATGGACATTCTGAGAAAATCTGGAAATTTGAGAGGTATTCTAGTGATTCACCACTAATTTTGCTTTCCAGAGCTCTCCAAGAAAAAAGGGCAATATAATTTATAAAGGCAAAAATCCTATTGCCAACAGCAGTTAAATAAGATATTTATTCTGTTACAAAATCAAGTACTGACATTTTAATGTGTTGAGTCATCTTGACGCCTTGTTTCAAACTTTAAAAATCAAATCAGACGTTTTCTTAATCAGTGCATTCCTTATAGAGCTGAATGGGAGAGATCATAAAATCAGCAAAAGGTGAAAATTATTGCTAGAATTGAATTCATCTTCCAGTCTTGGTGAGTACCTTCACAAGGTGGGCCCTGTTTTTTTCACAAAATCTCACCAAGACTACACTGATATTTAGACTGTATTTTATATAGCATGTATCATGCACACAAGTAAGTTAACAAATAAAGAAGATAGCTGGGTGCACAAGTCCCATGATGAAAAAGAAAAGTTCCCAATCCTGGTAGGCACACTCGTACCAGGAGTGGAAAAAATGACAGTATAGAATCCTCAAGACACAGAACTATTCCTACAATGGGGCTAGTCCAGGCCCTGGGGGGTGATGGCCCCCCTGTTGTGGAAAAAAAATAGCAATCCACAAAAATCCCAAAAACTGATGGGCCACCGACTATTGAGGAAAAGAAAGAAATTATGTATTGTTACTATTATGCAAGAAGCCCAGAATTTCCAGACAAATGATATACGAAAAGATTGAGAGAAATTAGAAGAAAGTTTTTCTTGTGCAAGTATTTTTCTATCAGAAGCTAAAATTAAAATCTGTGGTCATTAATGCAACAGATCCAAGAAAAACACCGTATAGACCAAGAAACCTTGTGCCATTTGAAAAAAACGACTGAAAAAGTGCGACAATTTTAAAGAACAAAATGGATGTTTGAAGGGTATCAAAAAAAATGTGGACATGGGACAGAGAGAGAGAGAGAGAGAGATCTGATATGGTGCAGTATTTATGCAAAGAAGAAAGCAAATTAATACAAAAAAAGGCAGCCCCAAAAATATTCAGAGAGAAATATAGGCAAAGGCATCCAGATGGAAACATTTCACAATAAAACAGTACAATCGCAAAGAGGGAATGCAGAACAGAAGATTAGCCAAGTAGAAATTAAAAAAAAATCGAAGCAGAAGTTATGGAATATTTGCGAATTGAAGGATTCGGTGTAGAAAGTCTAACACGTCATATCACAGCATGATGGAACAACTAGTCCCCAAAGTAAGGAGAAACAAGAGGAGCAGGAGACATCTGAAGAAATAGGGACTTGGGAAAGAAAGAGATTTAATATGGTGCAATATTTATGCAAAGGAGAAAAAGCAAAACTTATCAATGCAAAAAGAGCAGCAGCAAAGATATTTGAAGAGAAATACAGGCAAAGACATCCGGATATGGAAATTTCACAGTACAAAAAATAAGAAAACAATGAGGAAAAGTAAAAAAGAGGATTAGTAATGAAGAAGTTAAAGAAATAGAAACTGAGGTTATGGATTACCTGCAAAGTGAAGGATTTAGTGTAGAAAAGTTTAACTCTTGACGCAGTCGATGTCTGGGAGTGATTGGCCGGTTATTTCCCATATGAAAGAGCAACAGATGACATGGGGTGAAACTGAAGAGAATGTGTCACAGGAAGAAGCTCTAGAACTTTCTATAAAATGCCTGCAGGAAATGGCGAAGACCTGAATGTGCATTCAGTTTAGAAGAAAATTATCTAAGAAGAGTTGCTTGATTTAATAGAGATGGATAGACATATTAAGATCAATAAAAGAAACAGACTGCAGAAGGTCAGTAAAACCCAAAAAGTTACAAGTTTGGTTAAAAAAAATGAACACAGTAATTACTATCCATAGAGATTCATGCAACATAACAGTAGTAAATAGGATATATTACTGTGTGTATATGTTACTGTGTAGCCAAATTAATAACCAATAAAGTCCTACCACAAGAACACAGGGTAGTAAGGGAAAGGACGGTGAGAACTATAAAGCAATTAAGACAAGAAGTGCCACTGTTAGAGTATAGGAGAGGGAACAGATCAACAAATATACTCAGAAAGCAAGACGTGATAAAAACATTGTGCAATATTGTAACAGCTCAGGATATATCATGCACTCTCCCAAATAAACTAAAAATTTCAGTGCAGACAGAAAAAAATTAGAAGATAAACCGATAAATATAAAGGGAAAGTACAAAATAAGCAATTTATTGATGACTCAAAAAAAGTTTTATAGACAATTGGTAAACAAGGTAAAAGGAATTGAAAGACCACAACAAAAGAAAAAAAAAATGAAATGGATACATTTTAGGAAATTTTTATGAAGATCCTGTGGAACATAACAAAGATGCTAAATGGATAGAAGACCTAAAAGAAAGAGCAAGATGTTCAAATGTACAGGATGTGAAATGGGATGAAGTAATGACCAGAGAGATTGAAACCAAGTTAAGAAAAGCCTCTAATTGGAAAATCCTAGGTCCAGGTGTAATATGTAATACCTAACTTCTGGCTAAAAGTATTAACATCTTTGCATGAAGATTTAGCCATATGTAAGATCTATTTATATGTGCACCCCGAACAGACACCAGCCTGGCTAACAACAGGAAAAATAGTGTCCCTACTTGAGAGTGAACCTGCAAGCTACCCTAAAAACTATAGACCAATAACTTGCCTTCCAACGGCATATAAACTATACACTGGAATTAATGGCGACAGTTTATAGTCATTTAGAAGAAAACTGAATTTTGTGGCAATAGAACAAAAGGGTAATAAAAGAAAGTCATATGGAACAAAGGATCATTTGTTAAATGAAGTCATAGTAGAGGACTATAAAAAGGGAAAGAGTCTAAGTATGGCATGGATAGACTACAAAAAGCATTTGACAATATCCCACATTCGTGGATAAGAGTGCTTACAAATGTATAACATAGATCCAATACTGATGAACTGCATCACAGCCACCATGAAACAGTGGCAAACCCCTTTGCAGTTGAGCCATGATAAAGGAGAAATTATTATTTCAGGGGAAAAAATCCAAAGGGGGTATTCCATCGCTGCTCTTTGCCTTGCCCTTAACCCATTAAGCTATCTGCGTAAGATATTAGGACATGGCTGTAGTTTGGCTCCCAGAAAGCAGCAAAGTGTAAAGACTTCTCATCTTCTCTCTATCGATGATTTAAACCTGTACAGCTCATCAGATGAGGAACTACAAGCACAACTGCAAGTAGTCAAAACTTTTTCAGTCAAAACTTTTTCATATAAGAATGTCATTTGGTCTTGATAAATGTGCAAAAGCAACCTTTAAAGCAGGAAATCTGCAGCACCAAGAAAGCGTCCGTTTGGGACAAGAATGTAATGTCAAAGAACTTGAGCAAGAGGGAGTGTATAAATATTTGGGATTTGATGAAGGATCAACAGTAAAACATGAACAGTTGTGAATAAAACAAAATAATGAATATTTTAGACCTAAATTAATCTTGAAAACAGTGTTGACATCTAGGAACAAAGTTTAAGCTATAAACCAATTTGCTCTTCCCATCCTACCGTATAGTTTTTGGGGGATTGACTAGTCCCAAAAGGTGTTGGATAGATTAGACAGGAAAACAAGAAGGATGCTTCATGCTAATCAAATGATTTATAAAAATCGGTGGGTACCAAGATTGTGTATTCCCCGTTCTGAAGGAGGTATGGACCTCCTTGAATTACATGTATAGATCTGCAGTTGCGGGACCACATAAATATCTGCTGAGCTCACAAGACCCAAACATAGTAAAAGTTTTGAAAAAATGAGGAGAATAAATCTAAGATGATTTCTCTGCATAGTCTAGCAGAAGCATATCTGTGTCAAGCAGGAGTGGAAATTAAACCAGAAGTAGATGGAAATCAGGCAGGAACTGAATGTGCCAAAAAAACAAACTAAAGAATATAAAGTGAAGGATCAGATGAGAAGCCAAGAAATGTGGAAAATGCATAAATATATTTGCAAGTATAGAAAACTCCTGGAACAACCTCATGTTGATCAGGATGGAATGCAGGAGTGGTTAAGGAGAGGCGAATTCGAACCAAAAGATGAAAGGTTAATATTGGCGGCGCAAGATAGTGGACTGTGTATACATTGGTTTACAAATTCCATTGAAAATTTTGCAAAAACGAGTGCAATGCGGAAGAAAAGTACCCAGACAGTTCCAGTAGTAGCAGGTGCAATGGGTCGTATAAAAAAAAGAATCTACAATAGAGTTTTGATATGTTACCGATTCATAGGTTCATAGCTGTGTACTAGGCTAATGGCCCTGGAGCCTTAACAAGCCTAGTCCATAGGATTAACCCTGGCATAGTGCCACCCAACCTTAGTTCCCAGTGCCTCTGTCGAGTAGATCGACTGGAGTGATCCCCGGGGTGAATTTTCTATTTCCCTTCCACTCCTCAAGATTTCTCTTAGAGGGCCAGTGAGGTGCTCTGTTTGACATGTATGAGAAGGCTATTCCATAGCATGGGTAGTCTCTGGGTTATGAACCTGTCCCTCCAGCACGTTCTGTTGATTGTGGTAATGAGGTTGATGACTCTGGAGCGTGTGGTGCAGAGGGATTGGGATTTCTTTAGATGTAGCATTTCTAACAGAGCTGGGTCAGACATGGCTTTGTAAGTCAACCAGAGATTGCCTCTAAGTAGGCGGTATGAGACCGAGAATAGTAGGAGTTTTTTGTGTGTGTCCATATAGGACAAGTGTTGAAGGCCTAGGATCTTCTTTGTGAGGTACTTTTGTGGCCTCTCAAGTTGTTGCAGGTATCTAGTGAGGTACATGCCAAATGGGGCATTGTACTCTATGATTGGCCTAATGAAGGAAAAGTAGAGGGAGACAATGACCTCCTCCTTCCTGGATGCACATTGTGGGTGCTGCAAAGAGCACTCCTGACTGACATAAAGGATTGAAACAATACTAATTTCATGAACTTTAATCATACTTGACAATAGGAATGGGGTCCACTCCTTGTCATGGTATTAGAAGCCCAAATGATTTGGAGAAATTAAAAAGAGAGATTAGTGTATTCAAGGTCACCAGAATTGTAATACAAGTGGTATAATTCTGTTTCTTGACTTTGTGGTTTAGCCTGTATGGGGCAAACAAAAGGAAAGTTGGGGAAGAAAGAATGGGAGAACAGGTGAAATGAGATTAAAAAGAAAAATATTGAAATTGTGGCAGAACATGTAGTAAGCATCATTGTAATATTTTTTTGGAGAAAGTACAAGTGGGAGAAAAGGTATATGATCTCTACTGTAGTATCCTTAATGGTTGTATATTAATTTTAGTTATTTTTTCAAAGATCTAAAGATAGGAAATGGACTTTGAAAAGCTTTCAGTTAAGTAGAGGTGCTAGAGAAAGGTGTATCCTGTTTCCCCTCTTCTACTCATTGATTACTTTCAATCCTTGGCGAGTTTGATGAAGATCCTTTTAGGAGTTATGAGCTGCAGGCATTTCCTCACAGGTTGATACCATTTGCCATCAGCTTGCTTCCATATGTGACAGATCCTGAAAAAGTTTTGGAAGTTTTATTGCAGGGATTTTATTGATACAGTAGACTTGCTGAATGCAAGTCTAACACTCAAGACTAAAGCCATAAAGATTATGTGCTTAGTGATAGGTTGTGCAAAGAATACCCATTTCTGAGCTGACTCCTGTTAACTTCTGTCCTACGTAAACTAGTTTACTGAAGGGTCATTGCTTACAGTGCTCATCAGTATTAAGGACAGAATAAAAGGTATGTATGAGAAATGGAAGAGTATTTTATAGGCATGACAGAGAGTTCAGGCAGTCCAGTATTTATTTTTCTGCCTTTAATGTTGCATTTGACTTTTCCCTCCATGAGATGAGAGATTCACTATTGAAGTATATGGACAGAGCAAAACTGTCAACTGATGTGGAGCATTATAACTTTGCTAACCAAAGCAGAAATATTAGGAATACTTGATTTTGTGACCGTATTGCAAGGCAGCATGGCTTAAAATGTTGTGGGAGATAAAGGACCCAAGCCATTACTTTAAAAGTAAAGCCATCCTAATACAGTAATTGTGATGAATCAGAGGGATGTGTAATTCATTAATTCATGGAAAGTTGTACATGAAAGAGGAGCACTTGGGGCACTAGTGTTAGAGCTAATAAATATGATGAAAAAAGTTCTTGAAGGAGAATGCACTGGCTTGATAAAAATGAGTTTGCTCCAGTAGGACTGCTACAAGAATGGAGGCCTCAAGCAACAGAAATTTCAAGGAGCAAGTTTAGGGGATTAGTGTACTAGATCTGTTGATGATGACAGGAAGCAATCTGGGAACAAATGCATATACGTGTAAATTTATGGTATAAACCAAACATTTTCACAGTAAATTAATAAATACACTGAATGCTTTAAAAGTCTACACCGTCTAAAAGGAATTCTGGACAAAAATGGGTTATTTGGTAGATAGAAAAAGACAGGCGCATCTGGGTAAAAAGTGAGTCACAAGTAAACTATATAAAATGTTAATGGAGTTAGAGAAAAGTATGTTTTAGAATTATTTAGGAGGAAGATCTTTGCTAAATATTAAAATTAGTAATTTGGCTTGGAAAGGTGTTATCCTAGCCCCCAGATATGCAAGCAACAAAATTTGGATTCATTGGTTGAAAAATGTCAAAGTAATTTTACCCTTCCACAAGACTGTGTGTGAATTCAAATGTTTTTGAACCCTGTCTTTTAGTCAAATTTCTGTCTACTATTGAAGAGGCTCCTGGTCAGCTACAACCCATTGCGGTGCACCCCCACCATCTCAAGCGACCAGCCTAAGTTTGCTACCTGCCTACCAAACTAGCTCCAACTCTGCAGCCTCCATTGCCTGTATATTCCCCTCCCAGATGCCTATTTCTTCTCCTTCCCCTCCACTGCAGCCCCCACCTTCACCTGTTTGCTGATTCTCCACTTACTCTACCTTCCTTTCACTCTGGACACACTTAGTCTTCCTACAGCATAACCCTCTGCTCTTTCTCCCCCAACCTCCTCCTCTAATCCTCCACTCCCACCTCCCTGGCTCATCTCCATGCTCTGAGGTCACTCTGTCCTTCCTCCGTAAACTAGGGCTCAAATCATAGCAAAGGTACTATCAACATAGTTGCCCCTTCATACCTGAGTCAACCCCATTACAAGCCCAGTGATACGAGACCTTCTGGCTCTTTTACTTTGTCACACCTTATACTACTACATTTAGAATACAAATCTGCAAGCAGCTTGAAAGTGACAAAAACAATCATTTCACACTCCCTGAGTTTAAAACCTATGTAGTGTTTTTTTAAATACAGCTGTCCCTCTCCAACTTCTCTAAGCGCACTCCCTAATTGTTTTTTATTACCTGCTTCTCTTGGACAGTGTAGCTCCGCTCACTTCGCTCCTCTACACTACCCCCATTCCCACCCACTCCCATATCAATTACTCTTATAATCACAAACCATGACCACTCCTACAACTCAACCACGACCACTCCTACAACTCAATTACCCAACCAAATCAAACCTAACATCCCCACTCTGACATAGTAAACTACACCCAACACAATACCTTCCCTAACCACCATTACTGACACTCATACCCACAACAGTATAAAATGCCGTCATGCATGTACTCCACCATGCTACAACCACTATGTCTCCCATTTTCCCTCTCCTCTCACTTCCTCCTATCTATCCTCCCCTCATAAAAAACACACCTCCACTTTACCCCACCACCACCACCATGGCAAACTGACTCCACTACCAACCTGATTAAAGCTGAATATTCTCTTCTATCATCTTGTCACCTCTCCTCCACCACACCTTTCTCCTGTCTATATAATATTCACAGCTACAAACCTAAACGAAGGCCTGACAAATTACTCCACAAACTGAATAAAACTCTATCTAAACCTAAAACAAATTCTCTCATGTTGTGGTGACATTCACCCAAATCCAGGTCCCAAAAACAGCAACAATTCAAACCCCACAAACCCTAACCCTCTATATCTAAGACCTGCCTCATCTCTCCTCTTTCTAAATATAAATATAAGGAGTATTCTTAACAAAACCCAAGACATCCATGCCCTACTAGCCCTGTATAAGCCTGATATAGTAGTACTAACAGAAACATGGATTAAACCTGAACACCATGATAATGCAATAACTGCCCCTGGCTACAATATTATACGTAAAGACAGGCCAGGTAAAAAAGGAGGGGGCGTAGCCATACTATACCAAAGCCACCTCTCCATTGAACAATTCGAATGCAACTCCCCAGAAGTTAGATACATAGAATTAATTTTAGCCAAACTAAAACTCAACCCCAATAAACAAATAATTATTGCAGGAGGATATATCCCCCCAGGCAATAATACCAGTATACTGGAAAATCTACTTGGCTGGATGTCATCTTCCCTTCCACAAGAAACAATACTTTCAGTAGACTTTAACATTGACTGGGCTGAATGCACCAGCCACAATCCATCTACCTACATCAACCTCCATAAGTACACCCAAATTATTTCCACCCCTACAAGAACCAGATAAAACCTCCAAACGTCAATCCATCTTGGACTGGATTCTACTATCTGACCCCACTCTCACCCACCAATCAAGCTGTCTCCCTGACAGTCTGAGTGATCATCAACCTACATACTTAATTAGACACCGGTCCCACCAAACAAAACAATCAATACTCAGAACTGTACGTAACAAAAAAAAAAACCTTAAGAGCCCAGGACCTAATCTACTCACTGCAATGCTGTAACTGGTCCCCCCTAAAACATCTATCACTAGATGAAGCCGTAGAGTACTTTAACTCTACCTTCCTAAAAATCCTAGATTCGTGTGCACCACCCAGAACCACTAGAATCAAAACCAACCATGCCCCATGCCTATCTAAAGATACCATGTCCCTAATGAAAGAAAGAGACAAAGCCTGGTCACACTTTCAAAAGCACAAAACTACTGCCCAGCAGCAGAAGTACCAAGAACTCCACAACAATGCCAAAAAGCGAATAAAGCTAGACAAGACTAACTATTATAAATCCATGCAGGAAAAACATGCCAACAACCCTCAGAAATTCTGGGCCTCATTAAACAACCTTCTTCACCCTGGTAAAACTACTACCCCTTCCCCTATATTACCAAACACCCACAATGACATCCCCACCTAGTTTAATAAATATTTCACTGAAACAATCCAAGCCCTAGCAAATACCCAAAAAACTACTTCCAACCCCACAGCAACAGTAACCCCCCACCCCCTCTAATACATTAAACAACTGCAGCTTTTCCCTGAATCCAGTCCCCACTACTACAATAGCTAAGCTCCTCAAAAAGCTTAAACCAACAACATTAGCAGCAGATAATCTCCCAGCCGACTTTCTACAGATTACAGCAGAGGCTATAGCTTATCCCGTGTCCATCCTCATAAACAGGTCAATAACCAAATGTAAAGTACCCCACTCCTGGAAAATAGCGCATATTATACCTTTGCTCAAAGGAGGTTAATCACCTGAGCTTACCAACTACTGCCCTATAGCATTTCTAAAACCCTTATCAAAAATATTAGAGAGAGTCGTTCATGCCCAGATCATGCACTACTCCAAAAAAAAAAACCTCCTATCTACATCCCAGCATGGCTTTAGGCCTTCCCATAGCACCGCCACAGCACTGCTCTCATTTTCCAACATTGTGACTCTTCAAAGAAACAAAGGTCTGTTTGTATCCTCTATATTCCTTGATTTATCCAAAGCCTTCGATATGGTTAACCACAGTATGCTCCTAAAAACCCTAACTACCCTAAACATCAGCTCCTCTACCATATCCTGGTTCTTTTACTATTTATCAAACCGGCAACAGGCAGTCCTATGGGAAAAAAAAAACAGTTGTCCCCCTACTACCAGTAGCCATAGGTGTCCCTCAAGTGTCCATCCTTGGCCCCTTGCTATTTTCACTATTCACTAACCAGATAGCCACATCCTCACCTTCGGCCTCTATAGTACAATACTCAGATGACACTACTATTATATGTGCCGCACCCACCTTGATGGAACTAAAAAACATCACCAGAAATAACTTTTCCCTAGCAGAAGATGGTTCACCAACATCACACTTATACTTAATCCAAAGAAAACCAAATTTATTATCTTTAGTCCTGGAAGGTCTCCTCCTGTATACAGTAACTTTGACATAAAATTCAAAGATAATACACTAATCACCCCATCAACTCGCACAAAGCTATTAGGAGTTGAAATCGATAATAACCTCAAGTACGACACACATATTGCCCAAACAATCAAGAAGGTCAACAAAAAAATTGGCCTCCTTTATAGGAACAAACAGTTTATGTCTAAAAATACAAAAGCCATGATTGCAAGAACCCATCTACTATCCATCCTCATGTATGCCTCCCCTATCCTAACTAACCTTCTTAGCTCAGAACTAACCAAGATGGAATCTTGCTACCACAAGATTGCAAAGTTTGCTACCGAAGCCAGCTATAGGTCTCATCAATGTTTGGCCCTCAACCAGCTGAACTGGCTTGAGTTCCCTCAACTCCTCCTCCTCAATCAACTTGCAATTGCCCACAAGCTCTACCACCACCCTGAAAATAACTCTGCCCTTCATCAACTTATTCATCCCTACACCACATCCAGAACCTTAAGATCCAATTATCAGAACCACGTAAATGTCATTAAACACAGAAATGAGGCAGGCAAATCTCTTTGCCTGCTCTATTGCCAGAATCTGGAATACACTCCCAAACCACATAACCTCCACAACCTCTACCTCCCAATTTAAAAGACTTCTCAAAACCCACTACACAACAAACTGGCTCTGCCCATGTCACCCCTAGGTTAAGCCATAACTGTTCTCTGTTGCTGGGATCCCCTACAAATAAAAGTTAGCTCACCATTTGCCTGCTCTATTGCCAGAATCTGGAATACACTCCCAAACCACATAACCTCCACAACCTCTACCTCCCAATTTAAAAGACTTCTCAAAACCCACTACACAACAAACTGGCTCTGCCCATGTCACCCCTAGGTTAAGCCATAACTGTTCTCTGTTGCTGGGATCCCCTACAAATAAAAGTTAGCTCACCACCACCCTATGTCTACAGTGTACCCTAGATCTAGGCCCCTACCTAGAATGCTGCTAATCATGTTCTACTAAACTCTTCCAGTATGTTCTGCTGAATATCTTGCTTCTTCCTGTATGTTCTACTGGAAATTATTGCTGTGTGTTAATGAGAAACTGCTATAGTAGGAAATGTGTGACTGTTGAACTATATTGTATTTTTAACTTTCTCCCAGTGCGCATTCTGTTATATTACAAAAGGTGTGACTCTCTAATATATATTATATGGAGCTTTTCTTCCCGGGCCTCCGCTGAAAATGGACCTGTGTCCAGTTGGACTTTCCCGGTTAACAAATGTAAAATAAAATAAATAAATAAATCACACTTGTTTACTTGGAGGTATGATACCAATTTAATAGGGGATCTTATGCTTATCTGCTAAGCAGTTTCCTAAATTATAACGGTTTAAGGAGGGAAATATAAAATTTATTTAATGTTGTTTGGACTGGAAAAAGGTTATCACAGAATTTGTGTGGATTATTAGTTAAGAGAAAATAGAAGTAACGGTAAAAGGCAAGAGTTTTATTGGATTATCGGTGAAGAAAGCAATCACCAGAAAGTTAGAAAAGAACCACCCACACAAGATGATGTCAAGTAAATTATGAAGGAGATGGATGAAATGGAACTTTTGTCATCAAATGTCAAGGCATAAAAGTCTGACGGATCCACCATGTTAGCTGACTCAGCATTCCTACGTAAGGCAACCAAAACCAGTTCTTAAAAGTACTTATTCCTTGGATCGATCCACGTCCTTGTTTCATATGTTCTCTTCCATCTTTCTTGCTGTCAGCCTTGCTGTGACTTTACTGGTCCTTTTGTTCCCCATGGACAAGAGCTGGTTGCAGGAGACCATTTTGGCAGCGATCAAAGCTTTTCTTAAATTGCTGTTTGGCTAATGTGCAGAGGAGTTGCACTGTGAGACCCTCATGTTTTTCACCCATATGCCAATTATGGTTATAGTGCTACATGTTGCTAGTTAAGACCTATAAACTTCATCCTGCTCAAGAGTACCATACCCTAACCATTGTCAGGCAGCACACTGTCTAATGTGCTGTGGTGGGTGGACCGCCTCCCTATGTCTGTTCACTGGTATCCTTCCAGCCAGCTGCTCCAGCACTTGTACTGCTCTTCAAAACTGAGTCGTCAGGATCGTAATCGGAGCTTATTTTCTCTACTCCATTGAGCGTGTTAGTACAGTATTGCCACTGCAAACCTACACTTAAGGTATGTGACTGTTTACTTGTACTTTTACTCCAATGCACCTCATCATTTTGTCTACGCACTACAGTTAAGCAAATTACTTCTCGGCTTATAGTATAGTGCAGCACCTAATATCCATTGTAACATCTACCGTATTACCTCTACTTCATGTAACACAGTACAAGTGATTATATCTTTCTTCTGTACTACCTCCTCACTCCTATCTCCCTTTTTCTGTTCCTTTCCTACACACTTCTCTGTTCCTCTTTTTGCTAGGCTAATTCCTTTCCTTTTCTGCTTCATTCAAGCTTCCTGCTGTACCTCCTCAAAGCCAACTAACTATAGGCAAGTTACATTCAGTCTGTCAGTACTTGGGTAGTTTCTTCTAGGCTTCTGTAAAGCTGACTTTTCTGTGAGAGCTACATTGTTGCTTTCTTTATACTTTGAGAGTTAAGTGACCACCTTCCTTGTCCTAACATGAATTAGCAGCTTTGTCTCCATGAGTCTGACCGTTGACAGAAAGAGGTTTGGCTACATGTTTCTCACTACTAGAGTACTTTTCTATAAACTATTTTCCTTCTGTTAGCTGCCCTCTGTCTTTACTGTTGGCACTTTTTCTGTCAGCATCTCTGCTCTGTTAACTCTTACATTCTGAACCCCTGCTGTTCCCTCTTTAATCACGCTACACTCTATGCAGCTTCACCCTTTCCTCACCACTCCTCATGACACATAACTATTCAAGTTTCAGTCGCTTGCCTTTCCTAGAATGCTGTGCTTTTTCCTTCATGCTTGACTATTGTAACACTCCATTCTTCACGGCTCCCTAAGGTAACAGTAGTGGTATTTGCTGAGTCTTTTCATAGAAGCTAATGATTTTCCCCCCAATAACACTTCCTTGGATTTCTGACTTGGTATTCTTCCTGTACTTTACTGATTTAGATGTATTCCTTTCCTTTCATTTGTAATACGTAATGTTCTCTTTTCTGGCTTCGCATGACTTTTTAGGACCTTTGCCTAAGCCTCTTGATGTTAACAGTCTCATTCATAAGCTGCTGTGTACTGTGCTGATCAGGTATGTTAGCTGATTGCTGCTTGTACATCTGGAGGATGTTGAATGCAACCCAGGATCCTCTTCGTCTTTTACTGTACCCCAGTTTTACACCACCAGTTTGACTATTAAATGTTATTTCCTTGCCTAAGTTACCTTAATGCATAGAGAATTAATAAATAGGATGAAAACATGGAAGCACGGCTTTGTGCTCATTTCATTAATAGAGCTTACATCTCAGAAACCCCGTTAAAATTTAATGATTCCTCTTCCTCCAGTTGTTATGTCTTCAGAAATTATTGTCTTGGTTTAGTAAATTGAGTAGAGCACTTTACAAGCTGGAAAAAATAATTTCATTGCTTGCTATTCTTCTTAGAATGGTACTGATCCCAGTCACTCTGGTTACCATTTGTTCTAACACAAAAATGTATCTTGTTGTCTGCCAAACCAGTGCCTTCCAGTCTTCCTAGTTTTACACATTTATTACAATAATTGCCATGTTGGATGTCTCACGACTCCATGTGGATACTGGATTTAAATTTTAACTGGATTGAGGTACTGAAACAAAAACTACATTACTTGGCCTCTCTTCCTAGCCTCTCAAAAGTTTGTAAATCAAGGAAGACTCTTATCTCCAGATCACAAAGCTGTCCTTAAAAAACCTTTCTTGATTTCTGCCTCTGAGTAAGAAGATATAAATCTGTAAATTGTTGCAACAAAAACTATAATCTTTGGTTCCGCACAAACACGTATATGCAACTGTAACCAGTTCAACACTTTTGGACCATCCTGCATTCTGTTTTTTTTTTGGGGTGGAGGAGTCTGCATGATCAGTCCCTTTTCCCCTTCTTGTACCCAATTGACCCTTTCATTCCCCTATTGGGACAAGAGTGCTCTGGCCCATTTTGTTTCCCAGTGGGGATTGAATCTGCTATTAGGAGATCTGCTGAGCCTGTGGGCTCTCCTGTTTCCCACACTGTCATCAGCTTGTGTGCTCCAGTGCAGCTGCTGTTAGGTGAATCCTCACTACTATATGTGTACAACCTTCAGATTAAATTGGTCACTGCTCTGCAGTGCGAGTGCACTAGGACTCTTGTTCTGGCAATAAACCTGCACTACAGCAGATGTCACTCATGCAGTCAGTCATGATGCCCCCCCCCCCCCTTAGGATCGGCAAGCAGACATTGCCCACTCACTGCCATCCTCCCTTGCTTGATTCCACCAACAGCCATGCCTGTAGTCAAACACTGGTCATCTGGAGTGCATTTAGGGCTTTGTCACACTGCACCATGGGACTGGAAGCTATTCCAATTCTTATAAATACCAAGAAGTTATTTTAGACCCAACAGTTTTTTTTTTTTTGTTTTTTTTTTCCACTGTTGTGTTGAAAGTACAATCAAAGTTTTATCCAAACTGCAGTTCATTTAGATTTACCTACCAGCTTACTTGTGAATCTCCGGGTTGTTGCTGTATGTGTACTGATGCCTAAACTAGCATGTACTCCACCACTTCTAGACTTGGATGCTTGGATGACCACCAGTAAGCTATTACAAAAAGACTTAACTGAATCTGCCATTTTATAGATTTATCTAACCAGTGCACATGCCATTGCATGCTGTTCTTTTCCACTAACTCTGATAACTGAATATGCCTCTTTTTTTTTTTTTTTTTAATTAGAACACATTTTACAGATTACTGACCTCTCTATTTCTGCCTTCTCGCCAACCTGCAAACTAGCCGTCAACACCACCTGTAGTTTCGAATCCCTGACATGTCACCTGCCAGGATATATTGGCCTTCTCAGGCCACTTTTCATCTTTAACACCACAGAAGGAGCCTTATCCATACATGCCCCAGCAGTCCGATATTCCACATCCTCAGAGTTTCGGAACCTGTCTTTCCTTCTGGAAAACTCTACTTGCTCATTTCTTTACTCTGTCTCAGTACATCTACTTTAATTCAATTCAACATGGATACATTGTCCAACTTTCACTCTCTCCTTTCTGTACCTAGCTTTTCAGCAGCAGTACCCTTTGAGCAAATTCAAATGTTTAATTATAGTTTATGATTCGTATTAATGCTAATATTTTACTGCAAGTTTACTTTGTTTGCTGCACTCTGCGTGCATAAATTCCTGTAAAGCACTAATCCATGTTGCAGTCCTGTACTTTTATATGCGTTTCATCCTTGGTATTTTGAATTGCAAACTTTCACACTGCTTTGTTGAAAAGTATCTTTTGATAAGCCCACTCGCTCTGGTTACCAAATGGATAGATGGATTCATAACGACAACACAATCACATGCGCACATATATATGTATATATTTTGTAATGCCCACTAAGCTAATGGGATAGTGGGAGCGGGCCAGTGCAGCAGGGATAATATTTTGAGATCGCATAATTAATAGCTGCATGTTTTCTTGCTTCCTCATCACTGTATAGAAGTGCAACCTCCTTAGGAGCAAGTTGTTTACTATAATGATTTTCTGAACATTACTTAGTCTTTGAAACACAAGAGCCTAGTTACTCTGCATGAGACTTGGAGTCCCGTGTCTGCATATGATTAGCAGTATAGTGGGTTTTTGTGAAGTCTTATGTGGTCACAAGCTGAATCCTTGCTGCTGTGGCCTCCTGTGGGCAAAAATGTTTTCCATATGTTCTTCCTGGTGCTTGATTTGTTTGTTTGGTGGCATAGTTTATTTGCTTTGTTAACCAGGATAGGCTGGCTGAGCCCAACTAAAGGCTCCTTTTCAGTATTACTCACTTTCACACTGCAGCCCAGGGAGAAAAGTTCCAAAACGAGAACAATTGGCACAGTACAGTTGGAAACTTTTACAAATTTCTTTTACATAAATTACAAAGGAATAAATGTACAGTTTAACATTCAGCTATGGTTATGTTTCTTAACCAATATAACATAGTTACAGTGTCGCATACAGCAGACATTGAGTGAAATTTTCTTAAATTTAATTTGAGGACTAAGCATATACAGTTATCGTACAGATATATGTAGGATGTCACCAGTAGCAATTGTTGCAGTCTTTAATGTAGTCTAAAGTAACCATGTGCATTTCTTCAGGCCGGCAAGTAACACATTCGTATACAGGTTTGCATAGTAACAGGTTTGCATAGTAACACTCAGCTATGGCATATGTCCTTGTTTGTAGGTAGTGGGGATGGCCTGGGTGATAGGAGAACTGAGAATATCAGTAGGAGATATGGTTTGCATGGGGGGGGGGGGGTCCTAATTGTGTTTAGAGGTTTTCTAGAAGGAGAATTCTGAGGAGGAAGAGAGAAGTATTATAGTATGGAAGAGCTGGGCGAGTGATACTTGTATGTATATTGTGAAATATAGAAGAAACTAAAAACTTCAGTTCAAGGCTCCGATAAAGGCTAATCCCTTCGATAAAAAACGATGCTAATAGTTCCAAATGGTTTATTATTCACACGTTACACAATACAGCGAACGGATTAATCTTGAACTGAAGTGTTTTAGTTTCTGGGTTATTACTTCAGTTATCCGAATTGGTGATATTGTGAAATATAGTAACTGTTTTCTGTGGTTATATTTCAACACTGCATACAAGATCTTTTTTGTTTAAGTTGAGCTTTCGTTTTTGTTTAAAGGGTTTTGTATTAGCTTCAGTTCTAATATCTGTTGGCACAGAGGTCCATATTCATAACACGAATGCAGGTTGTCAACAGAGTGATTGTGAGATATGGCTATTTTAGTAAGTATTTTATTTGGAGATCTTCATGATTTTGTATTTGGACATGTCCCTGTATAGCAGGGTAATTGTTTGACTTGCAGATTATATTTTGAATAATCTTGAACTGTGTGAGAGTTAAGATTGTTCTGTAGATGTAGTTCAAGGTCCCACGCTAAATCCTGACTCTGTGAGCTTCTTCATGGAAGTGGGCTTGTTTTCTTCCAGGTGTACCCTCTTATGTTTCAGGGGTGTAGTATTTTGCTTTGTTGGGGCTTAGTACAGGGCTGCAAACTGAATTCTGCCTCTATGACCTATGTTTTCCAAGTGCATTTTCTCATGTTATGCTGTTTAGGAGTTGGTATAGGATCCCACATTGAATCCTGGATCTGTGACCCTATTTGTAGAAAAATGTTTTCCTTGTGCCTTCCAGGCAATACAGTTATGTTTCAGTGCTGTTTTCATGGGTTTATTGTAGGATCCAGAGCAGGCTATCAGCACTGTAACCTTCTGGGAGGAAACCTTGTGTCTTTACAGGTATACCTTATCGTGTTTCAGGGGTATAGTATGTTTCTGTTAATGGGCTTACTAGTGATCTTATCTGTAGATGCAGGATTGTAGGTAAGAGATGATCTTGGACTTGAACACATTTTAGCCATGGAGTTCTCAGGTTTTTCTATTGGTTGGAGCTTGAGGAGAGTGGAACTCCTGTATGCCGCCTCCTGGTGAATGCTTATTTGCATTTTCTTGTATTACTGGAATGTGGGTTGGTGGAGGGGATGTTCTTAAACCTCTCAGAGTTCTAGGGTGGCAGCCTTTAAGAGAGTTAATTTGGAGATGTGGCATTCTTGGGCCTCTCACCTTGATTGACCATTCCTTTTAAACAGGTTAGCTCTGTGATGACCATTCATTTTCACTTGGTAAAACTGCCCTACTTGGGCCTTCTAGCAAAGTGTGGTCATAGTCTGGGCTCCATGAGCCTGGATGACATTGGCTGTTTGCTGTCCTATCTTGTGTAGCCTTACCTTTCTGCTTTGTTGCTAAACAGGGGGAGGTATCTTTGTAAGTCTCCCCTTGTCACTCTGTTCTTTCATTCACCCCTTAAAGAGTGGCATTTGGTGCAAACTTGGTTTTTGGTGCCATCTATCTCTGGAAGGTGTTTTGAACTTGCTTTGGATCCCTCTGGGCCAGAGATTTTAGTAGGTTGTCCTCTACATGCCCTGTCAGTGGAAGGGTGTAATATTTAGGGTTGTCCTGGGGAGCTCTGCACCCACCCTGTTTGGAACATTTCCCTTCCTTTGAGTTTATGACCAATCTCTTGAGCTCGTCCCTTCATTTCCCTTGTAAAGAAAGGTGATCCTTGGTGTGTCGGTCTTAGTTTGAGTACCTAACTCAATCTGATGTGGGAGGTCTGACCTGTCAGCCCTTTTCTAGCTGTAAACCTAATAGAACTTGGGGGAGGGGGATCATGACCTTTTTTGCAGGTTCTTGCTCTTGGCCATTGTGTACCTTGTGCTTCTTCAGGGATGTAATTGAGAGTTCCCCTTGAACTTTTTTGGTCATGGTGGCAGTGTCTATTACTCTTCCTCCTTTATATCGTTGGAGCCCCCTCAAGTCCTCTTCAAGGTTGCTTCCATTTCTCATGACTGTACACTTGATTCATTTTTACTTCCTGGTGTAGGCCATAGTGTTATTGATCCCAGCAGCCTTTTGTTGGAGTCCTACAGGGGAAGTGTGACCTGCTTGCATGTAAGTGGGAGCAGTGCTCTGTGTGAAGGGCCAAACCTTGGTGTTTTGCTGGCTGTGATTGTCTAGGAGTTATAAATGTCTTTTTAGTGATTGGGATTGATCTGCCCTCGAGTCCTGTATGGTTAGCAGAAAACTGTCATGCCTGGTGATGTTTCCCCTATTCCTCATGACTGTCCTTCCCACTGGGGCCTTGAATTTCTGGAGTGACTGGCATAACCATCAGCTATGGAGACCCTTGGCACTGTAACATGGAAGTTCATTTGAAGTTATTTCTACTTCTGTAACACC
Source organism: Protopterus annectens (assembly GCF_019279795.1). NCBI lineage: Eukaryota > Metazoa > Chordata > Ceratodontiformes > Protopteridae > Protopterus > Protopterus annectens. The sequence goes on along the minus strand of NC_056734.1, from coordinate 517,955,844 downwards.
GCTTCTCCAAGTGATCCTATGCCTTAGAATCAGTGTGGAGATGCCCTTCATACTCATTGGAAACTTCTTTCTTCTCAGTCTTCCTTTGTTGTGAAGGTAGACCCCCATTGTTGGTCAGACTATTTGCCCTCATCCTGTTAGTCTGCTTCTGTTGAAAAGGTGGACTCCCAACATAGGTCAGACTGTACTTCTCATAGTTCTCTGATGGTGATAGGGGTAGTGGGAGAAATGGTGAGGAACTCCCCACTCCCAGGAGTGTGGCTTCTTCTGGGGAAGCTCTCGTTTGGCAATGGCTGGTTCTGGATTGAGTTTGTGTTTTCTTCCCTTGTGCTAGTGGAGTGAAGCATTTTCAGCCCCCCCCCCCACTACCACCACCACCACCACCATCATCATCATTCATGATGGATGAAGTTGTTTGTTGGTGCTAATAGACATTCTGCTTGCTGCTCTAGTCTGGTAATGACATTGTCTGCTCTTCTAAGAGTAGCTGCCTATATTGCTTGCTTGGTTTGGTATTCCTTAGTACAGAGCCTTATTGATCTTGTGGTTCTCTGGCTTCTTTCACATAGAAACAAAGGAAGGAAACTAGGTGAGAGGTCACAGGGACCATAAGATGCTTAGACATGTACACCTTTAGACACCTTTTTCTTTGGAGCATTTTGTTCATACTGACTAATGTGAAGTAGTGGAAGAGATTGGCAACTCTGAAGTACTATTTTCAAGATTGTCCCATTTTTCATTTGAGACTATGATAGATTTTTTTTTCAGTATACATTGGCCTTGATGTCATGGCTTGTGCTTCTCTGAACCTCAACTGCCTGGAATACGTTTTTGTACAACTCCATGGTAACCACTTGTTTTTTTTAATCTAACATTGCTGGATAGACTGAGCATTGTTTATTTTTCTTCACTTGTGCACATTTATCTTCTCTTTGTGCATCTTTCATTATTTGTTTATTTGATTTTCTTGCTGCTATGTTGTATTACTTCTTTAATTACCTGTTTTGTTGTATAAGTGCTAAGATTGTAAGCACTATATTAAAATTGTACCCGTCACAAGCAGTTAATAATGCTCAGCTAACAAATTGAGCAGAGCTGTACATGATAACCCTGGTATAAAATTTGTGTACCCATCCGGTCGTATCCAAAGTAGTACTTTGTTTCACTCATAATAGTATCTTATTCCTGAGCATTGTTCCAGAATACTGTGAATACATTAAGTTATGAACCTATCCCTGTGTGAGTCTTGTTTATTTGTTGGTGGTCCTTGATGTTAACTACAAGATGCATTTTTACTGTATGAGCTGATGTCCTTCTATTCCTGTGTTGCAGTATTCTTGGTGTAGGATTTCCTGCCTCGGGCAACACGTACATCGGCTCCTATACAAAAGCTTCAGATTGGCTGCTGTAGTAGCATGGGACATCACACGCAGGGCCATAAACAGGGGCCTTAAATGTGACGTCTACATGCACAGACCTCAGAGCTTTTCCGCCGCAGACGACCATCACATCGTGCGCTTTGTTCCTTCGCCACAAGACGTCTAAAAGCCAAGTACCCTGTTGGGTTTTTTTCTTGTTTGACTTCTAGCTAAAGCTTAGTTTGCTGTATTAACCTTTGGCTGATGTCCGCTAAAAAGGGTAAATGCCAGTGCGGGCACCAGGTACCACATAAAGATATGCATGACCACTGCATTTTTTGTCTAGGCCGAAAGCATGACCATACCACTTGCTCAGTTTGCCAATCCTTCTTACCCAAGACCCTATGTAGCCATCTGGTTGCCCTCAATCTATACCTAGAAAACCAATGACTTAAAAAAAAAACTAGCACTATGGATGGATCCCATCCAACTGAACCTCCACTGAAGAAGGCCAAGATTCCTTGGCCCACTTCCACTGCCTCTCTGCTTTTGGACACCCCGCAAGCTGCCGATTTTTAGGAGTTGAGGGACATTCGTTAGATCAGTCTACTTCGGCAACCTTCGAGGAAGCTGCTTTTCAGTTGACGACTGGCATGTCCAGAGCTTACTCAGACATCAGCTACAACCGATGTCAAGAGGGAACCAGACACAACCAGGCCTCTGACCGGGATTCCTCCTCTTGACACTGCAACCCTTAGCCATGCACCAGATTCCAGGCCTTCACCTAAAGCTACTCCTTTAATTAAGAAACAGAAAATCAAACATTTGGCTACTACCACTGAAGGCCTACCTGATTGGCAGTCCTTTACCTCCTCATTGATGCAGGCCTTCGTGACCCATAGGTCCACAGCCTCTTCTCCAGCTACCTTTCCTCTCCTCAGCCCTAGGCCTGTTTCTACCACATCTTTTCCCCCTCCAACTACTCAAGACAGGGAAGATGATCAAGAGTCATATGCCTCTCAAATAGCCGCTTCTTGGGAATACTGTTCCCCAATGAAGAATCCATTGAAGGGGACTCCCTTCCAGAGGATATCACCTTTGGAGAGACCATTATAAAAAATGAAAGAATACTTCAAATGAGACACCTCACAAATGTCTGAAACCCAAAAAAGATATTTTGAGTTACTGCGAGTGGAATCTTTCTCCCCTTCTGCCACATATCTCCTGTCATCCCTGCTTACCTAGATGCCTTTTCCTCCATATCTAAGACCCCACATTCACAACCTCCTGCCCCTAAAAGGCCGGACCACTTATACAAAGTGCCTGATGATCAGAAATTCCTAGTCAAACCACCCCTGGCAGATCCTGCTGTGATTGCAGCATCACCAGACAAACAGTCCAGACTGATTCCATTTGCCTCTCTCCTACCTCCTGACAAGGAAAGTAAAACTATGGACAGAATTGGAAAGAAGGTTTATACCTCTTCCACCCTGGCCTTCAGAGCCATCAACTATCAAACCCATATGACCACATATGCTCTGGACCTTTTTCTCCCAAGCCTCTACTCTACTGGCTGCTACTCCAGACTGCACCACTAAATCTGAAATAACATCTAAAACTGTCTCTGGCTGCCCAAGTAACAAGACATTCAATTAGATGTAGTTATGATGCTGCAGAGGCCTCTGTACACACTGCAGGCTCTGCCTCTGTACCTAGGAGATATTCCTGGCTACACCTACAACACTTACTAGAGGACTTCAAATCTAAAATCTTAGATGCGCCTCTAGACCCTAACCTATTGTTTGCTAAACAGTCAGCAGACCTTTTTAAAAACCTGCAAGAAAAGAGTAAGGAATTGCAAGACAGCAAGCACCTTCTTGTGTCTCCAATTCCTAAACATTATAGAAATTACCCTGCAAAAACCACCTTTGTCAGAAGAAAAACCTCCTCTGCTGGACCTTCTTCTTCCAGGCACAGAAGAGGGACCAGAAGGCAAACTTCTTCCAGGCCGGCTGTCTCACAGCCTCCCACTAGACAGCCCTTTCAAGACAGAGGAGGACACAACAATGCGTGACTGCCTTGCCCACCTTTCCCTGTCTGCCCACCTATCCTACTGCCTCCCCTTTTGGAAAACCATCACTTTAGACAAATGGGTTAAGGCTATAGTTCAAAAAGGATACTTTCTTTCTTGGAGAGAAAGGCCCCCTTTAAGGGGCATACCCTTCCCACCAAGAAATCAAATACACCTCTTCCCTCAGATTTTACAAGACCTTCTGAACCTGGGAACTATAGAGCCTGTCCCCACAGGACAGGAAGGAAAAGGCTTCTACTCAAGATTGATTTTGGTACCCAAAAAAATGGAACATGGAGACCTATCCTAAATCTTTCCTTTCTAAACCTATTACTAAAAGAAAGTTCCCACCTTCAAAATGTTGTCTCTACAAACTTTACACACTCTTCTACCAGCCCAGGCTTTCGTGGCCACACTCAACCTAAGTGAAGCCTATCTGCGCATCCCCATACAACCTTCTCTCAGAAAATTCTTACGTTTTTTCCGGACCCTCCTCTCACTTTACAGCATTGCCCTTTGGTTTGTCCACTGCTCCCAGAGTGTTCACAAAATGCCTGGCACCTGCAGTAGCCTTTTGCAGAACACAAGAGATTCAAATTTACCCTTACCTGAACGACATCCTTATTCAAGCAGAATGCAAAGAAACTCTGCAAAACCATTTACAGTTCACCATTTCCCTGCTTCAAAGACTGGGGTTCACCCTACATCCCAAAGTCATCATTGACCCCAGAATAAGACAAAACATTTCTGGGTTGCAGGATCAGGACAGACATAATGAAAGTTTTTTTTTTCCCCAGGACAAAGTCAGCTCCTTGTCCACACACTTCAGAATCCTTTTACAGGCCCCAACAGGTAACTGCAAGGCAATTCCTACAAATCTTGGGTCTAATGGCAGAAGCCATTCCCATGCTACCACTAGCCAGAATGCACATGTGAAAGCTGCAGTGGTATCTAGAAATGTGTGGTCACAACACCAACATCCTTTAGAGCAAGAAATTACCCTCTTGCTATGCCTAAAATCAGAGCTAAAATGCTAGATTCAGCTAATTCAGTTAAACCCAGCACTCCCACTGCAGTTACCCACCCCAAACCAGTTCATGCATACAGATGCATCAGACCTAGGATGGGGAGCTACAATGTCAAACTACAGGGTACAAGCAAAGTGGCATCCTTCCATAAAGAACAAACATATCAACATGAGGGAAATGATAGTTGTTCTACTGGCATTGAAAGCCTTCTTACCCATTTTACAATCAGGTACTCTCCTCATCATAACAAACAATACCACAGGTTATGTGGTACCTCAACAAGCAAAGAGGGGCAAAAGCTTACCTCTTCTGCAGAATAACCTTACTAATCTGGGACCTAGCCTGTCCGCACAACTTGTCCCCACAGGCATCCTACATCCCCTCGCAGGACAACAAACAAGCAGATCTTCTCAGCAGGACATCCTCTCCGACTCATGAATGGATGCTGGACAGGAGTGTCTTTCTAGACATTATCCACTGGTAGGGCACACCTGCAGTAGATTTGTGTTCCTCCCCCCAGAACAGGCAACTCCAGACCTTCTGCACCAATAACTGCTCTCATCTAGCATGGAGGATAGGCGCATTCAGCATTTCATGGAAGGGACTGTTTCTGTATGCCTTTCCACCCTTCCCAGTAATTCAAAAAGTACTCCTGAAAGTCAGGAGAGACTAACCAAAAATCTTGCTGGTGACTACCTATTGGCCAAGGCAGCACTGGTTCCCCCTACTTGGGCAATCATGACAAGTTACCCCACAAGGTGGACCTTCTGATACAACAAAAGGGTACCCTCATTCACCCACACTTGCAGGTGCTGACCTTGACACTGTGGGTGATGAACTTTTAATTCCTTTTAGGCAGCAGTACTCTTGATGACGTGATTTTAATCCTGAGGGAGGCCAGGAAACCTACTACAAGGAAATCTTACTTATCTAAATGGGAACTGTTTTCCAAATGGTGTCTGGGCAAGGGCAAGGATCCATGCCTCGCAGATCCACCCCTAGTTCTTGCCTATGTGTGTCAACTCATTAGGACTGACTTTCATACTCTTCAGTGAAAGTCCACCTTTCAGCTATTTCAGCCTGCCTGCCACTAGATCCTCCCCTACTAGCTAGGATCGATATTAAACTATTCTTAAAAGGGGTCTTGCACATCAGACCACCTAGAAAACCCATCCCTCCACCCTGGGACCTGAACTTCATTCTGGAAAAACTCACCTAGTCCCCATTTGAACCAGCTAGTATTGCTACTCTGCAAATGTGCACATGGAAGACAGTACTGCTACTTCAGCCAGAAGGGTGCCAGAGTTGCAGGCCCTAATGGCCTGCCCTCCATACACTACCTTCCACAAGGATTAGGGTAACCCTACGGGACCAGTCAATCCTTCTTTTATGCCTGAGGTGGTCAATGCTCTGTCCTTAAACCAATCTATTCATTCTTCCCATCTCCCACCAATGAAAATGAGCGGATACTCCACTCCTTGGATGTACACAGACAGTTAAGGTTTTTCCTAGACAAAACCAATTCCATACGAAAATCCAATCAGCTTTTTGTTTCTTTCCACCCCAGGGCCCTGGGCAAGGCAGTCTCCAAACAAACCATCTCATGTTGGAAATCGGAAAACGTTTTCCTATGTTACTCACACCATGGCAATAAACTTCCACAGGGAATAAAGGCTCACTCTACCAGGGCAGTGGCAGCCTCTAAAGCCTTCCTAAAGGGCCTGGACACTGCATCCGTCCTGGAAACCGCTAAATGGTCCACCATTCACTCTTTTACCAAACACTGCAAGCTAGACAAGGTCTCCAGAGCACGAGCAGGCTTTGCCAGAGCACTTCTACAGGGCTTTGTGGAATCAGCTACTTCTGCCTCCTCCCTTCATTCCATCTAAGCTGTGGTACTCTCCCACACCAAGAATACTGCAACATAGGAATAGAAGGACATAGAATAGTTGTGTAAAATCTTACCTTACCCATAGATGTCCTTCTCTTTCATGTTGCAGTATTCCTTCCCACCCACCTAATACCCTTTTTTCAATCTTTCTCTCTCTCTCATTATTGACGTCACCTGGTGGTTATACCCTACACTATAGCCAGTTCAGCCACCAAATGGCACTTTGATCCTATGGTTGACATCACTTGCTACTGTATTTCAAACAGTCCTACTGGGCTTTCAAGTTCTGAGGTCTGTGTGTGCAGACGTCACATTTAAGGCCCCTGGTTTATGGCCCTGCATGTGATGTTCCATGCAACTACAGCAGCCAAGCTGAAACTTTTGTATAGGAGCCCACGTATGGGTCACCGGAGGTGGGAAATTCTACACAAAGAATACTGCAACATGGAGGAGAAGGACATCTATGGTTATGGTAAGATTTTACAAAGCTATTGTATCTTTATGGGGCGGATAGTCGTCCTTGCTGTGTCAGGTATACCCTACCTCTGTCCGCCAGTGAGTTGTCAGCTGCTCTAGTTGGTCTTCTTTATTGGGAATCTCTGGGTGTCAGGTCATGCATTAACAGCAGGGGTCCCAAATCTTCATTGTCTTTTTAATTGCAAGAAGATGCTCACTGTGTTGACAAGGGATGAACTGGAAGACTGAACACGATTGAGTAGTTGACGAGTGGCATCATGGTATGAATCATCATAGGTATATATGTATTCCTGAGCAGAAACAGATGTCAGATACTTATCGTTGGAATTGAGAGATCCAACTGTAATACCAAAACATAAAAAAGTGTTTTTGTGTTTTGTATGAAGTACATTGCAACAGAAATCCAAAAACTGGCAACATCCTACTGTGGCAAGATAGATATCCTTCTTTTTTCACTGTTGCAGTATTCCTCACATGGGAGATATCCTGCCGAGGGATAGCCTAACGTCTGGCTAACATACCAAAGCCTTTGTATCATCAGAGCGGCATATGTCAGATGTATGCTGCACCTGCAGATATAGGGTATGAAGGTGTTGTGCACGCTTAACCCTCAGAATGTATTTGCCACCAGTCCAAATGCACCATTTGAACTTCAGTCTAAGATGTCTTTGCTGTACTTGTGTTTACAGCTAAGTACCCCGTTGGGGTTCCTTCTCTTCCTTTTTTTTGTTTGTATTGAAAGTTCATGTCATCCAGGAAAGGGAAATGTCAGTGTGGAAGGCCGATTCCTCATAAAGATCGGCACGACAGTCACCTGTTCTGTTTGGGTGCTACACATGACCATACTTGGTGTACTATTTGTTAGGCCTTTGTTCCCAAAACTCTTTGCAGCTGTCTATCCTCCTTATCCATTTATCTGGAGAGCCAATGACTTGAGCTTTTGATTCAGGGTATTATGGCTTACTCTACCTGCCCTGAGATTCAGCATTTTTTTAAGAAAAAGACTAAAACGTCTTGCTCTGATGTTGTGGCTGTCCAGCCTCTGCCACTTGTGTTGGGTCTCTCAGGGAGAATGAAGACCTTGAGGAACCTACTTCTTACATGTGCTCCGAGGCTGTGCATACATCTAGCATGGATGTTGAGGGTGAATCACGGCTGGTCATTTCTGAAGAGCCTACTCTTCCAGAATCTAGGTATGGCACTGAACCACCTAGAATAGTCAAAGCTGACTTCCCACTTTAATTAAAAAAAAAAAAAAAAAAAAGAGAGACAGACAAAGCATTTTCCCTCTTGCTAAAGATCGCCATAAAGAATGGCAGGACATTACGCAGGGATTGTTTAATTCACTTATAGCCTTGAAGACACCTACTCCTTGATGTTCTTCGTGTTTCACTGTTGCAGTCATTACATTTGTGTTATCTGCTTGCAGTAGCCGTCTGTCGGCCTGATCAACAAAGTCTTGGGTCCTGCGTCGGATGCTGTCCCTTCTTCCATGACGTCAGGTCATCAGGGGTATAAAACATATAGCCGACACCATTACATCAGTCTTTCTTGCCGTGTAGTGCCCAAAGCAGAAGCAGTTCGCAAGTACCGGTCGGCCGACTCCTGAAATTTTCGTTTTCGAGTTTCAGAACCGAAGTCTTCAACTAAAGCGAAGTACCCCGTTGGGGAAACTTTTTCTTGCACCTTACCGATGTCAGTAAAAGTTAATAATTGCATTACTTGTGAAAAGCAAATACCTCACAAAGATTTTCATTCGTACTGTATTCCTTGCCTGGGCCCTGACCACGATGTACCTTGCTGTCGGTTTTGTGCTTTATTTAATCAGCGCACTATCCGTCATCTGTATATTTCCGCCTCTAAATATTTCGGTTCTTGGTTTAATTATCCAGAAATGTCATCAGTTAGCCATCCGACTGCCGGGATTCCCAAAAAACGCAAAGATAAAGACAGAGACAGGCTGCCTAGGTCAAAAGCTGCCGACAATACTTCTCCTAAGCCAGTCGCCAGTTCGCCGGTACTCAGGGAGGTGCTTTCGCAGCCCCTGATACCCGCTACTTCTGATTCGCAGGTCTCTACTGAGACCCATTCGGAGTCCTGTATGCCGCGAGATGCTTCAACTGTGGAACCTGCGGATGTCTCTACCTTGGATGGGTGCGGAGCCAGTGTGCAGGCACTGGCTTCTGAGGGTATATTCAGGCCTATGGACTTGCATATTAAACCGACGCCTCCTTCATTTAGGCCTAAATCTCGAATCATGCCCAAGAAACCGACGCTCAGGCCTCTATATCTTAAAAACAAATGATAAGAATGGCTGAAGATGTTATAAATTTAATCAGGGGAAGCCAACTTCCCCCTTCTAAGAGACCTGGGACTGAAGTTGTTTATGAATCTTCTGACCAAGATTCTGATTTTTCTGATGATCTGGATTTGCCCTTATCTACTTATGAGGATTCTGATGCAGAGGACTCTATTCCCTCTGCTTCCCCTCCAGAGGATTTTTCTTTTGGAGAAACCTTACATACTCTAAGGGAGCATTTCCACTGGGAAAACCAGGATTTTTCTTATTCAAAAAGAGGCTTAGGGATTTCTTACTCCTGCCTCAGCATAGGCTTTTAGCTATACCTCCTGTACTGGACATTATTGATGCCTTTTCAGAATCTAGTTTGGCCCCTGATTCTTTGCCTCTTGCTCTCAGAAAACCTGACAAATATTACAGGGTTCCTGATTCACACAAGTTTCTTTTTAAAAATCCTATTGCGGATCCAGAGACCATTTCACAGGGACCCAAGGGCATTAAGGCTTCTACTGCTAAAAATCCTACCCCTTCTGATAGAGACTCCAGGGCGCTGGATAGATGGGGTAAAAAGGTTTACACTTCTGCAGCCTTGGCCATTAGCGCTTTAAACTGCCAGTTTCATATGTTAAAAGTATCAACAACATGTTACTGGGTTGCTTAAACAGAAAATTATGTTGATTCCTGACTGTGCTGAAAATAAAGAATTACAAGATTTAATGCATTCTGCTGAGCAGGTTGGTAAACATACTTTGCAATGTGGATTAGATTCATTAGAAGCCTCTTGCAGGGCTGCTGATGTTCGTGTTTCACTGCTGCAGTCATTACACTTGAGTTATCCTGCCGTCAGGCGGTCCCGCAGTCGGCCAGAGTTCCAAAGTCTTGGTTCGGCGTCAGTTGCTGTCGCTTCTTCCCTGACGTTAACTGAGATGCTGGACAAAGGCCTATCCTTTTCATCCATTAAGATCCACGCCTCTGCCATCTCAGCTCATTACAACACGGATCTTCCTATTTTCTCTCCTCCATTATTAAAACAGTACCTCAGAGGGGCTAAAAACATAAGACCACCCCGGAGAGCACCAACACCAACTTGGGACCTCAACTTTCTCTTGGAAAAACTAACTTTACCTCCTTTTGAGCCAGCCAATTCAGCAGAATTAAAATATGTGTCATGGAAAACTGCTCTGCTTCTGGCAATAACCTCAGCACAAAGAGTCAGTGTTACAGGCACTAATGGCAGTGGAACCTTTCATCATTTTTCATCAGGATAGGGTTTCTTTAAGAACAAACCCCACATTTATGCCAAAGGTGGTATCCAGTGTGGCTCCAGACCTCCCAACCGTTCCGAATTACTCGGGTTTTTACCGAGTTTTGGGGTCCAAATGAAGGGGTGCCACGATTCTCGAGTGGCACCCCTTCATTTCCGATTTTTCTTTTCTTTTTTAAAATTTCCGCGCTGTCGGAGCTGACGTCATCACGTGCGCAATGATGTCAGCACCGTCAGGCTACCAGCCAGTTGGAATTGAGCTCAAGGAGCTCGCATCATCATTTCCGGCTGGCTGGCGGTAAAGTTAATGGCGGGAATTAACCGCGAAGCTGATACAGCAACATGGGGACGTGGATACAGTGAACCCTTAAACGGATGGCAGCAGCATGGGAACAGAGGGCCAGGGAGGGATTCGGAGCTGGGATTAATGGCGGCAGCCCTGAAATGGATGGCAGCAGCATGGAGAACAGAGCGGAGCCCTGAAACAGAGCCGGGATTAATGAATGGAGGCAGTGGGATACAGCCGGGATTAATGGCGGCAGCAGAAGAGGCCGAGTACTACTCAGGGTAAGAGAGAAGAGAGTGTGTGTGTGTGTGTGTGTGTGTGTGTGTGTGTGTGTGTGTGTGTGTGTGTGTGTGTGTGTGTGTATAATATCTTCTGAGTTCAATCTGTGGAGGTTTCTTCACTGCAGTATGAAATGTCATAATTTTCATTTATAGATGTGGATTGTAAATCATTAATATTTTTATAGGGCAATATTTATAAGTTAATTTAACTGAAGCAAGTGGAGAATTGTGTTCATTTTTTTCCTGTTGAGATAGAGCATCCTTAATAATTGCTAAAGAATGTGACTTGCAATTGTACAGATTTTTGCTTCATATTTTTGGTCTGTTTCTCATACAGTTCTGGTTTTATGGCAAATCATTGAGGGTTGAAGTCAGAAAATGACAGACATTTGGGTTTCAGACTTCATACCCTTCATAAAATTCATGCTAATGCAAAACCTGTTAGTCTGTCAATTTTCTAAGTTTATAAGAGCAATATTTAAAAATTATGCCTATTTTTGGCACTTTATCCCCCCATTATTCATGAATTTGTTCAGATTCCATGTTCTAAGAAGTTGAGAGATATGCTAAACAACCTTTTCTGTATAAAATAAATAGTTGGCTAAACATTGAGGATATCATTTCTTTATTACCCAAAACAAGAAATTCATAGAACATACATGTTAACTGGCTTTATAGTTATTAAAAGATGGCTTGAATTATATGAAGATGCTATAAAACTCTAAAATATGTGTATTAGAATGTGCAGATTGACTGCTATTTGAACTAGAGAATGTATGAAATAAATATATAACCTGTTTTTTATATATTAAAAATAGACTGCATGCATTACTTTCTGGGTGCAGATTGACTGCTATTTGAACTAGAGAATGTATGAAATAAATATATAACCTGTTTTTTATATATTAAAAATAGACTGCATGCATTACTTTCTCGGTGCAATCCAATTATAAAGCATATGATCCTGTGGTTTTCTACATCTTACATAGTTCCTGTAATAGAAATTAGTTGTAATAAACCTCATCTCAAAAATATGGGCTACATACAAGTAACCTGAAACATATGGCACTAAGGTTAAATGTAAGAGCACAAATGGCATTCAGATTTATAGTTATTTTATGTTGAAACAGTCTTTGCAATCAGCAATTTGACATTTTATGTACATTTATTGGTGTGTGTGTGTGTTTGTGTGTGTGTTTGTGTGTGTGTTTGTGTGTGTGTGTGTGTGTGTGTGTGTGTGTGTGTGTGTGTGTGTGTGTGTGTGTGTGTGTGTGTGTGTGAAATTCAGGCTCAAACCCTGTACCTTTAGTACAGGGTAAAAAGAGCCTTACTATCCCTAGCCACCACCATTTTTTTTTTGCGAAGAGGTTAGAGCTATGATAAGACGTGAGCACACAATTTGTATTCCCCTACTATTGTTTTTGTGCTAATAGGTCAGAGATATGGTGAGTGAGAAGTGAGAACTGAATTTGTATTCCCCCATTATTGGCTTTGTTGTTTGTCCATGTTTTTTGTGTTGAGGTTAAGAGCTATGTTGAGAAGTGAGAAATGAATTCACTAAATAAATGATGGCTATTAAGTTTTAGTCTTCCTATTTTTCAGGCAGCTGCTGATGGGATAGTGGTATGTTGTTCTGAATGTAATGCATAGAGTCCTGGGTTCAAAACCTGCCAGTGAAATGCATGATGGTAGCGCAACATTTTATTCTAGCAACTTTACAAAATTATACAAGCAATGTTTAAAATGTGTCCCTGGTTTTTGACCTTTTGTCCCTCTCCCCCCCAAAAAAATGAAATTGAAAGTAAGTGTGAAACGCTGTTCAAGATGCCTATGGCTTACACTACTATCATTCTATTTATAGTGTGGGTGTGGAAGCAGACTTTTATGATGGAAAAGTTCTGAATTGGGCAGTTTTGTCATTATTGGTTCATGTGTTTTGTTTCCTTGCCTACAGTACAGATTACTGGTAAAATGTTCAAACAATAAATTTAAAATGCGCTCTAACATGTGTGTTGTATTATACAAGGAATATAATTTAAAGTCAGGAAGGTGTATAAAGAAAATAACACATGTATGTTTCTTGTTTTGTGTGCAAGGGGCCAATGGTTTGAAAACAGCCCAAAGGTAATCTTTATCCACCACTGTGCATTTTCTTTGGATGTGGTGTGGGTTTCAATGCTGTTTCAATGAATGTGAGTTTCAAGGGCAAAGTTTAATGTCAAGCCTATTTTCATTGTGAGACAGTATTGCTTTGTTTACCAGATGATGTATTTTAGTGTTTCTGCATTGTTGTGCTGTAAAATGTAAAAATAAAATTCAAATCATTGTAGAAGTAAAGCAGTGTGCATACATTAGTGTTTATGGTAAATGGGGCAAAATAGCCAGGTAACAGGACACTGGAATGGCTGCAGGGGGACTCTTGTCTGGTGCCATATTTTGGTTGTCTGTTCAATTTGCGTTCGAAAGTTGGTATCCCACAATTCCATTGGAGTGGGTGGGGTTACATAATTATGTATGCAAATTAGATGTTAATCAGCGTACAGATTTGTACCTATTTTTCATGGGCCTTGTCCAGATTTTTGATATTTTCAGGTTGAGAGGTATGTGTGGCTCTTAACCAAGCTATTCACTTGCCAACATTTTATCCAAATCCCCAGAATAAAGGGGAGAGACTTCTCCACTCATTGGACATACACAGGCAGATGTTCATAGTGTTACACTGCTGCAGTCATTACACTTGGGTTATCCTGCCGTCAGGCAGTTCCCCAGTCGGCCTGAGTTCCAAAGTCTTAGTCTGGCATCGGTTGCTGTCGCCTCCTCCCTGACGTCAGTGTGACAGGGGTATATAAGATGCAGCCGACACCATTTTCTTCAGTCTTTCTTGCCGTGCAGTGCCCGAAGCAAAAGCAGTTCGCAAGTGCCGGTCGGCCGTCTCCTGAGATTTTCATTCCGAATCCAGAACCAAAGTCTTCTACAAAGCTAAGTACCCCATTGGGGAAACTTTTTCTTGCCTCAGACCAATGTCAGTAAAAGTTAATAACTGTATTTCTTGTGGGAAGCAAATACCTCATAAGGATTTCCATTCCTATTGTATCCCATGCCTAGGGCCCAGACCACGATGTCACTGGTTGTCAGTTTTGTGCTAGGTTTAACAAGCGCACTATTAAACTTCGGTTTGATTTTGCCTGACATTATTTTGGTAGAAAATTCTATTATACCATGCCGTCGGAACTTCCGATGACCGGAATACACAAAAAGCGCAAAGACAAGTATAGGCATCCGAGGCCTAAAACTGACGATGTAGCCTTTTCAAGGACAGTCGCCGGTTCTCCGGTTTTCAGCGAGGCACCTTCGCAGCCCCCGACGACCTCTTCTGTAGAACCACAGGCCACCTCTGACTCCTACGTGGAGATGTCTGGGCCTTCGGATGCACAAGTTATTCAGCCTACTGAGACTAACCTTTCAGAGGGATCCGGAGTAGCTGAGCAACCCACAGCTTCAGAGGGTGTCTTCAGACCTACTCAGTTAAGCATTAAACCCTCAGCTAAGTCTAAGCCTCCTTTAAAATCAAAGAAACAAATACAGCATTCTCCAGTACAGGCCTCCATGCTTAAGAAACAAATGCTCAAAATGGCCGAAGACCTAATAACTCTGATCAGGGGGTCCCATCCCCCTCCTGATAAAAGGCCTAGACAGGATGCAGACTGACTCATCTGACCAGGTGTCCATCTCTTCTGATTCATCCTCAGACCTAGGATACTCTTTACCCCCTTATGAGGATTCTGATACTGAGGAATCAATTCCATCAGCCTCACCGCCTGAGGACTACTCCTTTGGGGAAACCGAACATACCATGAGGGAGCATTTCCACTGGGAAGGCCAGGATTACTCAGAATCCAAGAAAAGGCTCAGACTTCCTTTTATTACCTCAACACAGACCCCTTGCTATTCCGCCAGTGTTGGATATTGTGGATGATGTGTATACTGAATCCAGCTTAAATCCTGATTCCTTACCTTCAACCCCTGTTAAACCTGATAGATACTACAGAGTCCCTGACTCACATAAATTTCTGTATAAAAGCCCTGTAGCTGACCCTGAAACGATTTCTCAGGGACCCAAAGGAGTTAAGGCCTCATCAGCCAAGAATCCAGTCCCCTCTGACAGAGATTCCAGAGCATTAGACAGATGGGGAAAGAAAGTATGTATACGTCTGCAACTTTAGCAATGAGAGCCTTAAATTGCCAGTTTCACTTGCTAAAATATCAGCAATTTTTACTGTCTCAGTTAAAACAGAAAATGCTTCCAGAATCAGATCCTCCTAATTTTAAAGAAATGCAGGATTTATTGCATGCAGCTGAACAAGTGGGAAAGCATACTTTGCAATGTGGTTTTGATTCTCTAGAGGCCTCCTGCAGAGCAGCAGTTACAGGCTCTGTCATTAGAAGACATGCTTGGTTAAAATAACATACGTTACCAGATCATGTTAAAGCAACATTATTGGATGCACCTTTGCAGCAGGATGTGTTATTTGGAGTTGAGGCAGAAGAGGTATTAAAGAAAATGGAGGATAAGGCAAAATCTATGCAAACGGTGAAGGATTTCTTACAGGTTCAGCCTCCTAGATTTAGCAGAAACTGGCCAACTAAGAATTGGTCCTTTCCAATTACAGACAGACCTCAAAGGGGAAGATACAGACGTCCAAGAGGTAGAGGTCAAATACAAGGTCCTTATAGGCCTCGACAATGGGTTGCATCAGGCCAGAAAGAAGGGGAAGACAGGCCCCAACCATATAAAAAGCAGCTCCAATGAATTCCCACTACAGCTGCCAAACAAATCCCTCTTGGCAGCTCCCTTGGGAGGAAAACTAGCACTCTTCTACCCCAACTGACAAATGATCACCCAAGACAAATGGGTTCTCAACATTGTATTTCAAGGTTATAGGTTCCACTTTTACACTCTGCCACGGTTAAAAGAAATGCCAAATCTGCCACCAAATCAATGGGCAGAGGCTCAAAAACAAATTACAGCACTCATGGATATGAGAGCTATTCAAAAGGTACCCTCACAAGAGCAAGGACAAGGATTTTACTCAAGACTCTTTCTGGTACCCAGAAAGGACAAAGCCTGGAGGCCCATTCTGGATCTTTCATTTCTAAACACTTACCTGGATGTTCCGAAATTCAAAATGTTAACATTACAGCAGCTTCTTCCCATGCTGGGCAAGAAAGCTTGGCTCGTGACTTTGGACCTCAAGGAGGCATACCTGCATGTCCCTATTAGACAAAACTGCAGAAGATACCTCAGATTCATAGCTGGTTCAATGCACTACCAATTCCTTGCACTGCCCTTTGGCTTATCTACTGCGCCCAGGGTCTTCACAAAGTGCCTGGTACCAGTAATTGCATTTTGCAGACAGAAAGGAATTCAAATTTATCCGTACCTGGACGACTGCCTAATTCAAGCAGAGAGCAAGGACATTCTTCTAAAGCATCTGACATTTGTAAAAAAGTTACTAAGTTGCCTAGGGTACACAGTAAACGAAAATAAATCAAAACTAGTGCCCTCACAAGAGATTATATTCCTGGGTGCCAGCTTGAACACAATGGCCCAGATGGCTTATCTCACGCCAGACAAGCAAAGACAACTGACTCAATACTTTCAATTGATGGCAACAAAGACCCAACTCCCTGCAAGAAAAATTCTGCAGGCCTTGGGTTACATGGCATCCTGCATACTACTAATTCCATATTCCAAACTGCATGAGGAAACTACAATGGTACCTAAAGAATGTATGGTCTCAACACTGTCAAAGTTTGGAAACCGTTATACCACTAATCCCTTGCCTTCAACAGGAGTTTCAATGGTGGGCTCAAGCTTGTCACCTCAACAGGGGACAGCCTTTTACACAACCCACAGCCAGGCAAACACTGACAACAGATGCATCGGATTACGTCTGGGCAGCACACATGGCAGGCAAATGTATTCAGGGCACGTGGCCCGCAGAACAAAAGCCTCTTCACATCAATCAAAAAGAGATGCTAGCTGTACAAAATTCCCTTATAGCTTTCAAGGACCTGCTGCATCCAGGACAACTACTGATAAAGACAGACAACACCACAGTTATGTGGTACATAAACAAGCAAGGGGGTACTCACTCCTAACCCCTATGCCGACAAGCCATTACCTTGTGGAACACGGCTATAAACCTTCAAGTTCATCTGCAAGCACAATTCCTGCCAGGAGAGAAAAACACACTGGCAGACGACTTAAGCAGAAACATCATGGATCCCCACAAATGGGAATTGAATCCTCAAATACTCAGAATGATAACACAGAAATGGTGGAGCCCGGACATAGATCTGTTTGCATCACCAATAAACTGCCAGCTACATAAATTCTGCACAAGGAGTTACCATCCACAAGCATGGAAAGTGGATGCCCTCTCATTCAGCTGGGAGAACCTACAATATGCTTCACCTCAAAAAATCTAGATCCATCAGAGCCACAAGGGCGGGAGACTTAAACCTCGACACGGCTATTAATAGGACGTGCTGGAGGGATAGATTCATCACCCAAAGACTCCCTATGCTGTGGAACAAAATCCCGGTACATGTGAGGCAGAGCACCTCGCTGGCCTTGTTCAAGAGAAATCTTGACCAATGGATGGGAGATCGCAGATATACCCCAGGGATTACCTCAGTGTCACTGCTCGACAGAGGCACAGCAAAATAATGGGTATAGTTCCCCATACTAAAGGGGTGGCGTAAGCCACAAAACGATGGGCTAGGCTTGTAAATGCCCTCGGGCAGATAGCCTAGTATGAACCTATGAACCTATGAACAAGTATACGCTTTCCCAACACTACCTCTCCTGCCAAAGGTACTCATAAAAGCCAGGCAAGAAGAGCCAAAGATGATCTTGATTGCGCCAGACTGGCCACACCAGCACTGGTACCCAATCTTAAGGAGCTTAGCACAAGAACCACCCTGGATTTTGCCTCAAATCCCACATCTGCTGACTCAGCACAACAATCAAATACTGGACAGCCAGCTAAAGACCTTAAACCTAGCTGCATGGAAGATTCCTTAGTTAAGCAAGCAATGCCTCTCTCCAAAGCTGTTATGGATGTCATTCTGGAGGCCAGGAGGCCAAGTACCAGGAAAGCCTATTGGGATAAATGGAAGAGATTCTGTGCCTGGAACCAAGCTCACAGCCTTGACCCTCTTGTCCCAAACATTCCTCAGACACTACAATACTTAACTGAGATGCTGGACAAAGGCCTCTCCTTCTCATCCATCATGATCCACATCTCTGCTCATTACAACACGGGTCCACCAATTTTCTCTAATCCTCTGTTAAAACAGTACCTCAGAGGGGCTAAAAACATAAGACCGCCCCATAGAGCACCTACTCCAACTTGGGACCTCAACTTTGTTTTGGAAAAACTAACTTTACCTCCCTTTGAGCCAGCTAACACAGCAGAATAAAAATATATCTGTCTTGGAAAACTGCTGTGCTCCTGGCAATAACATCAGCATGAAGAGTTTCAGAATTACAGGCACTAATGGCAGTGGAAATTTTCCTCATTTTCCACCAGGACAGGGTGTCTTTAAGAACTAACCCTATGTTTATGCCAAAGGTGGTATCAAGTGTGGCTCTAAACCAAACTATTCACCTGCCAACTTTTTATCCTAAACCACAGAATAAAGGGGAGAGACTACTGCACTCCTTGGACATTCACAGGCAGTTGCGCTTCTACTTGGACAAAACCAAAGCTTTCAGAAAATCTGAGCAATTAT
Source organism: Protopterus annectens (assembly GCF_019279795.1). Classification (NCBI taxonomy): domain Eukaryota; kingdom Metazoa; phylum Chordata; order Ceratodontiformes; family Protopteridae; genus Protopterus; species Protopterus annectens. The sequence goes on along the minus strand of NC_056734.1, from coordinate 517,937,089 downwards.
TGGTAGCATATGCTGCAGGAGCACAGGGAAAAGCCATTTCAAAATGGACCATTTCAAAATGGATAGGACACTGTATACGTTTCTGCTACACATACCATGGAAAACCTGTATCTACCAGCATTAGATCTCACTCCACCAGGGCAACAGCCACTTCAACTGCCTACCTCAGGGGAGTACCTACCAAGGATATTTTCGAAGCAGCAACTTGAGTTCTGTACATACCTTCACCAAGCATTACCATCTGCCTCTATACTCTAAATCCAGAGCTGGCTTCACCACTGCAGTGCTGCAGGGCCTTATAGCCACCCCTAATGCCTTATAGAACCAGCCACCCTACCTCAGCTTTGGGATTCTACCCAAGTGTAATGACTGCAGCAGTGTAACATGATGAACATAGTACAGTTTTGTACCTACCATAAATGTAGATGTTCGAGTGTATACACTGCTGCAGTCCAGGTTACCCTCCCTCCTTCCCCTCTTACTGGCTGGTACGTACCTATGTCTTTTACCCTTACTACCTATGGGGAGTATTTGCTGGTAGCTGTAAGTTGTTTTTTTGCTTTTCTTATGTATGTTTTATTAGCAATTGGAATTGTCTACCTTTTTGGAGACACCTGACATCTGGGGCAAGAAAAACTGAAGAAAATGGCGTCGGCTGCATCTTATATACCCCTGTCACACTGACGTCAGGGAGGAGGCGACAGCAACCGATGCCGGACCAAGACTTTGGAACTCAGGCCGACTGGGGAACCGCCTGACAGCAGGATAACCCAAGTGTAATGACTGCAGCAGTGTATACACTCGAACATCTACATTTATGGTAGGTACAAAACTGTACTTTACGCTTCTACTTGGACAAAACAAAAGCTTTCAGGAAAACTGAGCAATTGTTTGTAGCATATGCTGCAGGATCACAGGGAAAGGCTATTTCAAAGCAGACCATTTCAAAGTGGATAGGACACTGTATCCATTTCTGCTACACACAGCATGGAAAAACTGTACCTAGCAACATTAGGCCACATTCCACCAGGGCAACAGCCACTTCAACTGCCTTCCTTAGAGGAGTACCTACCAAGGATATTTTGGAAGCTGCAACTTGGAGTTCAGTGCATACCTTTACCAAGCATTACCACGTGCCTCTTTACTCTAAATCCAGAGCTGGCTTTGTCATTGCACTGCTGCAGGGCCTCATAGCCACCCCAAATCCTTTATAGACCCAGCCACCCAACCTCCGCTTTGGGATTCAACCCAAGTGTAATGACTGCAGCAGTGAAACACGATGAACATAGTACAGTTTTGTACCTACCATAAATGTAGATGTTAGAGTGTATTCACTGCTGCAGTCCAGGTTACCCTTCCTCCATCCCCACTTTCTTAGCTGGGACTTATCTATACCTTTCTACCCTATACAACCTATGTGGTGTATTTGCTTGTAACTGAAGTTATTGATGTTCATCGTGTTACCCTGCTGCAGTCATCACACTTGGGTTATCCTGCCATCAGGCGGTCCCGCAATCGGCACGAATTCCAAAGTCTTGGTCCGGCGTCGGTTGCTGTCGCTTCTTCTCTGACGTCAGAGCGCCAGGGGTATATCAGAGGCATCCAACACCATTTTCTTAAGTCTTTCTTGCCACGCGGTGCCCGAAGCAGAAGGAGTTCGCAAGTGCCGGTCGGCCAACACCTGAGATTTTCAAATCGAGTTTCAGTCCGAAGTCTTCAAAGCTAAGTACCCCGTTGGGGAACCTTTTCTTGCCTCAGTCTGATGTCAGAAAAAGTTAACAATTGCATTTCTTGTGGGACGCAAATACCTCATAAGGACTTTCATTCTTTTTGCATACCTTGCCTAAGCCCAGACCACGACGTCACTGGTTGTCGGTTTTGTGCTAGGTTCAATAAGCGAACTATAAAGCGTCGTTTTGATTTCGCATTACACTACTTCGGTAGAAAATTTAGTTACACTATGCCGTCGGAGCAACCGACTACCGGCGTGCATAAAAAACTGCAAGGATAAGGACTGGCAGCCTAGATCCAAGCCAGACTCCGAGGCCTCGGCTGGTCCGGTCGCCGGTTCTCCGGTTTTCAGTGAGGTGCCTACGCAGCCCCTGACTACTGCTGAATTGGATCCCCAGGCCACATCGGTCCCCCCAGCAGAGATTTCTAGGCAGACGCAGCCATTTTCCTTAGGCCCTTCCAACGACATTGCAGTAGGGGAAGCCAGAGCTGCAGAAACACCTTCGGTTTCTGAAGGTGTTTTCAGACCAACTACAGTCACCATTAAATCTTATGCTAAACTTAAGACTCCTCTAAAACCAAAAATGCCTACACTTCAGTCTCCAGGTCAATGCCCTATGCCTAAGAAACAGATGCTTAAAATGGCTGAAGATTTGATTTCTTTGATCAGGTGTTCCCATCCCCCCTCCCCCGACAAAAGGCTTAGACAAGAGAAGGATTATGCCTCCTCTGATCAGGTGTCTGTTTCCTCAGGCTCCTCTGAGGAACAGGATTACTCCTTTCCCCCTTATGAAGATTCTGATGCTGAGGACTCCATTCCCTCAGCTTCTCCCCCTGAAGATTACTCCTTTGGGGAAACCTTACACACCATGAGGGAACATTTCCACTGGGAAGGTCAGGACTACTCTAACTCAAAGAAAAGGCTCAGAGAGTTTCTTTTACTCCCCCAGCACAGACCACTTGCTATCCCCCCAGTTTTGGACATAGTGGATGATGTCTTCTTAGAATCTAGTCTAAATCCAGATTCTCTGCCTCCTGCTCCAGCCAAACCAGATAGATACTATAGAGTGCTTGATTCCCACAAATTTCTTTACAAAAGCCCTGCTGCTGATCCAGAGACAATCTCCCAGGGTCCCAAAGGGGCTAAGGCTTCTATGGCTAAAAATCCTAAACCCTCAGAAAGGGACTCCAGAGCACTAGATAGGTGGGGGAAGAAGGTTTACACCTCAACTACTCTAGCTATGAGAGCACTAAATTGTCAATTTCACATGTTTAAATACCAGCAATTCCTAATGTCTCAAATAAAACAAAAGATGGGCACGCACCCTCAACAGTCTGAATTCAAGGAAATGCAAGATCTGTTGCTGAACAGGTGGGCAAACATACTTTACAATGTGGTTTTGATGCCTTGGAAGCTTCCTCTAGAGCAGCTGTTACTGGGTCTGTTATACGTCGGCATGCTTGGTTAAAGGAACAATCTCTGCCTGATCATGTTAAAGCAAAGTTACTGGATGCACCGTTACAGCAGGATGTTTTATTTGGGGTTAAAGCAGATGAGGTTTTAAAGAAAATGGAGGATAAGGCAAAATCTATGCAAATGGTCAAAGATTTCGTACAGGTACAGCCCCCACGCTTCAGCAGAAATTGGCCAAGAAAAAATTGGTCCTTTCCAGCTTCTGACAGACCACAGAGGGGTAAATACAGGCACCCAAGGGGCAGAGGACAAGCACAAATCCCTTACAAACCTCGCCAATGGGGCACTACAACACAGAAGGGAGGAGAAGACAAGTCCCAAACCACTAGAAGGCAAACACAATGACTCAAACCTCAAACTGCCAAGCAAAACCCTCTTGGCAGCTCCCTTGGGAGGAAAATTAGCACTTTTTGCAGACAACTGGCGCATTGTCACAAAGGACAAATGGGTCCTAGACATTATCTCACACTGATACAGATTCCATTTCCACACCTTGCCAAGGATAAAAGGAATGCCAAACCTGCCACAAAATCAATGGGCAGAGGCACAAAAACAAATTACAGCTCTCATGGACATGAGAGCCATTCAGCTGGTACCTACACAGGAACAAGGCCAAGGATTTTACTCAAGGCTCTTTCTAGTCCCCAGAAAGGACAATGCTTGGAGACCCATTCTGGACCTTTCAATCTTAAACACCTTCTTGCAAGTACCCAAATTCAAGATGCTAACACTACAGCAGCTTCTTCCCATGTTGGGCAAGAAAGCTTGGCTAGTAATGTTGGACCTCAAGGAGGCATACCTGCATGTCCCTATCAGACAAAATTGCAGAAGATACCTCCGTTTCATTGCAGGTTCAACCCATTACCAATTCTCTGCACTGCCCTTTGGCTTATCTACTGCGCCCAGGGTCTTCACAAAATGACTGGCACTAGTAATTGCATACTGCAGACAGAGAGGAATTCAAATATACCCATACCTGGACGACTGTCTTATCCAAGCAGAAAGCAAGGACATTCTCTTACAACACCTGGCTTTTGTAAGACATTGTCTAAGTTGCCTAGGGTACACAGTAAACGAAAAGGAATCAAAACTAGTGCCCTCACAAATTATGACATTCCTGGGTGCCAGCTTGGATACAACGGCCCAGACGGATTATCTGACTCCAGACAAACAACTACAATTAACTCAATACTTCAGAACAATGGCAACAAAGACCCAACTCCCTGCAAGAAAAAATTCTGCAGGCCTTAGGCTTCATGGCATTTTGCATACTACTAACTGCATATGAGGAAATTACAATGGTACCTAAAAAGCGTATGGACTCAACACAGCCACAGCTTGGAAACAATGATAAATCTCATTCCCTGCCTTCAACAGGAGTTTCTATGGTGGTCACAGGCTTGTCACCTAAACAAGGGTCAGCCTTTCACCCTACCCCCAGCCAGGCAAACTATGACAACAGATGCATCGGACTATGCCTGGGGGGCACACATGGCAGGACGGTGCGTTCAAGGCTTATGGACAGCAGATCAAAGGAATCTGCACATCAATCAAAAAGAAATGCTAGCTGTACAAAATGCTCTGACAGCCTTCAAGGACTTCTTGCATCCAGGACAGCTTATCATAAGGACAGACAACACCACAGTAATGTGGTACATAAACAAACAAGGGGGTACACACTTCTACCCTCTATGCAGGCAAGCAATGACCTTGTGGAACACAGCACTGGCTTACCAAGTTCAATTACAAGCTCAATTCCTGCCAGGAAAAAAGAACACATTGGCAGACAACCTAAGCAGAAACATCATGGATCCCCATGAGTGGAAACTGGATCCACAAGTATTCGCAATGATAACTCAAAAATGGGGGCTCCCAGACATAGACCTGTTTGCCAGCCCTCACAACTATCAGCTAACAAAGTTTTGCACAAGGACTTTTCACCAGCAAGCCTGGAAAGAGGATGCACTCTCATTCAGTTGGAAAATGCTAACAGTATATGCCTTTCCTCCACTAGCCCTTCTCACAAAGGTGCTACTGAAAGTCAGGATGGAGAGACCCTGAATGATACTCCTTGCTCCAGACTGGCCACGCCAGCACTGGTACCCACTATTAAGGAATATGGCCCAGGGCCCACCATGGGTCTTACCACAAATTACCCACCTGCTCACACAGCAAGACAATCAGATTCTACACAGCCAGCTCAAAACCTTAAACTTGGCTGCATGGCAAATCACCTAAGCAACAGCTCCTCTCTTACAAGCCGTTATGGAAGTTATTCTGGAGGCCAGGAGACCCAGCACCAGGAAAGCCTACTCAGACAAATGGAAAAGGTTTTGCGCCTGGAACCAAGCTAAAGGCCAAAATACCCTTCAACCTGACATACCTCAAATTCTGCAATATCTAACTGAGATGTTACACAACGGGCTTTCTTTTTCATCTATTAAAATCCACGCCTCAGCCATTTCTGCTCACTACAACACGGATCCTCCGTTATTTTCACATCCACTTTTAAGGCAGTTTCTCAGAGGGGCCAAGAACATTAGGCCTCCCAAGAGAGCACCAACACCTACTTGGGACCTCAACTTTGTTCTGGAAAAACTCACGCTACCTCCTTTTGAACCAGCTTTCTCAGCTGACTTAAAGTTCATATCATGGAAGACTGCCCTGCTGCTAGCAATCACTTCAGCTAGAAGAGTCTCGGAGCTTCAGGCACTAATGGCAGTAGAGCCTTTCCTCATTTTTCATCAAGACAGAGTTTCTCTATGAACTAATCCCTCCTTTATGCCTAAGGTGGTATCCAGTGTGGCTCTAAATCAAACCATCCATTTACCCACCTTCTTTCCAAATCCACAGAACAAAGGAGAAAGACTCCTGCATTCCTTGGACATTCACAGGCAGCTACGTTACTACTTGGATAAAACTAAGGTTTTCAGAAAATCTGACCAGCTCTTTGTATCATATGCTACAGCATCACAAGGAAAGGCTATCTCAAAACAAACCATTTCCAAATGGATAGGACACTGCATACGTTTTTGCTACACCCACCATGGAAAACCAGTTCCTGCTACCATAAGGCCCCACTCTACCAGGGCAGCAGCTACATCTACTGCCTTCCTCAGGGGGGTGCCAACCAAGGATATTCTGGAAGCTGCAAGCAGTTTTGCAGGGCCTTCTAGCCTCCTCTAACCCTGTTTGACTCCACTGCCCATCCTTAGCTTTGGGATTCTACCCAAGTGTGATGACTGCAGCAGGGTAACACGATGAACATAGTACAGTTTTGTACCTACCATAAATGTAGATGTTCGAGTGTATACCCTGCTGCAGTCCAGGTTTGCCCTCCCTCCATCCCCTCTAAACTAGCTGAACTTATCTCTACCACTCTATTCTGTACTACCTCTGTGGTGTATTTGCTTGTGCCTAAGGGTTTTGTTTTATTTTTTCCATATAGCTATATGTGTATATATATATATATATATATATATATATATATATATATATATATGTGTGTATATATATATGTGTATATATATATATATATATATATATATATAGCTTTTGCCTACCTATTAGGGGCACCTGACATCTACCCCCTTAATTTCTACTGTGAAGCCTGTTTCTCCTTGCTCTTTCCCTGCTATACAAGTTACCTCTGATTTCACTCCTGTCTCACTCCTTACTCTTACTTTCCATTATAATCACTCTTTTCAAACTATGTAGCGTCTCTGCTCCTCAGCTGGGCTGATTGCCTACGCTCCCACTCCTCTGTCTGTTTCTGCCCCGCTTCGCTCCCTCCTCTGTCTGTTTCTGTCTGTTTCTGCCCCGCTTCACTCCCCTCCCTACCCCTTATCCCACCCACCCCACGCACTCCTACTCTTATACCTCACAGTCCACACCCCCTTCATAACACACCTATCACATACTACTACCTCATTTGCTACTCTACCCTCTTAAATTTTTTTTTCCAAACCCCTCCCCACTCTACATATCCCCCTTCCCTCTCTTTCCCTAAACTATCCTATAACACTTACCTTCTAGCCTCTTCATCCTATAAAATATACCTACCCCACCCTTTACCACTATAATCTCTTCCTACCTTCTCTCATCATGTCTCAAACTACCACCACTTCTACTTCCAAAACCTTTATAACAAAAAACATTTTAACTAAACTAATAGCCCTGATACTTCTCTCTCTAATACTCACACTTCCTTACCTCTTGACCTCCTATGAAATAAAATATAATTACCACCTTAAAAGCTCTTCAAGGCAAACTGCCACTGAACTCATAACCCTAAACTGTATCCACTCTAACATTACATCAACCTCCTGCTACCTACTAGCAAAATATCATAGACTATCCCACAACAACAGTAATAATCTCTTGTCAAGGAAAGGAAAAAATAAACTTTATCTAACTATTCAACCACACTCAGTACATATGCCCACTACCCTGACAGATGGTGATATACACCCAAACCCTGGTCCTTCAAAGATCTCTACCAAAGACACCCCAAGAATCCCTAACTCACCACTTCCACTACCAATCTCTAAGTCTAACATTTTACTCTTAGGACACCTAAATATTCGAAGTGTCAACAACAAAATCACTCAACTTCACTCTCTTCTGCAATGTCACTCGTTTGACATTCTCTGTTTAACAGAAACCTGGTTAAAGCCCTACACTAAAGATACTGAAATCATTCCCCCAGGCTACAACATCTTACGATTAGACCGCAATAATCGTAAAGGCGGAGGAGTAGCCCTCATTTTTAAAACCGAACTTAATATATCCACAATTCCCTATGACCCCCCTGAAATCACCAATACTGAACTCCTTATAACTAAGTTACAACTCAACCCTAATAAAGCCATCTACATTATCTGTACCTACCTTCCACCTGGTAATAACTCCACAAGCATAGAAAGTATTCTTAGCTGGGCTTCAACTAGCTACCCACAAGAAACCATAATACTTGGAGACTTTAACCTTGATTGGTACTCAGTTAATTCTAACAACCCAGCCTCCCATATTAATCTCCATAACTTTACCCAAACTATAAATACCCCTACTAGAACTAATAAACCAAACAACAAAGAAAGTATACTTGATTGGATCCTTGTTAACAAACCCCAATTAAATTACCAAGCAGGGACCCTGCCTGATGATATTAGTGACCATAACTTAACCTATATCATAAGGCAAAAGAATATCACTACAAATACCCCTTCAGTCAGGACCGTACGAAGTATTAAACATTTTAACCCCACTCTATTTAAAACTGAACTCAATGCATGTGACTGGATTCCACTAAAAACTCTTCCCCTTAATGAAGCAGTTCAATACTTTAATACCAAATTCTTAACTGTCTTAGATACCCATGCTCCAAAACGTACTATAAGAATAAAAACTAAACCAGCCCCCTGGCTATCAAAAGAAACAAGACAGAAAATATTACTCAGAAACAAACTCTGGCTACAATGGAGAACTACTAAGCTACCCTTAGATCATCAAACCTTTAGACAACTAAGAAACATTACCAAAAAAGCTATTCTTTCTGATAAAAAACACTACTATTGTAACCTTCAGCAATCTAATCATAACAATCCCCAAAAATTCTGGGCAACATTGAACAAACTTCTTCACCCTGGACAAACTTCCACTCCCTCCCCCTTGGGATCTGACAAAATTTCTTCCCTTGAAACTGCCAACACCTTCAACTCCTTTTTCACTGATACTATCAACTCACTAGCCTCTCACCTTTCATCAGATAACTCTAATGTTCCTCAACATGCCACCACTAATTTACCGAGCTTTACTATTCAGCCCATCTCTACCACCTTTATCCTAAAATGTATTCAAAAGCTTAAGCCATGTACTCCATCAGCCGACCAACTTCCATCTGAATTTCTTCAAAAAGCAGCCATAGAAATAGCCTATCCCATATCAATTCTTATTAATAGAACCATTAAAGAAAGAAACATCCCTGACATATGGAAAATCTCACATATTATACCCTTACACAAGGGAGGAAACTCTACAGAATATTCTAATTATAGACCCATTGCCCTCCTGTCTCCACTAGCAAAAATCATGGAAAAATGTATTCACAATCAGCTAATGTCCCACTTAACTAAACATAACATACTATCTCATTGTCAACATGGCTTCAGGCCTTTTCATAGTACTACTACTGCTCTCCTTTCTTTTACTGACTTCATTAATAAAAACCGCAATAATAATACCCTTTCTTCTGCACTTTTCATCGACCTATCTAAAGCTTTTGACATGGTCAATCACCCTCTTCTCCTAAAAATCTTGGAATCACTTGCTATTGAACCGAATACCATCCAATGGTTCACCTCCTATCTTTCTAACAGGAAACAGGCTGTACTCTGGGAGAATAAACTCTCCTCTCTTCTCCCAATCTCCCTCGGTGTACCACAAGGCTCGATTCTTGGGCCCCTTCTTTTCTCCCTATTCATAAATGACTTACAAGTAGCTATTCCCCAAGCTACGTGCATACAATATGCAGATGACTCCACACTCATCTGCTCTGCAAAAAACATCCCAGAGCTTCAAACTGTTACTCAAAATGTATTCCATTTGGTTGAAGCATGGTTCTTAAAACGCTGCCTACTTCTTAATGCCAAAACAAAACTCCTCCTTTTCAAACCCACTACCAGATCCCCCTCACTGGACTTCTCTATCTCTTCTATTAACAATACTCTCATAACACCTGACTCTTCTACCAAACTACTAGGTGTGACAATTGATAACAGTCTTACCTTTGATTATCACATAAACAACACTATCAAAACTGTACATAGAAAACTGGGCTCCCTCTATAGAATTAAAACATTCCTATCCCCAACAGCCAAAGCTACTTTGGCTCACTCTCATCTCATCTCCACTCTTCTCTATGCCTCACCAATTTACACTAACCTAAAGAAAAATAATCTTACTAAATTGACCACTACTTACAATAGTATAGCTAGATTTGTTACTGGTAATCAATTCAGAACACATCACTGCCTGAACCTACAACAAATTCACTGGCTTGAATTACAAAACATGTTGCTTCTTTCTCAACTTCCCATCATCCACAAATCTTTTTATCTGCCAAACAACACTCCTTCATTTTCTATCCTCCTCACCCCTTACTCTAACCTGAGCTCTCTCCGCTCCTCTAACAAACTCCTAGTTACTGCTACCAAATCCAATAACCTTGCTGGTGACTCCCTGTTTTCTAACTCCATTGGTAAACACTGGAACTTATTGCCCACTGAACTAACTTCCATTTTATCTCCTGTCCTCTTCAAACAAAAACTTAGACTCCACCTTACTAAACACTGGCTATGCCCCTGCCTTAACCCAGACTGAACCCATGTATTTAGCTCATCCCACTACCCCTTGATCTCTGTGATCTTTGCTACCTTCTACTTATTTTCTCACTATTCTATCACTTACCTCTCCTCTATCCTTCTCCTTCCTAATTATATTACTCAGTTTACTGAGGTCTCCTAGAAATATCTAATCTAATTTATCCTACTTACTTAGCTGTCCTTAAATACCCTTTTCTTTCTTATAATGTTTGATTATTCTAAATAACGTATGCCTGTGTTTTGCTTCCAAGAGTCATGAGTACACTTTTGTACAACTGTTAATTTGTGCCTATTATAAGTTTGATTCTTTGTATAATATTGTCCTGATACAGAATATTTTGTATGCTGCTCTCTTTTGCATCGTATGTAATAGTTATTATGTCTTTGTGGAGCTTTTCTCCCCGGGCCTCTGCTGAAAATGGAAATATTTCCAGCCAGACTAGCCCGGTTAACAAATGTAAAATAAATAAAATAAATAAATAAAATGGCGTCTGATGCCTCTGATATACCCCTGGCACTCTGACGTCAGGGAAGAAGCGACAGCAACCAACGTTGGACCAAGACTTTGGAATTCATGCCGACTGCGGGACCACCTGACGGCAGGATAACCCAAGTGTGATGACTGCAGCAGGATATACACTCTTAACATCTACATTTATGGTAGGTACAAAACTGTACTTTACTGGGTCTGTGCTCAGAAGGCATGCTTGGCTTAAGGAGCAATCTTTGCCTGATCATGTTAAAGCTAAACTGTTGGATGCCCCCTTAAATCAGGACCGCCTGCTTGGCAACAAAGCTGAGGAAGTTCTTAAAAAGATGGAAGATAAAGCTAAATCTATGCAAACTGTTAAATATTTCTTGCAAGTTCAGCCTCCTTGATTTAGTAGGCATTGGCCCTCTAAGAATTGGTCATTTCCAGCCCCCTTCCAGGTCTTCTCAAGCCAAACCCCTGTCACAGCAGAAACCCCAGATTTCAGTCCCAGGGAACACACAAGACTAAGCAGTGGGGGATTTCCGCACCCAAGTCTGGGAAGACTCCCCCTATGGAAAACTGTCTCAATGACTTGCTTTTAAAACTTCCAAGCACTTCCCAACTGAATGATCCTATAGGCGGAAAGATTGATCTGCAGGCCAAAAAACTGGGAACTCGTTACCCAGGACAGATGGGTTTTAAGTAGTGTCCCAAGGATACAGATTTCACTTCCACATGTTACCAACACCATGCGGGTGGCCAGATCTACCCCCAGATCAGTGTGCAGAGGCCCAAAATCAAGTTTTCTCTCTCTTAAGCATGAGGGCTATTCAGTTGGTACCAGAAGAGGAAAAGGGACAAGGTTTCTATTGAGACTTTTCCTGGTACCCAGAAAAGGCAATACATGGCATCCTATCCTGGACCTTTCTACTCTAAACACCTTTCTGGTGATTCCAAAATTCAAAATGCTGACTCTTCACCAGCTGCTTCCTATGCTAGGCAAAGATGCATGGTTGGCAATACTAGACTTAAAAGAAGCATACCTGCACATCCCTATCAGGGAGTCTTGCAGAAGATACCTACGCTTCAAAGCAGGCTACATGCACTATCAATTCTCTGCACTGCCCTTTGCAAATAAAGTGCCCAGCTCCAGTCATTGCATTTTGCAGGCAAAGAAATATTCAAATATGCCCATAACTGGACAATTGTCTAATTCAGGCAGAAAGCCAGGACATGCATTTGAATCATCTGGCCTTTGTTCAAAGGGTGCTGACTTGTCTGGGGTAAACCATAAACGAAAAGAAATCACACCTGGTACCCTGTCAACAAATTATATTCCTGGGAGCAAGCTTGAATACAACTTCCCAGGTGGCTTTCCTCACGCCAGAGAAATGGATTCATTTGACAACCAACTAAAACAAGTGGCCACAAAAACCCAAGCTATCTGCAAGGCAAATACTGCAAGCCTTTGGGGGTCATGACCTCCTGCATTCTTCTAATTCCATATGCAAGGCTGCATATGAGGAAACTACAGTGGCCACAAAAACCCAAGCTATCTGCAAGGCAAATACTGCAAGCCTTGGGGGTCATGACCTCCTGCATTCTTCTAATTCCATATGCAAGGCTGCATATGAGGAAACTACAGTTGTATCTCAAAAGCTTGTGGTGTCAACATTCACAGGATCTAGAAGCAATGATTCCTATCATACCGTGCATACGCCTGGAGTTCCTTTGGTGGGCAGAGGCCTGCCAATGAAACAGGGGACTACCATTCACACTTCCCTCTGCCGCCCAAACCTTAACAAACGCATCAGACTATGCATGGGGGGCTCACCTGGCAGGGAAGTGCATTCAGGGCAAATGGAACCAAAGTCAAATAAACCTGCACATAAATCAAAAGGAAATGTTGGCTGTACAGAATACTCTGACAGCCTTCAAGGACCACATTCTTCCAGGACAATTAATGGTAAAGACGGACAACACCACTGTCATGTGGTACATAAACAAGCAGGGGGTAAGAATGTGCACCCCCCTGCTTGTTTATGTGGTACATAAGCAAGCAGGGGGGTACACACTCTTACCCCCTCTGCAGATTAGCCATGGCATTGTGGAACACAGCCTTGAGCTACCAAGTGAATCTGCAAGTTCAATTCCTGCCAGGAAAACGAAGTAAACTGGCAGATGGACTAAGCAGAAACCTCATGGACCCACACAAGTGGAAACTGGAACCAAGGATTTTCAACATGTTGACAAGCAAATGGGGGAGCCCAAATGTAGACCTGTTTGCCTCCCCCCAGAACCATCAATTGGACAAATTTTGCACAAGGATTCCCCACAAGCTAGCTTGGAAAGTGGATGCTGTATCCTTCAGCTGGAAAAACCTATCAGTTTATGCCTTTCCTCCTCTGCCTCTGCTCTCCAAGGTACTACTAAAGATCAAACAGGACAAGCCAAGGATGATTTTAATTGCACCAGACTGGCCACGCCAGCACTGGTACCCCCTCTTGCGCAGTGTGTCACGCTTAGCCCCATGGCACCTGCCTCAGACTCCTTCCCTGTTGTCTCAGCAGGAGAACCAGATTCTGCACCCTAAGCTGCAAACCCTGAACCTAGCAGCATGGCTAATTACCTAATTTCTCCTTTACCATCCCTCAGTAAATCAGTGATGGATATCATTTTAGAGCCAAGGAGGCCTAGTGCTAGAAAATCTTGTGCTGCAAAATGGAAAAGATTTTGTGCCTGGAACCAATCTCAAGGAATGAATGCAGCAGTGCCCAATTTACCTCAGATTCCACAATACTTGACTGAGATGCTTAATAAGGGCTTGTCCTTTTCCTCCATCAAAATTTATGCCTCAGCCATTTCAGCTCATTACAGCACAGGGCCTCCCCTCTTCTCTCACCCACTGCTCAAGCAGTTCCTCAGAGGGGCCAGAAATTTAAGGCCACCGAGGAGAGCTCCAACTCCAGCCTGGGACCTTAACTTTGTCTTGGAGAAACTCACTCTTCCTCCTTTCGAGCCAGCTGCTACTGCAAATTTAAAATTCCTTTCCTGGAAAACAGCTTTCCTTTTAGCAATCACTTCTGCAAGAAGGGTATCCGAATTACAGGCCCTTATGGCAGTGGAGCCTTTCATCATCTTTCATGCAGACAGGGTGTCCCTCAGAACCAATCCCACTTTCATGCCCAAGTGGTATCCAGTGTGGCTCTTAATCAGTCCATTCATTTGCCTACCTTCTTTCCTAACCCACAGAACAAAGGGGAATGGATACTGCACTCCTTTGATGTGCACAGACAACTTAGATTTTACTTGAACAGGACTAAACCTCAAAGGAAATCTGAACAACTGCTGGTGGCATTTGCTGCAGGGACAAAGGGGAAAGCTATTTCAAAGACAACCATTTCAAAATGCATAGGCCACTGCATTAATTTCTGCTATAAGCACCGTGGAAAACCTATCCCACAGGGCTTCAGACCCCATTCAACTAGGGCTGCATCTACCTCCACAGCCTTTCTCAGGGGCGTTCCTACCAGGGACATCTTAGAAGCTGCCACCTGGAGTTCTGTACATACTTTCATCAATCATTATCATTTGCCAATTTTCTCTAAATCCAGTGCTGGCTTTGCCACTGCAGTCTTGCAGGGTCTTATAGCTGGTCCTAATTCTATTTAAATTCCTCCTCCCAACCTTAACTTTGGGAATCTACCCAAATGTAATGACTGCAACAGTGAAATATGAAGAACATAGTACAGTTGTGTACACTTACCATAAATGTAGCTGTTCGAGTGTGTTCACTGTTGCAGTCCTGGTTACCCTCCCTCCAGTCCCCTCTCTTCTTTTGGCTATACCTCTACTCTTCCTTACTAAGCTCAAAAAGCTTTTTTGTGTATTTGCTTTTTTGTTGGAGGTATATCCTTGTAATTATAGATTTAATTGCTTCCCATTAGGGGGGCACCTGACATCTGGGGCAAGAAAAACTGATGTAATGGCGTCTGCTGCATGTTTTATACCCCTGACGACCTGACATCATGGAAGAAGGGACAGCATCCGACACAGGACCCAAGACTTTGTTAATGAGGCCGACTGAGGGCTACTGCAAGCAGAAAACCCAAATGTAATGACTGCAACAGTGACTACACTTGAATATCTACATTTATGGTAAGTGTACACAACTGTACTTTCTTCCACTCGCTCTAAGAGAACTAGAGATTGTTATACCTCATATGAGGAGTTGGAATCTGTGGATGAGTCCTTAGCCTCTTTCTGTCAGATTCCTTCTCCCTTAAACTGTGAGTCAGAAGAAGAGGATTCCTCATCCCCTGATTGTTCCTTTGAGGAGTTATCATTTGGCGGTACTGAAGTGTTCCTTTGAGGAGTTATCATTTGGCGGTACTGAAGTCCGTATGCTCAAGCACTAAGTGGGATTGTTCCCAAGATTCAGAGAATCAGAAGAGATATTACAAATTTTAAGGCACATAAAGAATCCTTTTAACTGTTGTACTATTAGGAGCCTCTTTCTTGCCCCCTCTTCTTTCTTTGTTTTTCTTTCTTAATAGGAACACTTTTTTTCTGATTGAGTTTTTTTTTTTTTCCTGGGTGGATATGTCCTTATTTTTTCTGGGTTTGTTCTAGTTCTCCTTGGGCACTTCATTTCTGGGGGGGTGAGTGTGCGTAAATCACCTTTATGCCCTAAACTTGCGCAGGAGCATACATTTGACATATGCTGCTCTGGTTATGTAGAGGCTTTGTTATGCTGGCCAGATGTTAAGCTATTCTTGGCAGGGTATCCCAGATGTGAGCAATACTGCAACAGTGAAAAGTAGGGCATTTGATTTTATGGTAAGATCTTACACAACTGTACATTATTAAAGGTTCATAAAATGCATAGGTTCATAAAATGCAAAGGTATTGTAAGGAAACCTCCCTTGATCAGCTCTGTGTAACCAGAAAGGAAACATTTTATGTGTGTGCAAATTGTAGTGGACTAGTTCAGTACACCTACTAACAAAAAAAATGCCAGGTCGACTGAACGCATAATCGATAGAGTAGTGTGTGTGTGCATGGGCATGCAAGTTATATAAAGTAAACATCTTTATTGGTAATAAAACACAAAGTTTAGCCATGATCAATAATAATTTTCTACTCATAAGCCACAAGGAAACTGTAATGGAAAAGCTTTCATTTGAGCCCATGTCTATTACTTTTCTTCTTCTTTCGGCTTTTCCCAGTTCCCGGTTAGGGGTCGCCACAGTGGATCACCTGTCTGCTCATGATTGGCAGTGGAGTTTTACAGTGTCTAGTTGCTAGCCCGGTGCCCAACCTTCCACAGAAGGCACACACTCGCACCTAGGGCCAATTTAGAGTGTCCAATCCACCTAGAGCATGCCTTTGGGATGTGGGAGGAAGCTGGAGCACCCGGAGGAAACCCACGCTACCACAGGGAGGACATGCAGACTCTGTACAGAAAGCACCCCAGCTAAGGGTCAAACTGGAGAACCTCTTAAAAACTGCCACTCTACTTAATGACTGAAGTAATCTGTTATACTGCCCTGTACAAATTCCTAGAAGTTTGCCAAAACTGAAAATGTAAAACAGATTTTTTTTTTTTTTTTTTTTTATTAAACTTATTACTTATCTCTCTGTACATATTGTGCATGCTCTAAAACTTTTGTGCCAAATCTACATTGTTTTACCAGCATAATGTCTCCTAAGCTGTTTTGTTTTTATTACTTTGTTATTGTAGCCATTAATGTATAGAATCAGGTTTTAAACACATTGCCTTCTATAATGGACAGGCTTCCCAATTTTGACATATAAAATAGTTCCACTTATTAGCGTTTTAACTGTACAGCTAATCCAGGCTACTAGTTACCACAAATGTGAGCTAGTGTTTTATCTTTCATATAATTAAATCATGGCCTGATCAAAGCTAACTTGGCATCTTTCACTATTTGGTAATATCCAGGATTGTCTGATAGATCTTTTTCTCAGTTGCTGTGAAAATCTTGCAGTCTGTTACAAGATGAATTCAAGTAATACATCCGAGTGCAGTACAGGCACAGCAGCCCACCTTTGTAGCATATGATTACCCTCATTAGCAGCAATTTCCAGTACTTGTAAAGTCAAGCTTGGGAGAAAACTTGTCTTCCACATGAAGAAAAAATACACAGTCATTCTGTGCTTTTAACTGAAAATTTTCTGTTTAATGTTTGAAGTAAATAACTTCATTTGAGAATAATTAAAAAAAACATGTATGTTCCTTACTAACAGAGTTCACACTGCACTGTGGTCACCTCTGTAATAGTATGTTCATAACTGTTGATAAATAGCCCTGTTTAAAGAAGAATGTTTTGAAGAATTAACTAAGTGATTTCTGTAGTAGCTGCTGTAAATTTATTTGATAATGTAGAGTAATTACTTAACACCCACTGAGTAGCGTGAACTTCTTTGCAAGGAATACTTCTGAGTAATGAAACTGTATCCATGGTGACAAGTCAGGATATGTCTGACAAACTCGCATCCTTTGAAGAGCATAAGAAGTATCAAGTGCTGTACAAAAAGGCGAGAATTAACTGCTGTTTAAAGAAATGAAGAAAAAAGTAATGCTACCTCCTTGATGCGTGACTTGAAACTTTTAGACAAGCAGAGTACAGGTAATGCTTACATTTTTCAGTTACCAAGCGAAACTAAACCTCTGCAGAGTTCAGCATATAAATATTGAATATATTGGATATAGGTGTTCTGTGTTCATTTAACAACTCTTTATTTGTAAAGCTTGAAACATCTCTCTCTGTATGTGTTAAACTTTCACTTGCTCATATGTGTCAGTATTGGATAGCATGTGAAGATGTTCACAGTTGGGTAATCTGCTGGCAGGTTGCCCTCAGTCGGCCTGAATAACAAAGTCTTGGGTCCTGCGTCAGTTGCTGTCTCCTCTTCCATGACGTCAGGTATAAAACATGCAGCCGACGCCATTTTAATCAGTCTTTCTTGCCACGCGGTGCCCGAAGCAGTAGTAGTTCAAGTGCTGGTCAGCCGACTCCTGAAATTTTCATTTTCGAGTTTCAGAACCGAACTCTTCAAACTAAAGCCAAGTACCCCGTTGGGGAAACTTTTTCTTGCTCCTTACCGATGTCAGTAAAAGTTAATAATTGCATTACTTGTGGGAAGCAAGTACCTCATTAGGATTTTCATTTGTACTGTATTCCTTGCCTAGGCCCTGATCACAACGTGCCTTGCTGTCAGTTTTGTGCTAAATTTAACCAACGCACTATTAAGCGTCTGTATATTTTTGCTTCTAAATATTTTGGTTCAAGATTTAACTACCCTGAAATGTCGTCTGTTAGCAATCCGACTAGCGGAGTTCACAAAAAATGCAAGGAAAAAGACAAGAGACAGACCGTCGAGGTCCAAAACCGAGGACAAAGCTTCTCCTAAGCCATTCACCGGTTCGCTGGTTCTTAGTGAGGCGCTTTCGCAGCCCCTGATACCCGCTACTTTTGAGTCGCAGGCCTCTACAGAGACCCATTCGGAGTCCGGTATGCCGCGAGATTCTGCAAGTATTGAACCCATGGATGTCTCTCCCTTGGATGGGTCCGGAGCCGCTGAGCAGGCGTTTTCAGGCCTCAACATTTTTATATTAAACTGACGCCATCAACAAAAACAAGGCCAAAACCAGCTTCTATGTCTAAAACACCGATGCATGAGCCACGTGCTCAGGCCCTTATGCCTAAAAAACAAATGATCAAAATAGCTGAGGATTTAATTACCTTGATCAGGGGTTCCCAATCCCCCCGGCTAAGAGGCCTAGGCAAGGCACTGATTTGAATCTTCAGATCAAGTTTCCATTTCTTCTGATTCCTCTTCTGATCAGGAATTTTCTGTTCCACCTTATGAGGACTCTGATGCAGAGGAATCCATCCCTTCTGCTTCTCCTCCTGAGGATTATTCTTTTGGAGAGACTTTGCATACTTTAAGGGAACATTTTCACTGGGAGAGTCAGGATTTCTCAGAATCAAAAAAGAGACTTAGGGATTTTCTTCTTCTTCCTCAGCATAGGCCTTTGGCAATACCTCCTGTATTAGACATTGTTGATGATGTGTTCTCAGAATCAAGCATGGCTCCTGATTCCCTGTCTCCAGCTCCTAGTAAGCCAGACAGATATTACAGGGTTCCTGACTCCCACAAATTTCTTTTCAAAAATCCTGCTGCTGATCCTGAGACTATTTCTCAGGGTCCCAATGTTGATAAGGCTTCTACTGCCAAAAATCCTACCCCTTCAGATAGAGATTCCAGGGTGCTGGATAGATGGGAAAGAAGGTTTATACGGCTGCAACCTTGGCAATCAGGGCTTTAAACTGCCAGTTTCATATGCTTAAATGCCAACAGCATGTTATGAGCTTACTGAAACAGAAAATTATGTTGATTTCTGATTGTGTGGAAAATAGAGTTACAGGATTTATTGCATTCAGCAGAACAGGTTGGAAAGCATACTTTGCAATGTGGTTTTGATTCCTTGGAGGCCTCTTGCAGGGCCGCTGTAACTGGATCTGTGATAAGAAGGCATGCCTGGCTCAAGGAGCAAAATATGCCTGATCATGTTAAAGCTAAATTGTTGGATGCCCCTTTACAGTATGACAGTCTGTTTGGTAAAAAGGCAGAAGACGTTTTAAAGAAAATGGAAGACAAAGCTAAATCCATGCAAACTGTAAAGATTTCTTGCAAGTGCAGCCACTCAGGTTCAGTAAGCACTGGCCTACTAAAAATTGGTTCTTTCCTGTGTCCAACAGAGCCACTCAGGGCAAACACAGGTGCTCCAAAGGCTCCAGTTATCAATCACAGGGATCTTACAGGTCAAAGCAATGGGGTGCCTCCACCTCCAAATCTGGAGGTAACAAAGCACAACCCTACAGTAAGTAGTCTCCATGAATTTCCTCTTCCATCTCCAAGCACTTATCTTTTGGCAGCCCCCTTGGGGGGAAAACTAGCACTTCATGCTCAAAATTGGCAGTTAATTACCAAGGACAAGTGGGTATTAAACATAGTATCCCAGGGGTACAGATTTCATTTCCACATGTTGCCAATTCCAAACGGATGGCCAGATCTGCCACCAAACCAGTGGGCAGAGGCCCAGAAACAAGTCATGTCCCTCATGGATATGGGGGCTATTCAACCAGTACCAGAAAAGGAAAAAGGACAAGGATTTTATTCAAGACTTTTCCTGGTACCCAGAAAAGACAAATCATGGTATCCAATTCTGGACTTATCAATTCTAAACACATTACTGGACATTTCAAAATTCAAAATGCTGACTTTACAACAGCTACCGTCTATGCTAGGCAAGAATGCCTGGTTGGTAACCCTAGACTTTAAAAGAGGCATACCTGCATATCCCAATAAAGGGAATCTTGCCGAAGATACCTCCACTTCAAAGCAGGTTTTTTGCATTACCAATTCTCTGCACTGCCCTTTGGCTTATGTACTGCGCCCAGGGTCTTTACAAAGTGCCTGGCGCCAGTAATTGCATTTTGCAGACAAAAGAAACATTCACATTTATCCTTATCTGGACGATTCTCATTCAGGCAGAGGACAAGGACACTCTTCTTCAACATCTGGCATTTGTAAAAAGGCTTCTAGCATGCCTAGGATACACCATAAAAGAAAAGAAATCACAACTGGTATCCTCTCAAATAATTACATTCCTGGATGCAAGCTTGAATACAACTGCCCAGATGGCTTACCTCATGCCAGACAAACAAATTCAGTTGACAACATACTTCAAATAAATGGCAACAAAAACCCAGTTATCTGCAAGACAAATTCTGTAGGCTTTGGGGTTCATGGCATCCTGCATTCTACTAATTCTATATGCGAGACTGCATATGAGGAAACTTCAATGGTATCTAAAAAGCTTATGGAATCAACATTGTCACAGCCTGGAAACAATGATTTATCTCATTCCTTACCCGCAACAGGAGTTTCTTTGGTGGGCAGAGACATGTCACCAAAACAAGGGACTGTCATTTATTCTATCCCCTGCCACCCAAACCCTATCTACAGACGCATCAGACTATGCTTGGGGGGCCCACCTGGCAGAGAGATGCATTCAGAGCAAATGGAGCCCAAATCAAATGCATCAACATATCAACCAGAAAGAAATGCTAGCCGTTCAGAATGCTCTGATAGCCTTCAAGGGCTTCCTTCATCCAGGCTGATAAAGACAGACAACACCACAGTTGTGGTACATAAACAAGCAGAGGGGTACCCACTCCTACCCCCTTTGGAGACTAGCCATGGCCTTGTGGAACACAACCTTGACTTACCAAATACATCTTCAAGCTCAGTTCCTGCCAGGAAAGCAAAATACTCTGGCAGATGACCTAAGCTGAAATCTTATGGACCCACACAAATGGAAAATGGATCCACAAATCTTCAGCGTGTTAACACAAAGATGGGGGAGCCCAGACATAGATCTATTTGCCTCTCCCCAAAACTGTCAGTTGGACAAATTCTGCACAAGGACTCATCACAAAAAAGCATGGAAAGTGGATGCTCTATCCTTCAGCTGAGAAAACCTATCAGTCTATGCTTTTTCCCCTTTGCCTCTACTCTCCAAGGTCTTACTAAAAGTCAGACAGGAAAAACCAAAAATGATTCTAATTGCTCCGGACTGGCCTCGTCAAAACTGGTACCCGCTTTTAAAGAACATGTCACACCTTCCTCCGTGGTACTTAAACACCTCACCTATTGTCTCAGCAGAACTGTCACGTTCTGTACACTCAGCTCCAAACTCTGAATCTTGCAGTATAGCTAATCAACTAATTTCACCAACCACATCTCTCAGTTAAACCTGTGATGGATGTCATTTTGGAGGCCAGTAGTCCTAGTACTAGAAAATCTTATGCTGATAAATGGAAGAGATTCTGTGCTTGGAATCAAGCACAAGGAATAAACACAGTAAAGCACAATATTCCTCCGATTTTGCAATACCTAACTGAGATATTTCACAAGGGCCTATCTTTTTCTTCAAAAAAAGTCCATGCCTCTGCCATCTTGGCTCATTACAACACAGAGCCTCCCCTCTTTTCTCATCCCCTGCTAAAACAGTACCTCAGAGGGGCCAAAAATTTAAGGCCTCCCAGGAGAGCACCAACTCCAGCATGGGACCTCAACTTTGTGCTGGAAAAACTCACCCTACCTCATTTTGAACCAGCAGCTACTGCAGATATAACATTTCTTTCTTGGAAGACATCCTTTCTTTTGGCAGTCACTTCAGCTAGAAGGGTTTCAGAGCTACAGGCTCTCATGGCAGTGGAGCCTTTCATTTTTTTTTACCCGGACAGGGTGGCCCTCAGGACCAATCTTTCTTTTATGCCTAAGGTGGCATCCAGTGTGGCTCTAAACCAGACCATTCACCTGCCAACTTTCTTCCCAAATCCGCAGAACAGGGGGGAGCGGATTCTGCATTCATTGGATGTACATAGACAACTAAGATTCTACTTAAACAGAACAAAATCTCTAAGAAAGTCTGAGCAACTACTGGCAGCATTTGCTGCAGGATCAGAGGAGAAGGCTATATCAAAGCAGACTATTTCTAAATGGATAAGCCATTGCATTCGTTTCTGATACTTGCAACCATGGTAAACCTGTGCCCAAGGGGATCAGATCTCATTCCACCAGGGCTGCCTCTACTTCAGCAGCTTTTCTCAGAGGGTTCCCTATCAGAGACATTCTAGAAGCTGCTACTTTGAGCTCAGTTCGTGCGTTCACAAAGCATTACCATTTACCTCTCTTTTCTAAATCCAGGGCAGGCTTTGCCACTGCAGTCCTGCAGGGCCTTATAGCTGCTCCTAATGCTGTTTAGTTCCATCTTCCCATCCATAGCTTTGGGATTCTACCCAAATGTAATGACTGTAACAGTGAAGCATGAAGAACATAGTACAGTTGTGTACACTTAACATAAATGTAGATGTTCGAGTGTATTCACTGTTGCAGTCTGGATTACCCACCCGCCAGCCCCCTTTCTATACCTTTTCTTTCCTTCACTATACTCAAAAGCCTTTGTGGTGTATTTTCTTTTAGTTGAAGGTAAATTTTATGTTTTCTAAAGTGCATTTATATGTTTATAGTGATATATATATATATATATATATATATATATATATATTTGCTCCCCATTTGGGGGGCACCTGACATGTGGGGCAAGAAAAACTGATTAAAATGGCATTGGCTGCATGTTTTATACCCCTGACGACCTGACATCATGGAAGAGGAGACAGCAACTGACGCAGAACCCAAGGCTTTTTTATTCAGGCCGACTGAGGGCAACCGACCAGTAGATTGCCCAAATGTAATGACTGCAACAGTGAATACACTCTAACATCTGCATTTATGGTAAGTGTACACAACTGTACTTTTCCAAACAAGTTTTGCCCATAATAGTTAATGCACCACTGTTAACTGCTTTGATAGCAAGGGATAATTCGAAGTCTATTCCAGACTATTTTTGGTCAATTGAAAGTTACCTCAGGCACATGTTGGACCTAAGGAGATTAACCGTACCCTTCAAACAGGATGGTAGTGGTGCACTGTATTCTTTTTCTGCAGAGGAAGGACAACTAGATGTGCTCAGTAGACCTCCCGGATGGTTGGGCTCATCACAGTCCCCATGAGTGTTCACCAGATGTATGGCAGTGCTAGCAGCTTAGCTCAGGCTGAAGGGAACTCAGGTATTTTCTTGGTTCTACAAACTGGCTCATTATGTTTACAACAGGAGCACTGCTAATTGAATCCAGGAACTCCTTGCTTCATCTGTGCTTTGTCCTAGGGATTAAGGTGAATTTCAAAAAGTCGAAACTAGAGCTTGTTCTAGCTTAGGTGTGTATAGGTTGCCGTCTGGACAGCACTGCTCAGATTTCTAGGCTTCATCCTTCACAATCGTCTTTTCTATGTCTTCAAGCCCATAAGGGTCGTCTTCCTCGGAGACCACCCACTTTTCTGATTCTTCACCACCTGAATTTGATGACTGCTGCCATTTCATTATTTACTCTGGCCAGGTTTTACATGTAGGTACTTCAGTGGACTCTCTTACAGTCCATTTGGAGTATACATTCAGTGACTCATCCCATAAAACTCACTGAGGTTTGTTGCCATCACATCTCATGGTAGCTGACATCAGACACTGTCTCAGCAGGACATCTTTGTCTTTCCCCTGCCCATACCACAGTCAGTACAGATACCTCCCTCCTGGAATTGGTGGTGCATTTTCAGGGAAGGACAGTCCAAGGTACCTGGTCTTAGTTAGAGGCCATGCTACACATCAGTGTTTTGGAGGTGGGAGCAGTTGTCCTAGCATTGCAGGCTTTTCACGACTCTCTCCCAGAATTGTGTTCTCCATATAGACCGACAATATGGAGGTTGCTTGGTATCTCAGCAGCCAAGTTGGAACCTGTTCTTACCCTCTGTCAGGAGAACATAAGGATGAAGCAATAGGTGATGTCTTCCCAACACTTTCTGGTAGTAATGCATATCCCAGGAAGATCTGACATACTACGCGAATAAGCTGTGATGGAGCATAGTGATGCCTCAGTCAGTGAAGGCAGAGATTTTCAGCCAGAGTCCAGCTTTGGTGCGACCTGTTTGCATCTTTGCACAACACTAAGTGCAGCAGTTTATTTGCCCTGTTCCCTCAAGAGGGAGAATCACAGAGGGACGCTGTAGTTTGAGCTTGGCTCCTGGGTTGCCTGTAAACATATCAACAGACTCTCCAGATTGCCAAGTTCTTGCAGAAGCACCATAGTATAAGATGACTGTGAGCCTCATAGCCACATTCTGGTACAGACAAGTTTTTTCCACTTTTTTTTTTTTTTTTTTTTTTTTTTTTTTTTTTTTTACCTCACCCAATATATCCCCCTTAGAGTCTGGCTCCAAATCCAGATCTTATCTTTCAGCCATTGGGCAAGCTTCACCCAAATCTCAAATCCCTGAATTTGACCACTTGGTTCCTCAATTTGTAATGATGGGCAGAAGTCCCAGTCTGTCTTGCAGAGTTGTGCACATATTTCCTTTTCTTAAGTCTTCCACCAGGAAAACTTTTGGCAGTAAATGGAAAAGGTTTATCATTTGGTCTAATTCTAAAGGGCTAGATACTTTTTCAACTCCCTTAGACCCACTTTTGGATTAGTTAGGTGGTCTGTTTCATTCAGGGTTAAGCTATTCTACTGTGAAAGTTCAGTTAGCGGCCATTTATTACTTTCAAGATCATTCGCCAATAGCTTCCTTGAGGCTGTCTAAAGTTTTCATGAGGGGACCTTTCTCCTTAGCCCATCCTTGAAAGATCCATTTCCTCCATGGGATCTGACATTTTTGCTGCAGGCTTTAACCAGAGCTCCCTTTGAGCCTGCTACTGTTCAAGTGGATTTAAAGTTTCTGTCTTGGAAGATCCTGTTCTTGGTTGCAGTGACTTCTACCAAGCAAGCCTCAGCGCTTCAGGTTTTGTCATGTAAACCTTATCTAATTTTTCACCAAAATTCATTCTTTATGGACTAATCCAGTTTTTTTTTTTTTTTTTACCTAAGATGGCCTCTGACTAGAATTTAAACCAGTCTATTTATTTTCCAGTGTTTTTTTTTCCCAAAGTTTTTTAACAAAATGGTGTTCATTCTTTACTGTCTGGATCTACACCAACAATTAATGTTTTATTTACAGAGAACAAAGAACATAAGGAATGTGACCAACTTTTTGTTTGTTTTACCAAAGTTAGACTGGGAACAGGAGACTGGGAGCAAGAGTATCTGTTACCTTGCCCAGATGCCGTACTTGTCAGTAGGTTGCCCCTGCCTTCCAAACACGAGGCTCATTATACAAGAGAAGTATCTACCTTGGCAAGCCTCCCTTAGTCTCACGTTGTTGCAGAATGTCTGTTCACCAGCCACTTGGTCCGGTACTCATACTTTTATAATGCACTTGCAAGCTTGACATTCAATCGAAGTAGAGGACTGTGTGTTTTGCTCCACCATCCACCGGAATGCCCTGTAGTGCTCTCAGATCAGCCTTGCTGAGGACTGTGTCCTACAAGTTGAGACTGATGGAAAACACAACATCTGATTACCATAGTTATGTGCTTACCCGTAAGGCTAGATCTGTGTTGTCTTTTTCCATTTGTGTCAGTATTCCCTTCCTACATCCTCCTTCCAAATCAACACCTTGTGGGTTTCTGCTTCTAGAGCACCTTGCAGACTTTCCTGAAGTCTTCTTGTCTTGGATATCATTAGATCATGACCTGTTGGGTTTTTGTTTATGGCTTGTGTAGCTGGGTCCAGCATGGGAAGGGCAAACTCGATCTGATGAGATGGGTAGGGTAGCGCACTTTTGGAGAAGAGTTTGAGCTTCGGAGATGGTCTGATTTACTGGCCTCTATCTGATCAGATCCAGTAACTCAGATGTTGAGACAGATGGAAGAAGATAGCATAGTTCTAGAGCTATGGTAAGCACATGATTGTTGTTTCACATTCCATGTGTTGCAGATTCAAGATGTTCTTCGTGTTTCACTGTTGCAGTCCTCACATTTGGGTTATCCCTGCTAGGGTAGCCCTTGGCTGGCTCGAATACCAGAGACTTAGTATTTTTGCGTCATTTGCGGTCGCTTGAGGACTGACCACAGGTTGTCAGTGGTATAAAGGAAGGCAGCTGATGCCATTACGTCAGTCTTTCTTGCCGTGGAGCCTGAAGCAGAAGCAGTTTGCATGAGTGCCGGTCGGCCGCTACTTGAGTTTTCGTTTCCAAATTGAAGTTGAAGTCTTCTAAAGCCAAGTATCCTGTTGGGGATCCTTTTTTCTTGCACTAACCAATGTCAGAAAAAGTTAATAATTGTTTTGCCTGTGGAAAACAAATACCACACCGAGACTTCCACTATTACTGCGTCACTTGTCTAGGCCCAGACCACAACATCCCCTGTTGTCGCTTCTGTGCTTTAACGCCAGAACTATCCATCATCGGGCTCTTTTTTTTTGTAGCCAGATATTTTCGTTTACAGTTCTTGAATTCCGATGTGGCTGAAGTAGCCATCCGACAGCAGATCTTACGAAAAAGTGTAAAGATAAAGACAGACCGCACAGATTCAAACCTTCCAACGATGCTTCCGTTAAGCTAGTCATCAGTCCTCCGATACTCAGTGAGGCACTTTCGCAGCCCCTGATGCCCGCTTCAGTTGATTTGCAAGCCAGTACAGAGACCCTTTCAGAGACCATTATGCCGCAGAACTCTTCTTCGTCAAAGGATCCTGCGGTCATCTCTACCTTGGATGGGTCCGGAGCAGCTGAGCAGGCACTGGCTTCTGAGGAAATCCTTCGCACCACCGAATCTCGACACAAACCGACGTCTTCTTTTGCGACTACTGTTCTTTCGAAAACAGCCGAGTTCCTTAGGCCCGGGATTCAAACCACACCCAAGAAACTAACTACCCATTCTCAGGTGCCTGCTACCTTGCCTCAGTCTCAAATGCTTAAAATGTCAGAAGACCTTATTATGCTGATAAGGGGAAGCCAAGCCACCCCATCAATAAGGAAAAGAGATCCGTCTCCAGTAGTTTTGTCTGAACAAGTCAGATGAATCTGATGCATATGATATGAAGACATGCAGACCCTCTCCACTTGAATTCTGATGCAGAGGAATCCATTCCTTCAGTCTCTCCTGCAGAGGATTTTTCCTTTGGGGAAACCCTGCATACCTTAAGGGAGCATTTCCAATGGGAGAGTCAGGGCTACCTTCAGTCTAAAAAGAGACTCTGGGAATTCCTAGATCTTTCGCAACACAGACCCTTAGCCATCCCCCCCGTCCTGGATGTGGTGGATGATGTTTTCTTTGAATCCAGTTTGACTCCAGACGCCCTCCCTCCTGCTCCCAGAAAACCAGACAGGTACTACAGAGTCCCTGACTCGCACAAATATCTTTTTAAAAATCCAACAGTTGACCCTGAGGTCATTTCTCAAGGGCCAAAAGGGATTAAAGCAACCTCTGCTAAGAATCCCACCCCCTCCGACAGGGATTCCCGAGCATTGGACAGATGGGGGTAAAAAAAAGTGTACACCTCAGCTACTCTTGCTATCAGGGCACTAAATTGTCATGCTTAAATATCAGCAACATACCTTAGAACTCCTTAAACAAAAAATGTCCTCCTTTCCTGCATGGGCAGAATCTAAAGATTTACAAGACTTGATGCATTCTGCAAGTCAAGTAACTAAACACACTTTGCATTGTGGTTTTGACACCTTAGAAGCTTCTTGCAGGGTGGCAGTCGCTGGATATGTCATTAGAAGACAGGCATGGCTTAAGGTACAACCACTGCCAGACCATGTCAAATCTAAATTGTTGGATGCGCCCTTGCACAAAGACAACTTATTTGACACTAATGCAGAAGAGGTCTTAACAAAGATGGAAGAAAAAGCAAAATCTGTGCAAACAGTAGATTTCTTATAGGTCCAGCCCCCTAGGTTCAACAGGCATTTTCCCTCCAAGGTCCTTTCCTGCTCCGAGTAAACAGGCCCAGTCTAGGCCCCATGGAAATAGACCCCCCCCAGACAGCAGCCCCAGGGAATGCAGATATCTAAACAGTG
Organism: Protopterus annectens; assembly: GCF_019279795.1. Classification (NCBI taxonomy): domain Eukaryota; kingdom Metazoa; phylum Chordata; order Ceratodontiformes; family Protopteridae; genus Protopterus; species Protopterus annectens. The sequence continues at coordinate 517,908,418 of NC_056734.1, read as the reverse complement.
GACTACCTCCACTTCGAAACCAGGGAGTTCTTAGCCACCCACTTATGGTAAGAACTCACAATGACTCCCCCTCCTCCCTTCTGCCCACCTTCACATACCCCTAGGAGAAAAACTCTCCTTTCACTCGAGCACCTGGGCCACCATTACCAGGGACCAATGGGTTCTGAACATTGTGTCTCAGGGATATAAATTCTCCTTCCACACCCTTCCAATCCCAAAAGGGTTCCCAGATCTACCACCAAATCACTGGGTAGAGGCTCAAAAGCAAATCCATTCCCTGCTCTCTGAGGGCAGTAAAGCACTTTCCTGCAGAACAGATAGGCCAATGCTTCTACTCCAGACTTTTTCTGGTGACCAGAAAAGAGGGCACCTGGCGCCCCATCCTTGATCTATCCATTCTCAACACCCTCCTGGTGATCCCAAACTTCAAAATGCTCACCTTCAGCAGCTGCTACCCATGCTCTCCAAGGATGCTTGGCTAGTCACCCTGGACCTAAGAGGCCTACCTCCACATTCTTATCAGGGAATCATGCAGAAAATATCTCCGCTTCAGGGCAGGATCTCAACACATTCAGTTCTCTGCACTTCCTTTTTGGCTTATCTACTGCTCCAAGTTTTCCCAAAATGCCTGGCTCTGGCCATTGTTTTTTGCAGACAAAGAAATATAAAAATTTACCCCTACTTAGAAGACTGCCTTATTCAGGCAGACAGCCAGGAAAAGCTGCACAAACACCTGGCCTTTCTAAAGATCCTACTAACCTCCCCGGGGTACACAATCAATGAAAAGAAATCCAAACAGGTGCCCACCCAAAGGATAATCTTCCTGGGAGCAAGCCTGAACACAGCATCCCAGTTGGCATACCTTAAACAAGAGAAACACATTTTTCTGTCAGCTTACTTATCTCAACTGGCCACCAGGCTCCAGCTTTCTGCAAAGGAACTTCTGCAAGCCCTGGGGTTCATGGCATTTTGCTTACTCCTCATTCCATATGCCAGACTGCATATGAGGAAACTTCAGTGGTACCTAAAGAGCCTTTGGTGTCAACACTCTCAAGACTTGGAAACTCTTCTATCTATTACTCCTTGCCTGAGAAAGGAATTTCTTTGGTGGGCAACAGCCTGCTCCCACAGCAAGGGACTGGCCTTCTCCCCACACCCCACCACTCAAACTCTCACCACAGATGCATCAGACTACACTTGGGGTGCATACCTGGACAGCAGGTGCATACAGGGCCAGTGGACCCCACAGCAAATGCCCCTGCACATCAGTCAAAAAGAGATGATGGCTGTGCAGCAGGGCTTGATAGCTTTCAAACCCCTTCTCTCTCTCCAGGGGTTCTCCTTATCAAAACAACACCACTGTGATGTGTTACATCAACAAGCAGGGAGGGACTCACTCGTACCCTCTGTGCAGGCTGGCCATGACCCTTTGGCTCACAGCCTCTTTCATGCAACTACACCTGTTAGCACAATACCTACCAGGCTCTTTCAACTCCCTGGTAGACCAATTAAGCAGAAAGCTTTAGGACCCACACGACTGGCAACTCAACAGAAATGCCTTCTTCCTAATAACTCAGAAATGGGGAACCTTTCTTCCTAATAACTCAGAAATGGGGAACCCCAAAGGTTGACCTCTTTGCCTCCCACACCAACAATCAGCTCAGCAAATTCTACACCAGGGAGCATCACTGCATGGCTTGGAAAATAGATGCCCTGTCCTTCCCCTGAGTCAACCTCTCAGTCTATGCCTTTCTTCCCGTACCTCTTATCCCCAGGGTACTGCTCAAAATAAGGGAGGAAAAGCCAAGGACCATTCTCATAGCTCCAGACTGGCCCCGACAGCACTGATACCCCTTGCTGCACAGCCCGTCCCTGCTGCCTCCATGGCATCTTCCTCAGATTCAAAACCTCCTTACCCAGAGGGAAGGGGAATTCATGCACCCCCAATTGCAGACACTTAATTTGGCAGCTTGGCTTATTCCCTAACCCCGGACCAATCTGCCATCCTCAGTAAAGAGGTTCTGGATGTTATCCATGAGTAAGCCAACCAACAATACGAAAAAAACACTGGTAATGAAAAAATCCACAGCTAGAAAGTTAACAGGAACCAGGCAACGGTTTTATTGGAACATCCAAAGTTCAAGAAAGTGGACCAAACATCCGATTTTCAGATAAATAAATCAAGCGCTTTCGCCCGGGCTCTCCCAGGCTTTATCAAGATAAAAACACATGTAATTTTACTTCTTTATATACATCATTGCTAATTGATTAATTGTATAATTAATACCTTCAAATAAACATTACCATTTAAAATGCTGGGTATAATTTTTGTAATGTTAAACCATAAAGACTATTTTCAAAAGTTGTTTTAAAATAGAATTGTTGTACTTGATTTACTACAAATTAGTTAAATATGTATAAAAACCAAAATGAAAATATAAATACAAAATGTTAAAAAATGTATGTTTGATGTAAAATATATATTAGCTAATATAACATACTAGGGTACTGTGCATCAATCTAATCACTAAAACTCATACAAAACATCTATCACTCAAACTTTTATGTTATGTATAGTGTGTTATTTCAAAATCATTATAAACAATACTTTAACATAACAAATATAAAACACCTATTGGTAGATGTTAAAAAGTAACAATTAGAGTAAATAAATAAATAATTTATTTCATTGCATATCAACTATAAAAACTATAAAAAATGCCACTCTAACAATGAAGAAATTTATATAATAAATAAATAATAAATAATAAACATTGAATCTGTTTGGAGATGTCACTAGATAGATTATACATCCCAATAATAAAAACATTTTAACATTTCCTTTCTTTAATGGTAATATTATCTTCCAGAATTTTATTATTGGATCTATGTATTTCTTTATTTAGCCAATATAATTCCTTGCACACCGTCTTCTCATAGTTGTTCACTTGTGTATTGCTAGTAGGCATATATGTACTTTTTTTCTTTAATTCTGTTGACACATATGTCTTATTGTCATCCTTATTGTTCTCAAATTGTAAAGCTAAGTTAAGTCTCCTACTAAATAATTTAATTTCCTTAATATGATCCACCAAATTAAAATTATTGGAAGGTATGAATTTCATTCCCTTACTCAATAATTGATAAAATTCTTCCTTAATATTAAACTCGGTGTAATTGAAAACCTTAAAACCTTTGTATGTGCTAATGACATGGTGCTTCTCAAGAGGATTACTAAATTCCCCACAATCGTCTAATCCTTCAGACACTAAACCATGTTCATTGTATAATCCAAAACCCTCATTGTTCTTAGTATGTGAAGCTTCCATCTGCCCTAATGTATCCTTCATTTGTATCTCCTGTTCCATTGTGTGTAAGATTTCTTGTATGTTGGATGGAACCTGCCTCCTTGAAAATTCTCTTCTCTATAGGTTTCTCTCAAATCCCTATGACTATTAAATCTTTCTTTAAACTGTAATTTTCTGTCTTGTGGCCAAATGTATGCTTTATGTTGTCTATAAGTTTCTATATCACGTTCAATCTTTCTGTTTTTTCTTGAGAAAACACTGTCTGCTTTAGTATCAGCCAAGTGAAACTGCTTGTGATATAAACCACTCCATAGATCAAAATCTGGATGTTGTAATATAATTTCATTGATACTTTCTACTTCATCAACAAGTACAGACAATTTTTCATCATAACATTTCATAAGTAATTTCATATACATGTAGCCAAATTCATCAAATAAATTATTGAATTCAGTTATCACATTCTCATTATATTCCATTCCCATAGGTAGTTTAAAAAATCTCAAACCTTTGGGTACTATTTGAGACTGAATACATTTAGTGAGATATGCATTGTCAACTTTAACATTTTTAATCTGTATCAATTTGTTCCCTAAATTGTATATCATGTTCTTAATTGTATCCTTCTCTCCACTAACATATCTTATTTTGTTAATAGGTGATTGTTGTATTTTATCAAATTCATAATCATTCATTCAAAAATGGTCAATAACTTCATTATTGGAACGTACTATCTTATGAGAATTATGATTATTCTCATTCCTATGCTCGGACCTAATGTCCTGACATAGACCAGATAATTTGTTTTTAACAGTACCTTTAGTGTTCGTTTTTTGTGTTCTTGCAATAGATGAATAGGTTTTTAGCGGTAATGTTCTCTTTGGTTTTGCTCCACACTGTTCCGTTTCCACCTGACTGTGGAATAAACTAAAATCGAATGTGAATTCCTTTTCTGGAGTCAGTACCAAATTACCACTCTTGTGGACCACGTTGAGTGAACCCTGCCTGGTCTCCGTGTCTCCTTTGTCCTCACAAATCTGTCCATTAGGTATATCATTAAGTGTACTGGTATCCGACACCAATACAATTTCTTTGCGCTGACAACAATGCTTCCCTGGTGAAGCATTGACAGAGGAAGTGCGCTGCGTACACACATTCTGTTTGGGCACTTCCAACATTAAATGCACCAAGTCCATAAGCTTTTTAACCTCCTTCTGTAAACCAGCTACTTCAGCTCTCAACAGTGTAACCTCTTCGCTGTTCGATGCAGCAAACGCATCCTCACCCACTCCTACCATGACCGGATAAGCAACTAGTAAATAACAAAAAATGAACTGGTCGACCAAACAAATGAACACCACCGGCTCACGTCCAGGAAACAGTGTAAGGAACGTAGCTGGAACAGCAGCTCTTGAATACACAATAATCCACCAGAAATCCACCAACGAAGCTAGTAAAGCAACTTCTTTATTGCACGATACACTGAGATGAGTACAAACACTGGTTAAGCGCTTTCATCTGCCATTCGCAGACTTCATCAGAACTAGTGCATCCACCATTGCAACATATTTAAACAAGACTTGGCGCCAAAAACCACAGAACTTTCTTAGACACAATGTATCAAATTTTCACTAGATGTATGTGATCAATATAATAAAAATGATTAATGTAATACTTCATACAATAACCCTAGTTAAAATCTTAAAATGTATTAATAGAATTAATAGAAAAACACTTATAAAAACACTTATAAAACTTATAAAACTTATAAATAGTACATATCTAAATATTATAAATATCTCGTGAACAACTATACCACTAATTTAATACCAAGAAATCATTGTTAGCAAGTATTGGGACATACTATTACTTAGAATCCATGATCAAAAAAGGTTTAATACTAATATATTCATTAATACCTGGACTCCTAGTAGCATCTGTCAGCATCTGCCATTTACTTTCCTTACATGCTAATCTTGTTTTCCAATCGCCTCCATATAATAAATCCGGCTCTTGATCTATAATAATAAATGAGAATGTATGATGTTCCCCATGTTCATTAATATGTCTATATAGGGCATTTTTACAATCTTTAACCTGTATCCTATAATAATGTTCGTAAATGCGTTTCTTTAACTGCCTCTCTGTTTTGCCTATATAATAGGCGGAACATACCTTACACAAGGCTAGATAGACTATATGTTTTGTATTGCAATTTCCACCTCTACTTCTAATCAATGTATGATTTACATCCCCCAAGATAACTTTGGTACTCTCATTAATGTATCTACATTGATTACATCTTCCACATTTCTTAGTTGTTGTATTTCCTTGTTTTCTTGACGATATTTTTATTTTATGGAATGGATCATATGAAAATATAAGGAATTTTTTGGATTATATTAATGGAACGACACAATTTCTTAAATTTACACATAAAATTAGCAATCATGGTATAGCATACTTGGACATATACATCAGTCTAACTAAGGATGGGTTTTCTTCTAGAGTCCACAGGAAAAATACCTTTTCCAATGACTATTTATATTATACTAGCAAACACCCACCACATATATTCAAAAATATAGTTAAAGGACAATGTATTCGGGGTGCAAGGATGTCTTCGAGTAAAGAACTGATGGAAAACTAAATGAAGTTAATATACAATTTATTTAGGAATAGAGGATATTCGATAGGAATGTTAGATGACACCATTGAATATGTTACTACACAATGGGGTCACAAATATATGCCATTGTTGGGTAACACTTTAAACATAAAAGAGAAAAATAGTGTCAACCAGTATTATAAGGGTAGAGTCTGTGTAATTACCTACACACCATATACTAATAGGATCAAAGAAATTTTAAATAGACATTGGGATATGATAATATTATCAGAGCCCAATAAATCAATTTTAGGAAATCAACCGAAGATAGTATACAAGACTGGACCCAATATTAAGCGATTGTTAGAAAAAGCAAGCTATAATAAGACATCTACGAAACAAGGAAATACAACAACTAAGAAATGTGGAAGATGTAATCAATGTAGATACATTAATGAGAGTACCAAAGTTATCTTGGGGGATGTAAATCATACATTAATTAGAAGTAGAGGTGGAAATTGCAATACAAAACATATAGTCTATCTAGCCTTGTGTAAGGTATGTTCCGCCTATTATATAGGCAAAACAGAGAGGCAGTTAAAGAAACGCATTTACGAACATTATTATAGCATACAGGTTAAAGATTGTAAAAATGCCCTATATAGACATATTAATGAACATGGGGAACATCATACATTCTCATTTATTATTATAGATCAAGAGCCGGATTTATTATATGGAGGCGATTGGAAAACAAGATTAGCATGCAAGGAAAGTAAATGGCAGATGCTGACAGATGCTACTAGGAGTCCAGGTATTAATGAATATATTAGTATTAAACCTTTTTTGATCATAGATTCTAAGTAATAGTATGTCCCAATACGTGCTAACAATGATTTCTTGGTATTAAATTAGTGGTATAGTTGTTCACGAGATATTTATAATATTTATATATGTACTATTTATAAGTTTTATAAGTGTTTTTCTATTAATTCTATTAATACATTTTAAGATTTTAACTAGGGTTATTGTATGAAGTATTACATTAATCATTTTTATTATATTGATCACGTACATCTAGTGAAAATTTGATACATTGTGTCTTTAAGAAAGTTCTGTGGTTTTTGGCGCCAAGTCTTGTTTAAATATGTTGCAATGGTGGATGTACTAGTTCTGATGAAGTCTGCGAATGGCAGATGAAAGCGCTTAACCAGTGTTTGTACTTGTCTCAGTGTATCGTGCAATAAAGAAGTTGCTTTATTAGCTTAGTTGGTGGATTTTTGGTGGATTATTGTGTATTCAAGAGCTGCTGTTCCAGCTACGTTCCTTACACTGTTTCCTGTACGTGAGCCGGTGGTGTTCGTTTGTTTGGTCGACCAGTTCATTTTTTGTTATTTACAACCTCAGGCCTTGGTTGAGTCCGAGTCCCTTAGGCCTTCGGCCTCTGGTTTGTCTTCCGACCTGTCGCCTCTTCTGCTGGAGCCAGTACTGCTGAGCTGACTCCAGGGTCCGAGGCCTCTGGTTTGCGATCTGACAACAAACTTCTTCCTTCTACTCCTGCTGCTTCTTCGGCAGTTGCCTACATCTCAATCTAAGCACTCTCAATGACCTTTTACAACTTCTGCTTGTTCTTGCTTGCCTGGAGAGTCCTTTAGGGGGAAGGTTGGACCTTTTTTTAGATGCCTGGGCCTCTATCATAAGTGACAAATGGGTGCTCAGAAAGATGCCTCTGGGGCACAAGTTTTCTTTCTGCACCTTTCCAGCTCCCAAGGGATTCCCAGATGCTCCTCCATACCAAAAGGCAGAAGTAGAAAAGCAAATTTTGTCTTTGTTTCATCTGGGAGCAATAGAACCAGTTCCTGTTCAGCAGGTAGGCCAGGGCTTTTATTTCAGGCTTTTCCTAGTTCAAAAAAAAAAAAAAAAGAAGGCACCTGTCATCCTATCCTATATCTTTCCATTCTGAACTCTTTTTCTAGTGATTCCAAAGTTCAAAATGCTCACCCTGCATCAGTTGCTACCAATGCTAGAAAAGGATTCCTGGCTGGTAACCTTGGATCTCAGGGGCTTATCTGCACATCCCTGTCAGGGAAATTTGCAGGCAGTATCTTCATTTCAGAGTGGGCAAGCAACATTATCAATTCTCTGCTCTGCCCTTTGGCTTATCTACTGCTCCCAGAGTCTTCACGAAGTGGCTGGTCCCATTCAATGCTTTTTGCAGGCAGAAGAAAATTCAGATTTACCCATACTTGGACGACTGTCTGATTCAAGCAAGTTCTCAGGAGCAGCTGTTAAAGGATCTGGAATTCGTAAAAACTCTTCTCTGTTCCTTGGGTTACACTCTCAACGAAAAGTCAAAAATGGTACCATCCAAGGAGATAACATTCCTGGGAGCGAGTCTGAACACAGCCGCCCAAATGATACATCTCACCCAGGAGAAGCAGACAACTCTTTCAGTTTACTTCAAGGACTTGGCAAGCCTGTCCCAGCTCCCTGCAAGGAAATACCTACAAGCTCTGGGATTCATGGCATCTTTTATATTCTCATGATTCCATATGCAAGACTGCCTATGAGGAAATTGCAATGGTACCTCAAGAACATTTGTTGCCAACACACACAGGACCTGGATATGATGATCCCTCTGCTTCCATCTCTGCAGACGGAGTTTCTATGGTGGGCAACAGCCTGTCTGCAAAACAAGGGCATGCTCTTTTGGACACCTCCTGCCACTCAAGTTCTGACTACAGACGCATCAGATTATGCCTGGGGAGCACACCTGGATGGCAGATGCATACAGGGATGGTGGAACGCACAGTAGATGCACCTGCACATAAATCTGAGTTAATTACAGTTCAACAAACCTTACTAGCCTTCAAGCACCTTCTTTCTCCAGGAACCTTACTTGTCAGAACAGACAATACCACTGTCATGTGGTACATCCAACAAGCAGGGAGGGAATCACTTTTACCCCCTGTGCAGACAGAGCATGAATCTTTGGTCCATGGCAGCATTCCTGGACCTGTATCTCCTAGCTCAGTTCCTTCCAGGAAGGCTCAATCTTTTGACAGACCAGTTGAGCAGGCGAACCCTGGATCCTCACGAGTGGCAGCTGAACAGGACGGTTTTCTACAACATCATTCAACGTTGGGACACACCACAGGTGGATCTTTTTTCCTCCTCTGACAATCACCTTCTGCCTCTCTTTTGCACCAGACAGCATCACAGCAGAGCTTGGAAAGTGGATGCTCTGTTCTTCCCTTGGACATTGCTATTGGTTTACACCTTCCCTCCTCTTCCTCTTCTACCCAGAGTGCTGTTGAAGATCAGGAACAAATGACCAAGGACTATTCTCATAGCTCCGGACTGGCCCAGACAGCATTGGTACCCGCTGCTTCACAGTCTCTCCCAATTCCCTCCATGGCATCTTCCTCTGAAGCCAGATCGTTTGGTTCAAGAAGGGGGAATTATTCTGCATCCTCGTCTTCAATCCCGTCACTTGACAGCATGGCTCATTTGACTCCTTCCTTATCTTCTTCCCTTTCCCAGCAGGTGGTTGATGTGCTAAGGAAGGCCAGGAGGCCTAGGACTAGGAAGTCCTACGCTGACAAATGGGAAATGTTTTCTCATTGGATGCAGGCTAGAGGGGATTCCTCTTCTCAGCCTACCCTTCCTCTAATCTTGGAATACCTGGCTGAATTGCTTCAGGGTGGTCTTTCCTTTTTTTCTATCAAGCTCCATGCTTCAGCCATTTCTGCTCATTGTTCTTTTGAACAATCCATTTTCTCTCATCCTTTGAAAATGTTTCTCAGAGGTGCTTGCAACTTAAAACCTCCCCCTCCTGATAAGAGGCCTAGGCAAGCGACAGAATATGAATCTTCAGATCAGGTTTCCATTTCCTCTAATTCCTCTTCTGACCAGGAATACTCCAGCATGGGATCTTACTTTTGTTCTAGAGAAGCTCACTCTTCCTCCTTTTGAGCCAGCTGCCTCTGCGGATTTAACGTTTCTCTCTTGGAAGACTGCTTTTCTCTTGATTATAATTTCAGCAAGGAGGGTTTCGGAGCTGCAGGCTTTGATGGCTGTGGAGCCTTTTTATTATTTTCCATCCAGACAGGGTCTCTTTGAGAGCCAAACCCTCCTTTATGCTTAACGTGGTTTCTAGCTTGACTTAATCAGTCCATACACTTTCCTACCTTCTTTCCTAATCCTCTAAATAAAACATTCTCTTGATGTGTACAGACAGCTCAGGTTTTACCTGGACAGGACTAAAGACCTTCGGAAGTCAGCTCAGTTGGTCAGTTTTGCCCCTGGAACTCAGGGCAAGGATATTTCTAAGCAAACCATTTCCAAGTGGATTGCACATTGTATCAAATTTTGTTATTATTTTCATGGCAAGCTTCCTCCTCAAGAGGTTAGGACCCATTCTACTAGAGCAGCTTCCACTTCTGCAGCCTTTTTAAGGGTTTCCCCTACTAAAGATATTTTGGAGGCTGCCACTTGGTCTTCTGTTCACACTTTCACAAAACATTATAATTTGCCTCTGATGTTCATCATGTTTCACTGTTGCAATCATTACAATTGGGTTATCCTGCTGGCAGGCTACCTGCAGTTGGCCTGAATTGGTCCTGGTGCGGCGTCGGTTGCTGTCGCCTCCTCCCTGACGTCAGTGCGCCAGGGGTATAAAAGATGCAGCCAACGCCATTTTCTTCAGTCTTTCTTGCCGTGTGGTGCCCGAAGCAAAAGCAGTTCGCAAGTGCTGGTCGGCCGACTCCTGAGATTTTCAAGCTCAAATTTCAGATCCGAAGTCTTCATTAAAGCTAAGGTACCCCATTGGGAAACTTTTTTCTTGCTCCAGACCGATGTCAGAAAAAGTTAATTGTATTTCTTGTGGGAAGCAAATACCTCATAAGGATTTTCATTCTTACTGTATTCCTTGCCTAGGCCCTGACCACAATGTTGCTAGTTGTCTGTTTTGTGCTAGATTTAACCAACGCACTACTAAGCGTCGGTTCGATTTTGCATTTCATTACTTTGGCAGAAGATTTAATTATATAATGCCATCAGAACAGCCGACTACCGGAGTTTATAAAAAGGGCAAAGAAAAGGACAGGCATCCGAGGTCCAAAACAGATGACGAGGCTTCTGCTAGGCCACTCGCCGGTTCTCAGTGAGGCGCTTTCGCAGCCCCTGACACCCACTACCTCAGAGCCACAGGCCGCTTCCGACTCCCACGCGAGGCCAACTAGGCCGCTGGATACTCAAGGTATTGGACCCTCGGAAACTATTCCCTCAGATGGGTCCAGAGCCACTGAGCAGGCATCGGCTTCTGAGGGTGTTTTCAGGCCTACACAGTTATATGTGAAAACGACTTCAGCTTCAAGGGCAAAGACTAAAGCACCTCTAAAGACAAAGAAACAAGTACAACATTCCCCTGGACAGGCCTCCATGCCTAAAAAAACAGATGCTTAAAATGGCCGAAGACCTAATTACTTTGATCAGGGGTTCCCATCCCCCTCCTGATGAGAGGCCTAGGCAAGTGACAGAATATGAATCTTCAGATCAGGTTTCCATTTCCTCTAATTCCTCTTCTGATCAGGAATACTTTCTTCCTCCCTATGAGGATTCTGATGCTGAAGAATCTATCCTTTCAGCCTCTCCCCCTGAGGATTATTCTTTTAGGGTGACCCTGCATACTATGAGGGAGCACTTTCACTGGGAGAGCCAAGATTACTCAGAATCAAAGAAAAGGTTCAGAGACTTCCTTTTACTATCACAGCACAGGCCCCTGGCTATTCCTCCTGTTTTAGACATTGTAGATGTATTTTCAGAGTCCGGTCTGTCTCCTGACTCTTTACCATCAGCTCCTGTTAAGCCAGACCAATACTACAGGGTTCCTGATTCACATACATTTCTTTATAAGAACCCTGCTGCTGACCCAGAAACAATCTCTCAGGGTCCCAAAGGGGTCAAGGCTTCCATTTCAAAAAACCCTATCCCCTCTGATAGGGATTCAAGGGCCCTGGACAGATGGGGGTAAAAGATTTACACGTCTGCTACCTTGGCCGTAAGGGCTTTAAATTGTCAGTTTCATATGCTTAAATATCAGCAATACCTATGTCACTGCTTAAACAGAAAATGTTCACAAATTCTGAATGTGCAGAAAACAAAGAAATGCAGGATTTATTGCATGTAGCTGAACAAGTGGGAAAGCACACTTTGCAATGTGGTTTTGATTCTTTGGAGGCCTCCTGCAGGGCCGCTGTTACAGGTTCTGTCAATAGGAGGCATGCTTGGTTAAAGGAACAGAATCTGCCTGATCATGTTAAAGCAAAATTATTAGATGCTCCATTACAGCATGATACCTTGTTTGGTGTTAAAGCAGAAGAGGTGTTGAAGAAAATGGAGGACAAAGCTAAATCTATGCAAACAGTCAAAGATTTCTTACAGGTACAGCCTCCCAGATTTAGCAGGAACTGGCCTACAAAGAATTGGTCCTTTCCAGTGTCAGACAGGCCACAAAGAGGCAGATACAGATGCCCCAGAGGCAGATCCCAGCCCCAGGGCTCATACAGGTCTAAACAATGGGGTGCTTCTACCTCCAAAAGCAGAGAAGATAAATCACAGCCATACAGAAAACAGTCTCAATGACTTTACCCTGCCAGCACCAAGCATTTATCTTCTGGCAGCTCCTTTAGGGGGAAAACTAGCACTTTTTTCACAAAATTGGCACATGATCACCCAGGACAAATGAGTCTTGAATATAGTGTCACAAGGCTTCATGTTCCACTTTCACACCCTGCCAAGGGCAAACGGTATGCCAGACCTGCCACACAACCAATGGACAAAGGCACAAAAACAAGTTTCATCCCTCATGGACATGAGGGCCATTCAGCGAGCACCACAACAAGAGCAGGCCAAGGATTTTACTCAAGACTGTTCTTGGTGCCCAGAAAGGACAAAGCCTGGAGACCAATACTGGACCTGTCTATTCTAAACCCATTTCTGGATATTCCAAAATTCAAAATGTTGACTCTGCAGAAGCTTCTGCCCATGCTTGGCAAGAAGGCTTGGCTTGTGACTTTAGACCTAAGAGGCATACCTGCATGTCCCAATCAGACAATCATGCAGAAGATACCTCAGATTTATAGCTGGCTCAATGCACTACCAATTCTCTGCACTGCCCTTTGGCTTATCTACTGTGCCCAGAGTCTTCACAAAATGTCTGGCACCAGTAATTGCATTTTGCAGACAAAGAGGAATACAGATGTATCATTACTTGGACGACGGTCTTAGTCAAGCAGAGAACAAGGACATTCTACTACAGCATCTGGCGTTTGTAAAAAGATTACTAACAGGTTTAGGGTACACAGTAAACGAAAAGAAATCAAAACTCTTACCCTCTCAAGAGATAATATTCCTGGGTGCAAGCTTAAATACAACTGCCCAGATTGCTTATCTCATGCCAGACAAACAAAGACAACGGACTACTTATTTCAAAATGTTGGCAACCAAGACCCAGCTATCTGCAAGAAAACTTCTGCAGGTTTTGGGCTTCATGGCATCCTGCATTCTGCTAATTCCATATGCAAAACTGCATATGAGGAAGCTACAATGGTATCTAAAAAGTGTTTGGACTCAACATTGCCACAGCCTGGAAACAATAATTAACCTCATTCCCTGCCTGCAGCAGGAGTTTCGATGGGCCAAGGCCTGTCACCACAACAAGGGACAGCCATTCACTTTACCCACAGCCAGGCAGACATTAACAACAGATGCATCAGAATATGCCTGGGGGGCCCATATGGCAGGAAGATGTATTCAGGGCGCATGGTCTGCAAGCCAAATGCATCTACATATCAATCAAAAAGAGATGCTAGCTGTTCAGAATGCCCTGACAGCCTTCAAGGACCTACTTCATCCAGGACAACTATTGATAAAGACGGACAATACTACAGTCATGTGGTACATAAACAAGCAGGGAGGCGCACATTCCTACCCCCTCTGCAGACTAGCCATGACTTTGTGGGACACAGCATTGACTTACCAAGTACATCTGCAAGCACAATTCCTGCCAGGAAAGATAAATACTCTGGCAGACTAACTAAGCAAAAACCTAGTGGATCCCCATGAGTGGAAATTGGATCCACAAGTCTTCAGCATGATAACAAGGAACTGGGGATGCCCGGACATAGACCTATTCGCCTCCCCTCACAACTACCAACTACAGAGATTCTGCACAAGGATTTATCGCAAGCAAGCATGGAAAGTGGATAGTCTATCTTTCAGCTGAAAAACTTAACAGTATATGCCTTTCCTCCACTGCCTCTCCTTCCCAAGGTACTCCTAAAGGTCAGACAAGTGAAGCCAAAAATGATATTGATTGCCCCAGACTGGCCCCGCCAGCACTGATACCCAATCCTAAAGAGATTGTCTCAATGCCCAGCCTGGACATTACCTCAAATTCCTCACTTATTGACCCTCAAATTCCTCACTTATTGACTCAACAATACAGTCAGATCCTGCACAGCCAACTGAGGACCTTAAATCTGGCGGCATGGCAGATAATGTAGCCATTCAAAGCACACCTCTCTCTAAAGCGGTGATGGAAGTTATTTTGTAGGCCAGGAGGCCTAGCACCAGAAAATCCTATGCAGAAAAATGGAAAAGATTCTGTGCTTGCAACCAGGCACAAGGAATTGATACGATAGTACCAAATATTCCTCAGATGTTGCAATACTTAACTGAGATGCTGGACAAAGGCCTATCCTTTTCATCAATTAAGATTCATGCCTCTGCCATTTCAGCTCATTACAATACAGAACCACCTATTTTTTCTCATCCATTGCTAAGGCAGTACCTCAAAGTGGCCAAAAACATAAGACCTCCAAGAAGAGCACCAATACCTGCATGGGACCTCAATTATGTCTTGGAAAAACTCACACTGCCTCCTTTTGAGCCAGCCTCTACAGCTGATATAAAATTCTTATCCTGGAAAACAGCTCTGCTCCTAGCAATAACCTCTACAAGACTAGTCTCAGAGTTGCAGGCACTCTTGGCTGTGGAACCTTTCATCATTTTCCATCCTGATAGGGTTTCTCTGAGGACAAACCTGACATTTATGCCTAAGGTAGTGTCCAGTGTGGCCCTTAACCAAACAGTTCATTTGCCTACCTTCTATCCAAACCCAAAGAATAAGGGTGAGAGACTTCTGCATTCTTTGGACATTCACAGGCAGCTACGCTTCTACTTGCACAGAACCAAAGCTTTCAGAAAGACTGAACAACTTCTAGTGGCATATGCTGCAGGATCACAAGGAAAGGCTATCTCAAAGCAGACTATTTCAAAGTGGATAGGCCACTGCATTCGTTTCTGCTATTCACAGCATGGCAAATCAGTGCCTAAGGGCATTAGGCCCCATTCAACCAGAGCAGCAGCCACTTAAGCAGCCTTCCTCAGAGGAGTACCAACCAAAGACATCTTAGAGGCTGCAACTTGGAGTTCAGTGCACACTTTTACAAAGCACCATCACTTACCTCTCTACTCTAAATCCAGGGCAGGCTTTGCCACTGCAGTTCTGCAGGGCCTCATAGCCTCTCCAAATCCTGTTTAGCACCAGCCTCCCAACCTTAGCGTTGGGATTCAACCCAATTGTAATGACTGCAACGGTGAAACACGATGAACATAGTACAGTTGTGTACCTACCATAAATGTAGCGAGTGTATTCACTGTTGCAGTCATGGTTTCCCTCCCTCCATCCCCCTTTCTTCTCTTTCTCCTTTTATTACCCTTCTTCCTTGTTGTTCTCCTTTCCTTACAAGGGACATAATTGGTATTTATTTTCCACTGGTGGGGTTCTTCCACTAGAACCTGGGCTCCTACTTTGGGGGCTCCTGACAGGTTAGGGCAAGAAAAATTGATGTAATGGTGTCTGCTGCCTTCCTTTATACCACTGATAACCTGATGTCAGTCCTCAAGTGACAGCAACCGACGCAGAAATACCAAGTTTCTGGCATTTTGGCCGGCCCCTGGCAGGGATAACCCAAATGTGATGACTGCAACAGTGAATAAGTACACTTGAACATCTACATTTATGGTAAGTGTACACAACTGTACTTTTCTGACATTTGCAGCTACCTCTTAGGTTGATCTCCTGTCACTTGTATGAAAAAGTCTTTGGTACTCAAACCATTAATTAGTTATTTCAGATGTGGAATCCATGAGGAGCCCTATTGATCACTTAATAGGCACTGAAAGCCATTCTTTGCCAATAAATCCTTAAATCCAAGCCAGCATGTCTGAAACATGAAACGGCTTTTTGGAACATATCCAGTTGTTCCATATTACACCTAGGATCTCCAGCATCTAGACTATATGCCATCAAAATTGGATCATTACTTTGGGTCCCAAGGAATGCTGTGGCTCATGTAAAGCTTTTAATTTCACTTTAGTTGCAGTTTGTAAACTTCTTTCCACGTACTTGAACTCTCACTCTAGTATGAGTGTATCTCACGTGTACATACAGATAATATTGTAGGGAAACCTGACAAAGGTGTGAATTGATCTGTCCTTGAGTCAGTCCCAGAAAAGCATATGTTGAGATTAAGCAGGTTGGCATATTTTTAGAACTCTGCAATGGTGCTGAGAACGTTTCTTTCACTAGTCAGCACCTGAGTCAAGACTTTTGATAAAACACATTCATTTGCAGACTTGTATGTCATATGGTGTATGTCACGTGATGTATAGCCACCTGGTTCACAGACAGGACCCAGGAAATTAGAATTGGGGAGTCCACCTCTACAAAGAGGCCAGTCACAAGTGGAGTCCCTCCGGGATCAGTTCTTGGGCAGCTCCGATGTTCATCGTGTTTCACTGTTGCAGTCATTACTCTTGGGTTAGCCTGCTGGCAGGCTACCCGCAGTTGGCCATAATTCCAAAGTCTTGGTCCGGCGTTGGTTGATGTCGCCTCTTCCCTGATGTCAGTGCGCCAGGGGTATAAAAGATGCAGCTAATGCCATTTTCTTCAGTCTTTCTTGCCGCGCGGTGCCCGAAGCAAAAGCAGTTCATAAGTGCCGGTCGGCCGATTCCTGAGATTTTCAAATCTGAATTTCAGAACCGAAGTCTTCAATAAAGCCAAGTACCCCGTTGCGGAAACTTTTTTTTGCTCCAGACCGATGTCAGTAAAAGTTAATAAATGTATTTCTTGTGGGAAGCAAATACCTCATAAGGACTTTCACTCTTACTGTATTCCTTGCCTAGGCCTTGATCACGATGTTACCAGTTGTCTGTTTTGTGCCAGATTTAATAAACACACTATTAAACGTTGGTGCGATTTTGCTTTACATTACTTTGGCCGAAGGTTTAATTGCATAATGCCGTCGGAACAACCGAAGACCGGAATTTATAAAAAAAGACAAAGAAAAGGACAGGCATCCGAGGTCCAAAACCGACGACGAAGCCTCTTCTAGGCCAGTCGCCAGATCGCCGGTTCTCAGTGAGGCGCTTTTGCAGCCCCTGACACCTGGTACCTCAGAGCCACAGGCCGTAACTGACAGCCACGTGGAGACACCTAGGCCTGTGGAAACTCAAGGTATTGGGCCTACGGAAACAATTCCCTCAGATGGGTCCAGAGCCGCTGAGCAGGCATCGGCTTCTGAGGGTGTTTTCAGACCGTCACAGCTTTCAATTAAGCCCACTTCAGCAGTCAAGGCAAAGTCAAAAACACCATTAAAGACAAGGACAGCATTCTCCTGAACAGTCATCCATGCCAAAGAAACAGATGCTAAAAATGGCCGAAGACCTAATTACTTTAATCAGGGGTACCCATCCCCCTCCTGACAAAAGGCCTAGGCAAGACACTGACTATGATTCCTCTGACCAGGTTTCCATTTCCTCTGATTCCTCTTCTGATCAGGGATACTCTCTCCCTCCCTATGAGGACTCTGATGCAGAGGAGTCTATACCTTCAGCCTCTCCACTTGAGGATTATTTTTTCGGGGAAACCCTGCATAATATGAGGGAGCATTTCCATTGGGAGAGCCAGGATTATTCAGAATCCAAGAAAAGGCTCAGAGACTTCCTTTTATTGCCTCAGCACAGGCCCCTGGCTATCCCTCCGGTGCTTGATATTGTTGATGATGTTTTTTTCTGAATCTAGTCTGTCTCCTGATTCCTTACCCCCTGCACCAGTCAAGCCAGACAGGTACTACAGGGTCCCTGACTCCCATAAATTTCTTTACAAAAACCCCGTTGCAGACCCAGAAACAATTTCTCAGGGTCCTAAAGGGGTTAAGGCTTCCACTGCTAAAAATCCTGCCCCCTCCGATAGGGATTCCAGAGCTCTGGACAGATTGGGAGAAAAAAGTTTACACAAAGCTGTAAGGGCTTTAAATTGCCATTTCCACATTCTTAAATATCAACAGTATCTCATGTCATTGTTAAAACAGAAAATGGATTCAAATTTAGAAATTCCTGACAGTAAAGAAATGCAGGATTTATTGCATGCAATTGAACAAGTGGGAAAGCATACTCTGCAATGTGGTTTTGATTCATTAAGAGGCTTCTTGTAGAGCCGCAGTTACAGGCTCTGTTATTTGAAGGCATGCTTGGCTGAAAGAACAAAGTTTACCTGACCATGTTAAAGTAAATTTATTGGGTGCTTCACTACAGCATGATACTTTGTTTGGTGTTAAGGCAGAGGAAGTGTTAAAGAAAATGGAGGATAAAGCAAAATCAATGCAGACAGTGAAGGATTTCTTACAGGTTCAACCACCTAGATTTAGCAGAAACTGGCCTTCAAAAAATTGTTCCTTTCCAGTGTCAGACAGGCCACAAAGAGGCAGATACAGACTCCCAAGACGCAGAGCTCAGCCCCAAGGCTCCTACAGACCTAAACAATGGGGTGCTTCAGCCCCCAAAGGAGGGGAAGACAAATCACAACCTTATAGGAAACGGTCCCAATAACTTCCCTCTACAAATGCCAAGCACTTACCTTTTGGCAGCTCCCCTAGGGAGAAAGCTAGCACTTTTCTTAAAAAATTGGCACATAATCACCCAAGACCAATGGGTACTGAATATTGTTTCTCAGGGTTACAGGTTCCACTTCCACATGCTTCCAAAATCAAAAGGTATGCCAGACCTGCCACAAAACCAATGGGCAAAGGCCCAAAACAGATTGCTGCTCTTATGGACATGGAAGCTATTCAAAGAGTTCCACAGCAAGAACAGGGACAATGTTTTGACTCAAGACTTTTCTTAGTACCCAGAAAGGACAAAGCCTGGAGACCAATACTGGATCTGTCAATCCTAAATACTTTCCTGGATGTTCCAAAATTCAAAATGTTAACTCTACAGCAACTTCTGCCCATGCTGGGCAAGAAGGCTTGGCTAGTTACTTTGGACCTCAAGAAGGCATACCTGCTTGTCCCAATCAGACAAACCTGCAGAAGATACCTTAGATTTGTAGCAGGTTCAATGCATTACTAATTCTCTGCACTGCCCTTTGGCATATCTACTCCGCCCAGGGTCTTCACAAAATGCCTGGCACCAGTAATTGCATTTTGCAGACAAAAAGGAATTCAAATATATCCCTACTTGGACGACTGCCTTATTCAAGCAGAGAGCAAGGACATTCTTCTAAAGCACCTGGAGTTTGTAAAAAGATTGCTAATTTACCTAGGGTACACAGTAAACAAAAAGAAATCAAAACTAGTGCCCTCTCAAGAGATAATATTCCTGAGTGCAAGCTTAAATACAACTACCCAGATGGCTTATCTCACGCCAGACAAACAAAGGCAACTGACTCATTACTTTCAAATGATGGCAACAAAAACCCAGCTCCCTGCAAGAAAAATTCTGCAGGCCCTGGGCTTCATAGCATCCTGCATTCTACTAATTCCATATGCAAAACTGCATATGAGGAAAACTACAGTGGTATCTGAAAAGTGTTTGGACTTAGCATTGTCACAGCCTGGAGACAATCATAACTTTAATTCCCTGCCTACAACAGGAGTTTTGATGGTGGACCCAGGCCTGTCACCACAACAAGGGACAGCCTTCCACCTTACCCACAGCCAGGCAGACAATAACAACGGATGCGTCTGATTATGCTTGGGGGGCACATATGGCAGGAAAATGTATTCAGGGCACATGGCCCAAGGAACAAATGCATCTTCACATCAACCAAAAAGAGATGCTAGCTGTTCAGAATGCCCTTACAGCTTTCAAGGACCTACTACATCCAGGACAACTATTAATAAAGACGGACAACACCACAGTTATGTGGTACATAAACAAGCAAGGGGGCACACATTCCTACCCCCTATGCAGGCAAGCCATGACTTTGTGGAACACAGCACTGACCTAAAAAGTACATCTGCAGGCACAATTCCTGCCAGGAACAAAAAAATACACTGGCAGACGAACTAAGCAGAAATCTCATGGATCCTCATGAATGGAGACTAAATCCACAGGTGTTCAGCATGATAACGAGGAAATGGGGATGCCCAGACATAGATCTTTTTGCCTCCCCTCACAATTACCAAATACGGAAATTCTGCACAAGAACTTATCACTCTCAAGCATGGAAAGTGGATGCTCTATCATTCAGCTGGAAAGGCCTGACAGTCTATGCCTACCCTCCGATGCCTCTTCTTACAGGTGCTTCTAAAAGTCAGACAAGAAAGACCAAAAATTATCCTGATTGCCCTAGACTGGCCACACCAGCACTGGTACCCTATCCTAAAGAACTTGTCTCAAGGCCCAGCTTGGCTTCTACCTCAAATTCCTCATCTTCTGACACAGCAAAACAATCAGGTTCTGCACAGTCAACTCAAAACCTTAAATCTGGCGGCATGGTAGATAATTTAGCCACTCAGACTGCACCTCTCTCTAAAGCTGTTATGGATGTCATTTTAGAAGCCAGGATTCCCAGCACTAGGAAATCTTATGCAGAAAAATGGAAGAGATTCTGTGCTTGGAACCAGGCACAAAGCCTCGAACCACTTGTCCCTAATATACCTCAGATTTTACAATACCTAACTGAGATGCTAGACAAAGGTCTATCTTTCTCATCAATTAAAATCCATGCCTCTGCCATTTCAGCTCATTACAGTACGGACCCTCCTATTTTTTCACATCCTCTACTACGACAATACCTCTGAGGGGCAAAAAATATAAGACCCCCAAGGAGAGCACCAGTACCAACTTGGGATCTCAACTTTGTTTTAGAAAAGCTCACACTGCCTCCTTTTGAATCAGCCAGTACAGCTGATCTAAAATTCTTGTCATGGAAAACTGCTCTGCTCCTAGCAATAACTTCAGCAAGAAGAGTTTGAGTTACAGGCATTAATGGCTGTGGAACCTTTCATCATTTTCCATCAGGACAGGGTTTCTCTTTGGACAAACCCAACATTCATGCCAAAAGTGGTCTCCAATGTGGCCTTGAACCAAACCTTTCATTTGCCTACCTTCTACCCAAATCCCCAGAATAAAGGGGAGAGACTTCTGCATGCTTTGGATATACACAGACAGCTACAATTCTACTTGGACAAAACAAAAGCCTTCAGAAAAACTGAACAACTGTTTGTAGCTTATGCTGCAGGATCACAAGGAAAGCCTATTACAAAGCAGACCATTTCAAAATGGATAGGACATTGCATCCGCTTCTGTTATGCTCAGCATGGCAAATCAGTGCCTAAGGGCATTAGGCCTCATTCTACCAGAGCAGCAGCCACTTCAGCAGCTTTTCTCAGAGGAGTACCAACCAAAGACATTTTAGAAGCTGCAACCTGGAGCTCAGTGCACACTTTCACCAAGCACTACCACTTACCTCTCTACTCTAAATCCAGAGCAGGCTTTGCCACTGCAGTGCTGCAGGGCCTGGTAGCCTCTCCCAATCCAATTTAGACCCAGCCACCCAACCTCAGCTTTGGGATTCTACCAAAGTGTAATGACTGCAACAGTGAAACACGATGAATATAGTACAGTTGTGTGCTTACCATAAATGTAGATGTTCGAGTGTATTCACTGCTGCAGTCCAGGTTACCCTCCCACCATCCCCCGTTCTTTTGCTGGGTCTCATCTGTACTTCTCTATTCTATACAACCTATATGGTGTATTTGCTTGTAGATGAAGGAAGTGTTTACTTTAGTGCATGCATGTTTATTCGCATAATTTTTTATCCTTCCCTTTTGGGGGCACCTGACATCTGGGGCAAGAAAAACTGAAGAAAATGGCATCGGCTACATCTTTTATACCCCTGGCGCACTGACGTCAGGGAAGAAGCTACAGCAACCGATGCTGGACCAGGACTTTGGAATTCAGGCTGATTGAGGGTAGCCTGCCTGCAGGATAACCCAAGAGTAATGACTGCAACAGTGAATACACTCGAACATCTACATTTATGGTAGGTACACAACTGTACTTTCTATCCTGGACCTCTCTATTCTAAACACCTTTCTGGTAATCCCAAAATTCAAAATGCTTACACTTCAGCAGCTTCTTCCTATGCTAGGCAAAAATGCCTGGTTGGCAACCTTAGACTTAAAGAAGCTTGCCTGCACATTCCAATAAGGGAATATTGCAGGAAATACCTACGTTTCAGGGCAGGCTCCATGCACAGATGTTCTTCGTGTTTCACTGTTGCAGTCATTACATTTGGGTAATCTGCTGGCAGGTTGCCCTCAGTCGGCCTGATTAACAAAGTCTTGGGTCCTGCGTCAGTTGCTGTCCCTTCTTCCATGACGTCAGGGGTATAAAACATGCAGCCGACGCCAGTACATCAGTCTTTCTTGCTGCGCGGTGCCCGAAGCAGAAGCCGTTTGCAAGTGCCGGTTGGCCGATTCCTGAAATTTTCATTTTTGAGTTTCAGAACCGAAGTCTTCAACTAAAAGCTAAGTACCCCATTGGGGAAACTTTTTCTTCCTCCTTACCGATGTCAGTAAAAGTTAATAATTACATTACTTGTGGGAAGCAAATATCTCATAAGGATTTTCATTTGTACTGTATTCCTTGCCTAGGCCCTGACCACAACATGCCTTGCTGTCGGTTTTGTGCTAAATTTAATCAACACACTATTAAACATCGGTATATTTTTGCTTCTAAATATTTTGGCTCACGATTTAATTATCCAGAAATGTCATCTGTTAGAAGTCCGACTACCGGAATATATAAAAAATGCAAAAAAAAGACCATCGCAATCCAAAACTGATGAAGCTTCTCCTATGCCGGTCCCCAGTTCGCTGGTACTCAGTGAGGCGCTTTTGCAGCCTCTGATACCTGCCACTTCTGATTCGCAAGCCTCTACTGAGACCCATTTGGAGTCCAGTATGCCGCAAAATACTTCAATTATGGAACCTGGGGATGTCTCTACCTTAGATGGGTCAGGAGCCGCTGTGCAGGCACCAGCTTCTGAGGGTGTTTTCAGACCTACAGATTTGTATATTAGACCAACGCCATCTTCAAAACCAAGGCCAAAATCTAAATCTATGTCTAAAAAAAAAATGACGCCTGTGCCGCATGTGCAGGCCCCCTATGCCTTAAAAACAAATGATCAAAATGGTTGAATATTTAATTACTCTGATCAGGGGTAGCCAACCCCCTCCTTCTAAGAGGCCTAGGCAAGACCTTGATTATGAATTTCTGAACAGGATTCTATTTCTTCTGACTCTTCTAATGAACAGGATTTGTCTATACCTACTTATGAGGACTCTGATGCAGAAGATTCCATTCCTTCTGCTTCTCCACATGAGGATTTTTCTTTTGGGGAAACTTTACATACCTTAAGGAAACATTTCCACTGGGAAAGTCAGGATTTCTCTGAATCTAAAAAGAGACTAAGGGATTTTCTTCTTCTTCCTCAGCATAGGCCTTTGGCTATACCTCCTGTTCTAGACATTGTTGATGATGTTTTCTCAGAATCTAGTATGGCTCCCGATTCTCTGCCTCTGTCTCTTTGTAAGCCAGACAGATACTACAGGGTTCCTGACTCCCACAAATTCCTTTTCAAAAATCCTATTGCAGATCCTGAAACCATTTCTCAAGATCCCAAGGGCATTAAGGCCTCTACTGCTAAAAAGCCTACCCCTTCTGATAGAGATTCCAGGGCGCTGGATAGATGCAGTAAGAAGGTTTACACTTCTGCAACCTTGGCAATCAGGGCTTTAAACTGTCAATTTCATATACTTAAATATCAACATCATATCATGGGACTGCTAAAACAGAAAATGATGTTCATTTTTGACTGTGTGGAAAATAAAGATTTACAGGATTTATTGCGTTCAGCTGAACAAGTTGGAAACATACTTGCAATGTGGTTTTGGTTCTTTGGAGGCCTCTTGCAGGGCTGTTGTAACTGGGTCTGTGTTAAGAAGGCATGATTGGCTCAAAGAGCAAACTCTGCCTGATCATGTCAAAGCAAAATTGTTGGATGCTCCTTTACAACAGGACCATCCCTTTGGTAATAAGGCTGAAGAAGTTTTAAAAAGATGGAAGATGAAGCTAAATCTATGCAAACTGTGAAAGATTTCTTACGAGTGCAGCCTCCAAGATTTAGTAGGCACTGGCCTACTAAGAACTGGTCCTTTCCAGTTCCTTCGAGAGCGACTCAGGTCAAACCCAGGCATTCCAAAGTCTCCAGGTTTCAGTCACAAGGGACTTTTAGAACAAAGCAATGGGGTGCCTTCACCTCCAAATTTGAAAACAACAAGGCACCTCCTTATGGTAAACAGTCTCAATGAGTTCCTCTACAATTACCAAGCACTTACCTCTTAGCCGCCCCTTTGGGGGAAAACTGGCACTTCATGAAAGAAACTGGCAACTTATATCCCAGGACAAATGGGTTTTAAATATCGTATCCCAGGGATACAGATTTCATTTCCACATGTTGCCAATCCCAAACGGATGGCCAGACCTGCCCCCAAATCAGTGGGCAGAGGCCCAGAAACAAGTACTGTCCCTCATGGGGGCTATTCAGCCAGTACCAGAAGAGGAAAAGGGACAAGGTTTCTATTCAAGACTTTTCCTGGTACCCAGACAAGACAAATCATGGCGTCCAATTCTGGACTGAACTACTCTAAACACATTTCTGGACATTCCAAAATTCAAGATACTGACTCAACAGTTATTTCCTATGCTAGGCAAAGATGCCTGGTTGGTAACTCTAGACTTAAGAGGCTTACCTGCATATCCCAGTCAGGGAATCTTGCAGAAGATACCTCCGCATCAAAGCAGGCTACTTGCATTACCAGTTCTCTGCACTGCCCTTTGGGTTATCAACTGCGCCCAGGGTCTTCACAAAGTGCCTGGCTCCAATAATTGCATTTTGCAGGCAAAGAAATATTCAGATATATCCATACCTGGACAATTGTCTAATTCAGTCAGAAAATAAGGACATTCTTCTAAAGCATCTGGCATTTGTAAAAAGGGTTCTAACTTGTCTAGGGTACACCATAAACGAAAAGAAATCACAACTGGTACCCTCTTAAAAAAATTACATTCCTGGGTGCAAGCTTGAATACAACTGCCCAGATGGCTTACCTTACGCCAGAAAAGCAAATTCATTTGGTAACTTACTTCAAGCAGGTGGCAACAAAAACCATGCTATCTGCAAGGCAAATTCTGCAAGCCTTTGGGTTCATGGCCTCTTGCATTCTTCTAATTCCATATGCAAGACTGCATATGAGGAAACTTCAGTGGTACTTAAAAAGTTTATGGAGTCAACATTGTCACAGCCTGGAAACAATGATTCCTATCATACCTTGCCTGCAACTAGAGATGTTCTTCGTGTTTCACTGTTGCAGTCATTACATTTGGGTAATCTGCTGGCAGGTTGCCCTCAGTCTGCCTGAATAACAAAGTCTTGGGTCCTGCGTCAGTTGCTCTCTCCTCTTCCATGACATCGGGTCATCAGGGGTATAAAACATGCAGCCGACGCCATGTTACCCAGTCTTTCTTGCCGCGTGGTGCCAGAAGCAGTACACAAGTGCCGGTCGGCCGACTCCTGAAATTTTCGTTTTTGAGTTTTAGAACCGAAGTCTTCAAACTAAAGCTAAGTATCCCATTAGGGAAACTTTTTCTTGCTCCTTACCGATGTCAGTAAAAATTAATAATTGCTTTACTGGTGGGAAGCAAATACTTCATAAGGATGTTCATTTGTACTGTATTCCTTGCCTAGGTCCTGATCACAACGTGCCTTGCTGTTGGTTTTGTGCTAAATTTAACCAACGCACTATTAAGCGTCCGTATATTTTTGCTTCTAAATATTTTGGTTCAAGATTTAACTCCTTCCCTCCGGTGCAGGTCTTTTGAGTGTGTACCTTTAACTCCCAGTGGGTGTGGCTTGAGCCTTTAAAAAAATGAAGTTATCACCTTACAGTTCTAGCAAATACTCCTTGAGAGAGGTCAAATATCAATACAGTTGTGTTTGCCATCACTTATGCTTCAAGACAAAATATCCTGGTACCTTGTATGTAACATGGTTTTGGAATTATTAATGCAAATATGAACAATCAATCTTTGACACTAGAGGAGCAGTAGGAGGTAACTGCAGAAAACACCTGAAGGCACACTCGGCTGTAATGAGTATATTTATGCTTCTAAATATTTTGGTTAAAGATTTAACTACCCTGAAATGTTGTCGGTTAGCAATCCGACTACCGGAGTTCACAAGAAACTCAAGGAAAGACAGACCATCGAGGTCCAAAACCGACAACGAAGCTTCTCCTAAGGCAGTCACCGGTACTCAGTGAGGTGCTTTCGCGGCACCTGATGCCCACTACTTTTGAGTCGCAGGCCTCTACCGAGACCCATTCAGAGTCCGGTATGCCACGAGATTTGCAAAGTATTGAACCCGCGGAGGTCTCTCCCTTGGATGGGTCCAGAGCTGCTGAGCAGGCACCGGCTTCTGAGGATGTTTTCAGGCCTCAACATTTTTATATTAAACTGACGCCATCAACAAAAACAAGGTTAAAAACGACCTCTATGTCTACAAAACCAATGCATGAGCCACATGCTCAGGCCCCTATGCCCAAAAAACAAATGATCAAAATGGCTGAGGATTTAATTACCTTCATCATTTTTTGCATTACCAATTCTGTGCACTGCCCTTTGGATTATCTACTGTGCCCAGGGTCTTTACAAAGTGCCTGGCACCAGTAATTGCATTCTGCAGACAAAGAAACATTCAAATTTATCCTTATCTGGACGATTGTCTCATTCAGGCAGAGGACAAGGACACTCTTCTTCAACATCTGGCATTTGTAAAAGGGCTTCTATCATGCCTAGGGTACATCATAAATGAAAAGAAATCACAACTGGTACCCTGTCAAATAATTACATTCCTGGGTGCAAGCTTGAATACAACTGCCCAAATGGCTTACCTCACGCCAGACAAACAAATGCAATTGACCACATACTTCAAACAAATGGCAACAAAAACCCAGTTATCTGCAAGACAAATTCTGCAGGCTTTGGGGTTCATGGCATCCTGCATTCTACTAATTTCATATGTGAGACTGCATATGAGGAAACTTCAGTGGTACCTAAATAGCTTATGGAGTCAACATTGTCACAGCCTGTAAACAGTGATCCCTCTCATTCCCTGCCTACAACAGGAGTTTCTTTGGTGGGCAGAGACATGTCACCAAAACAAGGGACTGTCATTCACTCTACCACCTGTCATCCAAACCCTAACTACAGATGCATCGGACTATGTTTGGGGGGCCCACCTGGCAGGGAGATGCATTCAGGGCAAATGGAGCCCAAACCAAATGTATCTACATATCAACCAGAAAGAAAAGCTAGCTGTTCAGAATGCTCTGACAGCCTTCAAGGACTTAGTTCATCCATTCATCCAGGACAACTACTGATAAAGACAGACAACACCACAGTTATGTGGTACATAAACAAGCAGGGGGTACCCATTCCTACCCTCTTTGCAGACTAGCCATGGCCTTGTGGAACACAGCCTTGACTTACCAAATACATCTTCAAGCTCAGTTCCTGCCAGGAAAGCAAAATACTCTGGCAGACGACCTAAGCAGAAATCTTACGGACCCGCACGAATGGAAACTGGATCCACAAACCTTCAGCATGTTAACACAGAAATGGGGAAGCCCAGAAATATTTTTGGGGAGAGGCAAATAGATCTATCAGTTGGACAAATTCTGCACAAGAGCTCATCACAAAATAGCATGGAAAGTGGATGCTATATCCTTCAGCTGGAAAAACGTATCAGTCTATGCCTTTCCCCCTCTGCCTCTACTCTCCAAGGTCTTACTAAAAGTCAGATAGGAAAAAACAAAAATTATTCTAATTGCTCTGGACTGGCCTCGCCAACACTGGTACCCGCTTCTAGGGTATATGTCACACCTTCCTCTGTGGTACTTGCCTCAAACACCTCCTCTATTGTCTCAGCAGAACTATCAAATTCTGCACACTCTGCTCCAAACTCTGAATCTTGCAGCATGGCTAATCAACTAATTATTCAAACCACATCTCTCAGTAAACATGTGATGGGTGTCATTTTGGAAGCCAGAAGGCCTAGTACTAGAAGTCTTATACTGATAAATGGAAGAGATTCTGTGCTTGGAAACAATCACAAGGAATAGACACAGCAAAGCCCAATATTCCTCAGGTTTTACAATACTTAACTGAGATACTTGACAAGGGCCTATCGTTTTCTTCAATAAAAATCCATGCCTCTGACATCTCGGCTCATTACAACACGGAGCCTCCCCTCTTTTCTCACCAACTGCTAAAAGTATCTCAGAGGGGCCAAAAATGTAAGGCTTTCCAGGAGAACACCAACTGTGACATGGGACCTCAATTTTGTGCTGGAAAAACTCTCCCTGCCTCCTTTTGAACTAGCATCTACTGCAGATATAAAATTTCTTTCTTGGAAGACCGCCTTTTTTTTGGCAGTCACTTCAGCTAGAAGGGTTTCAGAACTACAGGCTCTCATGGCAGTGGAGCCTTTCATTATTTTTTACCCGAACAGGGTGGCTCTCAGGACCGATCCTTCTTTTATGCCTAAGGTGCTATCCAGTGTGGCTCTTAATCAGACCATTCACCTGCCAACTTTTTCCCAAATCCGCAGAACAAGGGGAGCAAATTCTCCATTGGATGTACACGGACAACTAAGATTCTACTTACAGACCAAAATCTCTAAGAAAGTCTGAGCAACTACTGGTAGCATTTGCTGCAGGATCAGAGGAGAAGGCTATATCAAAGCAGACTATTTCTAAATGGATAAGCCATTGCATTAGTTTCTGCTACTTGCACCATGGTAAACCTGTGCCCAAGGGGATCAGATCCCTTTCCACCAGGGCTGCCTCTACTTCAGCAGCTTTTCTCAGAGGGGTCCCTACCAAAGACACTCTAGAAGCTGCTACGTGGAGCTCAGTTCATACGTTCGCGAAGCATTGCCTTTTACCTGTCTTTTCTAAATTCAGGGCATGCTTTGCCACTCCAGTCCTGCAGGGCCTTATAGCTGCTCCTTATGCTGTTTAGTTCCATCCTCCCTTCCATAGCTTTGGGTTTCTACCCAAATGTAATGACTGCAACAGTGAAACAATGACAAACATAGTACAGTTGTGTACACTTACCATAAATGTAGATGTTCGAGTGTATTCACTGTTGCAGTCCGGTTACCCACCCGCCAGCCCTCTTTCTATACCTTTTCTTTCTTTCACTATACTCAAAAGCCTTTGTGGTGTATTTGCTTTTAGCTGAAGGTATATATATATATATATATATATATATATATATATATATATATATATATATATATATATAGTGTGTGTGTGTGTGTACATATATATATATATATATATATATATATATATAGATTGATATATTTATATTTATATATATATATAGATATATATATATATATATATATATATATATATATATATATATATAGAGAGAGAGAGAGAGAGAGATTTTATTTATTTATTTTTTTGCTCCCCATTTGGGGGGTACCTGACATCTGGGGCAGGAAAAATTGATTTAAATGGCGTTGGCTGCATGCTTTACACCCCTGACGTCATGGAAGAGGAGACAGCAACCAATGCAGGACCCAAGACTTTGTTATTCAGGCCGACTGAGGGCAACCTGCCAGCAGATTACCCAAATGTAATGACTGCAACAGTGAATACACTCTAAATTCTACATTTATGGTAAGTGTACACAACTGTACTTTCATATGGTGGGCAGAGGCCTGCCACCAAAACAAGGGACTGCAATTCACTCCACCTCCTGCCACCCAAACCCTAACAACAGACCCATCAGTCTATGCTTGGGGGGCTCATCTGGCAGGGAAGTGCATTTAGGGCAAATGGAGACCAAATCAAATGCAGCTTCATATCAATCAGAAAGAGATGCTAGCTGTACATAATGCACCCTTCAATGACTACCTTCATCCAGGACAATTAATGATAAAGACGGACAACACCACAGTTATGTGGTACATAAACAAGCAGGGGGGTACACATTCGCACCCTTTTTGCAGACTAGCCATGGAATTGTGGAACATGACGTTGACCTAGCAAATAGAACTACAAGCTCAATTCCTGCCAGGAAAGCTGAAAACTCTGGCAGACAAACTAAGCAGAAATCTCATGGACCCACACAAATGGAAACTGGAACCACGGATTTTCAACATGTTGACACACAAATGGGGGAGTCCAGACATAGATCTTTTTGCCTCACCCCAGAACTATCAGTTGGATAAATTCTGCACAAGAACTCCTCGCAAAAAAGCCTGGAAAGTGGATGCTGTACAATTCAGCTGGAAAGACCAATCAGTTTATGCTTTTCCCCCTCTGCTCTCCAAAGTTCTACTAAAAGTCAAACAGAACAAACCAAAATGATTCTGATTGCTCCAGACTGGCCTCGCCAACACTGGTACCCACTCCTGTGCAATGTGTCACACCTTACACCGTGGCACCTGCCTCAGACACCTTACTTATTATCTCAGCAGAACAACCAAATTCTACACACACTGCTCCAAACTTTGAATCTTGCAGCGTGGCTAATCACCTAAATGCACCCTTGGCATCCCTCAGCAAACCTGTGATGGATGTAATTTTGAAGGCGAGAAGGCCTAGTACTAGAAAATCCTATGCTGACAAATGGAAAAGATTCTGTGCCTGAAATCAATCACAAGGAATAAGCACAGCAGTGCCCAGTATTCCTCAGATTTTACAATACTTAACTGAGATGCTTCACAAGGGACTGTCCTTTTCTTCCATAAAAATCCACGCCTCAGCCATTTCAGCTCATTACAACACAGAACCTATCCTCTTCTCTCATTCTCTGCTAAAGCAGTATCTCAGAGGGACCAAAAACTTAAGACCACCCAGGAGAGCTCCAACCCCTTCCTGGGACCTCCAATTTTGTATTGGAAAAACTCACTCTCCCTCCTTTTGAGCCAGCTGCCACTGTATACTTAAAATTTCTCTCCTGGAAAACCGCTTTCCTTTTAGCAGTCACTTCAGCTAGAAGGATTTCTGAATTACAGGCTCTTATGGCATTGGAGCCTTTCATTATTTTTCATACGGACAGGGTGTCTCTCAGGACCAATCCATCCTTCATGCCGAAGGTGGTATCCAGTGTGGCTCTTAATCAGACCATTCATTTGCCAACTTTCTTTCCCAATCCACAGAACATAGGGGAGCAGATTCTGCATTCATTGGATGTACACAGACAACTTAGATTTTACTTAAACAGGACACAGTCTTTAAGAAAATCAGAACAACTACTGGTGGCATTTGCTGCAGGGGCAGAGGGAAAGGCTATTTCAAAGCAGACTATTTCCAAATGGATAAACCATTGCATTTGTTTCTGCTATATGCACCATGGTAAAACTATCCCCCAGGGGATCAGATCTCATTCCACCAGGGCTGCATCTACTTCTACAGCCTTTCACAGAGGTGCTCCTACCAGAGACATTCTTGAAGCTGCTACCTGGAGCTCAGTTCATATGTTCACCAAACATTACCATTTACCTTTCTTCTCTAAATCTAGAGCTGGCTTTGCCATTGCTGTCCTGCAGGGCCTTATAGCTGGTCCTAATGTTGTATAAATCCATCCTCCCAACCATAGCGTTGGGAATCTACCCAAATGTAATGACTGCAGCAGTGAAACACGAAGAACATAGTACAGTTGTGTACACTTACCATAAATGTAGATGTTAGAGTGTATTCACTGTTGCAGTCCTGGTTACCCTCCCTCCAGCCTCCTCTTTTCCTCTTACTATACCTCTACTTTCTTTTACTATGTTTAAAAAGCCTTTTTGGTGTATTTGCTTTTGTTTGGCGGTATATATATATTTTGCTCCCCATTTGGGGGGCACCTGACATCTGGGGCAAGAAAAACTGATGTAATGGCATCGGCTGCATGTTTTATACCCCTGACGACCTGACGTCATGGAAGAAGGAACAGCAACCGACGCAGGACCCAAGACTTTCTTAATCAGGCCGACTGAGGGCAACCTGCCAGTAGATTACCCAAATGTAATGACTGCAACAGTGAATACATTCGAACATCTACATTTATAGTAAGTGTACACAACTGTACTTTCTCTGCACTTCCCTTTGGCTTATCTACAACTCCCAGGGTATTCACAAAGTGTCTAGCTCCAGCCATTGCATTTTGCATGCAGAGAAATATTCAAATATACCCATACTTAGACAATTGTCTGATTCAGGCAGAAAGCCAGGACTTGCTATTACAACATCCGGCATTCATAAAGAAACTTCTAACGTCACTGGGGTACACCATAAACGAAAAGAAGTCTCACCTAGTACCCTGCCAACAGATTGTATTCTGGGAGCAAGCTTGAACACAACTTCCCAGATGGCTTTTCTCACTCCAGAGAAATAAGTTTGACAACCTACTTCAAACTATTGGCCACAAAGCCCTAGCTATCTGCAAGGAAAATTCTGCAAGCCCTGGGGTTCATGGCCTCTTGCATTCTACTAAT
This sequence comes from Protopterus annectens, assembly GCF_019279795.1. Taxonomy (NCBI): domain Eukaryota; kingdom Metazoa; phylum Chordata; order Ceratodontiformes; family Protopteridae; genus Protopterus; species Protopterus annectens. The sequence continues at coordinate 517,875,522 of NC_056734.1, read as the reverse complement.
TCCATATGCAAGACTGCATATGAGGAAACTACAGTGGTATCTAAAAAGCCTATGGTGTCAACATTCTCAGGACCTGGAATCAATGATTCCTATCATTCCTTGTATAAAGACAGAGTTCCTTTGGTGGGCAGAAGCCTGCTACCACAACAAGGGGCTCCCTTTCACTCTACCCCCTGCCTCCCAAACCCTAACAACAGACGCATCAGACTATGCATGGGGGGCTCACTTGGCAGGGCAGTGCATTCAGGGCAAATGGAACCTGAGACAGATGAACCTGCATATCAGCCAAAAAGAAGTGTTAGCTGTACAAAATTCCCTGACAGCCTTCAAAGACCACATTCTTCCAGGACATCTATTTGTAAAGACAGACAACACCACAGTTATGTGGTACATAAACAAGCAGGGGGGAACCCACTTGTACCTTCTCTGCAGCATGGCTCTGTGGAACACAGCCTTGAGCTACAAAGTGCACCTACAAGCTCAATTCCTGCCAGGCAAGCTAAATTCACTGTCAGACATCTTAAGCAGAAATCTCATGGACCCACACGAATGGAAACTGGAACCAAAAATATTCAGCCTCTTGAACAAATGGGGGACTCCAGAAGTAGACCTGTTTGCCTCCCCTCAGAACTACCAATTGGACAAATTCTGCACCAGGATGCCCCACAGTCAGGCTTGGAAAGTAGATGCCCTGTCCTTTACCTGGGAAAGCCTCTCTGTGTATGCCTTTCCCCCTCTGCTTCTTCTCTTGAAGGTTCTGCTAAAGATCAAACAGGACAAGCCAAGGACAATACTGATTGCACAAGACTGGCCATACCAGCACTGGTGTACCCCCTCTTGCGCAGTATGACACTGCTGGAACCATGGCACCTGCCTCAGATCCCTTCCATGCTGTCCCAGCAGGTGGACCAGATTCTGCACCCTCAGCTTCACACCCTGAACCTTGCAGCCTGGCTAATTCCTTGAGCTCTCCAATAGCATCCCTCAGTAAGCAGGTGCTAGATGTCATTCTGGAGGCAAGGAGGCCTAGTACTAGAAAATCCTATGCTGAAAAGTGGATAAGATACTGTTCCTGGAGCCAGACTCAGGTGATGGGTACAATGGTGCCCAGCTTACCTCATATTCTTCAGTACTTAACAGAAATGCTCCACAAGGGCCTATCCTTCACGTCAATTAAAATTCATGCCTCTGCCATTTCAGTACATTATAATACTGAGCCACCCCTCTTCTCTCACCCCCTGCTAAAACAATTCCTTAGGGGGGGGGCAAAAATTTAAGACCCCCCCCCTCAGGAAAGCCCTATTCCAGCCTGGGACCTTAACTTTGCATTGGAAAAGCTCACCCCCCCCCTCCTTAACTTTGCATTGGAAAAGCTCACCCCCCCCCCTTTTGAGTCAGCTGCAACAACAGAGTTGAAATTCCTTTCTTGAAAAAACAGCCTTCCTTCTAGCCATCACTTCAGCAAGAAGAGTGTCTGAATTGCAGGCCCTCATGGCAGTGGAACCTTTCATTATCTTCCATGCAGAAGACAGATCCTTCCTTTATGCCCAATGTGGTATCTAGTGTGGCCCTAAATCAGTCCATTCATTTGCCTACTTTTTTCCCTAATCCACAAAACAAAGGGGAATGATTACTGCATTCTCTGGACGTGCACAGACAAGTTAGATTTTATTTGGACAGGACTAAGCCTCTCAGAAAATCTGAACAGCTGCTAGTTGGCTTTGCTGCAGGGGCAGAGGGAAGGCCATTTCAAAGCAAACCATTTCCAAATGGATAGCCCATTGCATAAGTTTCTGCTACAAGCACCATGGAAAATCTACCCCCAGGGGATAAGATCACATTCCAACAGGGCTGCATCTACCTCTGCAGCCTTTCTCGGAGTCCCTACCAGGGACATCCTAGAAGCTGCTACCTGGAGCTCTGTACATACCTTCACCAAGCATTACCACATGCCTATTTTCTCTAAATCCGAGGCTGGTTTTGCCACTGCAGTCTTGCAGGGCTTAATAGCCTGCCCTAATGCTCTCTAACTTCCTCCTCCCTTCCTTAACTTTGGGAATCAACCCAAATGTGATGACTGCAGCAGTGAAACATGAAGAACATAATACATATGTGTACACTTACCATAAATGTAGATGTTCGAGTGTATTCACTGTTGCAGTCCTGGTTACCCTCCCTCCAGCCCCCTGACTTCTCTTGGCTCTGCCTTTCCTTGTTGTTTATATTTAAGTTTTCTGGTGTATTTGCTTTTGATGGAGGTGTACCATAACATATAATTGCTTCCCATTGTGGGGCACCTGACATCTGGAGCAAGAAAAACTGATGTAATAGCATCGGCTGCATGTTTTTATACCCCTCACGATCTGACGTCATGGAAGAAGAGACAGCATCTGATGCAGGAATCCGAAGACACTGGTATTCAGGCTGGCTGAGGGCTACCTGCAGGCAGATAACCCGTATGTGATGACTGCAACAGTGAATATACTCCAACATCTACATTTATGGTAAGTGTATACAACTGTACATGTTCATCGTGTTTCACTGTTGCAGTCATTACAATTGGGTTATCCTGCTGGCAGGCTACCCGCAGACAGCCAGAGTTCCAAAGTCTAGGACCGGCGTCCGTTGCTGTCGCCTTCTATCTGACGTCAGTCTGCCAGGGGTGTAAAAGATGCAGCCGATGCCATTTTCTTCAGTCTTTCTTGCCGTGCAGTGCCCAAAGCAAAAACAGTTTGCAAGTGCCGGTCGACCGACTCCTGAGATTTTCAAATTCGAATTTCAGATCCAAAGTCTTCATTAAAGCTAAGTACCCCGTTGGGGAAACATTATTTTGCTCCAGACTGATGTCAGAAAAAGTTAATAATTGTATTTCCTGTGGGAAGCAAATACCTCATAAGGATTTTCATTCTTACTGTATTCCTTGCCTAGGCCCTGACCACGACATTGCTAGTTGTCGGTTTTGTGCTAGATTTAACCAGCGCACTATTAAGCATCGGCACGATTTTGCATTTCATTACTTTGGCAGAAGATTCAATTATATATTGCCGTTGGAACAGCCGACTACCGGAGTTTATAAAAAGCGCAAAGAAAAAGAAAAGGACAGGCATCCGAAGTCCAAAACCGATGACGAGGCTTCCGCTAGGCCTGCCGCCGGTTCTCAGTGAGGCACTTTCGCAGCCCCTGACGCCCGCTACCTCAGAGCCACAGGCCGCTCCCACGTGGAGCTGACTAAGCCACTGCAAACTCAAGGTATTGGACACTCGGAAACTATTGCCTCAGATGGGTCCGGAGCCGCTGTGCAGGCATCGGCTTCTGAGGGTGTTTTCAGGCCTACACAGTTATATGTGAAACCAACTTCAGCTTCAAAGGCAAAGACTAAATCACCTCTAAAGACAAAGAAACAAGTACAGCATTCTCCTGGACAGGCCACCATGCCTAAAAAACAGATGCTTAAAATGGCCGAAGACGATTCTGATTCCCTTCAGCCTCTCCTCCTCAGGATTATTCTTTTGGGGAGACCCTGCATACTATGAGGGAGCATTTCCACTGGGAGAGCCAAGATTACTCAGAATCCAAGAAAAGGCTCAGAGACTTCCTGTTATTACCTCAGCACAGGCCCCTTGCTATTCCTCCTGTTTTAGATATTGTAGATGATGTATTTTTCCGGTCTGTCTCCTGACTCTTTACCAAAAGCTCCTGTTAAGCCAGACATACTACAGAGTTCCTAATTTACATAAATTTCTTTATAAAAACCCTGCTGCTGACCCAGAAACTATCTCTCAGGGTCCCAAAGGGGTCAAGGCTTCCACTGCAAAAAACCCTATCCCCTCTGATAGGGATTCAAGGGCCCTGGACAGATGGGGGAAAAAGATTAATACTTCTGCTACCTTGGCTGTAAGAGCTTTAAGTTGTCAGTTTCATGTGCTTAAATATCAGCAATATCTTATGTCACTGCTTAAACAGAAAATGTTGACAAATTCAGAATGTGCAGAAAACAAAGAAATGCAGGATTTATTGCATGCAGCTGAACAAGTGGGAAAGCATACTTTGCAATGTGGTTTTGATTCTCTAGAGGCCTCCAGCAGGGCCGCTGTTACAGGTTCTGTCATTAGGAGGCATGCTTGGTTAAAAGAACAGATTCTGCCTGATCAGTTAAAGCAAAACTATTAGATGCTCCATTACAGCATGATACCTTGTTTGGTGTTAAAGCAGAAGAGGTGTTGAAGAAAATGGAGGACAAAGCTAAATCTATGCAAACAGTCAAGGATTTCTTGCAGGTACAGCCTCCCAGATTTAGCAGGAACTGGCCTACAAAAAATTGGTGCTTTGCAGTGTCAGACAGGCCACAAAGAGGCAGATACAGATGCCCCAGAGGCAGATCACAGCCCCAAGGCTCATACAGGCATAAACAATGGGGTGCTTCTACCTCCAAAAGTGGAGAGGAAAAATCACAACCTAGCTATTCTTGGTACCCAGAAAGAACAAAGCCTGGAGACCAATACTGGACCTGTCTATCCTAAACACATTCCTGGATATTCCAAAATTCAAAATGCTAACTCTTCAGCAGCTTCTGCCCATGCTGGGCAAGAAGGCTTGGCATGTGACTTTAGACCTAAAAGAGGCATACCTGCATGTCCCAATCAGACAATCGTGCAGAAGATACCTCAGATTTATAGCTGGCTCAATGCACTACCAATTCTCTGCACTGCCCTTTGGCTGATCTACTGCGCCCAGGATCTTCTCAAAATGCCTGGCACCAGTAATTGCATTTTGCAGGCAGAGGAATACAAATATGTCCTTACTTGGATAACTGTCTTATTCAAGCAGAGAACAAGGACATTCTACTACAGCATCTGGTGTTTCTAGGGTACACAGTAAACGAAAAGAAATCAAAACTCTTACCCTCTCAAGAGATAATATTCCTGAGTGCAAGCTTAAATACAACTGCCCAGATGGCTTATCTCACGCCAGACAAACACAGACAACTGACTACTTATTTCAAAATGTTGGCAGCAAATACCCAGTTATCTGCAAGAAAAAAAAATCTGTAGGCTTTGGGCTTCATGGCATCCTGCATTCTGCTAATTCCATATGCAAGACTGCATATGAGGAAACTTCAATGGTACCTAAAAAGTGTTTGGACTCAACATTGCCACAGCCTGGAAACAATAATTACCCTTATTCCCTGCCTGCAACAGAGTTTCAATGGTGGGCAAAAGCCTGTCACCACAACACGGGACAGCCATTCACCTTACCCACAGCCAGGCAGACATTGACAACAGATCAGATTATGCGTGGGGGGCCCATATGGCAGGAAGATGTATTCAGGGCACATGGTCTGCAAATCAAATGCATCTACATATTAATCAAAAAGAGATGCTAGCTGTTCAGAATGCCCTGACATCTTTCAAGGATCTACTTCATCCAGGACAACTACTGGTAAAGACTGACAATACTACAGTCATGTGGTACATAAACAAGCAGGGAGGCACACATTCCTACCCCCTCTGCAGACTAGCCATGAACTTGTGGGACACAGCATTGACTTACCAAGTACATCTGCAAGCACAATTCCTGCCAGGAAGGACAAATACTCTGGCAGACGAACTAAGCAGAAACGTAATGGATCCCCATGAGTGGAAATTGGATCCGCAAGTCTTCAGCATGATAACAAGGAACTGGGGATGCCCGAACATAGACCTATTTGCCTCCCCTCACAACTGCCAACTACAGAGATTCTGCAGAAGGACTTATCACAAGCAAGCATGGAAAGTGGGATGCTTTATCTTTCAGCTGGAAAAACCTAACCGTATATGCCTTTCCTCCTCTACCTCTCCTTCTCAAGGTACTCCTCAAGGTCAGGCAAGAGAAGCCAAAAATTATACTGATTGCCCCAGACTGGCCCCGCTAGCACTGGTACCCAATCCTAAAGAGCTTGTCTCAATGCCCAGCTTGGACATTACCTCATATTCCTCACTTATTGCCTCAACAAGACAGTCAAATACTGCACAGCCATCTCAGGACCTTAAATTTGGCAGCATGGCGGATAATGTAGCCATTCAAGACACACCTCTCTCTAAAGCAGTGATGGATGTTATTTTGGAGGTCAGGAGGCCTAGCACCAGAAAATCTTATGCAGAAAAATGGAAGAGATTCTGTGCTTGGAACCAAGCACAAGGTATTGACACGATTGTTCCAAATATTCCTCAGATTTTGCAATACTTAACTGAGATGCCGGATAAAGGCCTTACTTTTTCATCAATTAAAATTCATGCCTCTGCCATTTCAGCTCATTACAATACCGAACCACCTATTTTTTCTCATCCATTATTAAGGCAGTATCTCAGAGGGGCCAAAAACATAAGACCTCCAAGGAGAGCACCAATACCTGCATGGGACCTCAGCTTTGTCTTGGAAAAACTCACTCTGCCTCCATTTGAGCCAGACTCTGCAGCTGATATAAAATTTTTATCCTGGAAAACAGCTCTGCTCCTAGCAATAACCTCCGCTAGACAAGTCTCAGAGTTACAGGCACTCATGGCTGTGGAACCCTTTGTCATTTTCCATCCTGACAGGGTTTCTCTGAGGACAAACCCTACATTTATGCCTAAGGTAGTGTCCATTGTGGCCCTTAACCAAACAAGTCATTTGCCTACCTTTTATCCAAATCCACAGAATAAGGGTGAAAGACTTCTGCATTCTTTGGACATTCACAGGCAGCTACGCCTGTACTTGGACAGAACCAAAGCTTTCAGAAAGACTACTACTTCTAGTGGCATATGCTGCAGGATCACAAGGAAAGCCTATCTCAAAACAGACCATTTCAAAGTGGATAGGCCACTGCATTCGTCTCTGCTATTCACAGCATGGCAAATCAGTGCTTAAGGGCATTAGGCCACATTCAATCAGAGCAGCAGCCACTTCAGCAGCCTTCCTCAGAGGAGTACCAACCAAAGACGTCTTAGAGGCTGCAACTTTGAGTTCACTGCATACTTTTACAAAGCACTATCACTTACCTCTCTACTCTAAATCCAGGGCAGGCTTTGCCACTGCAGTTCTGCAGGGCCTGATGGCCTCTCCTAATCCTATTTAGCACCAGCCTCCCAACCTTAGCTTTGGGATTCAACTCAATTGTAATGACTGCAACAGTGAAACATGATGAACCTAGTACAGTTGTGTACCTACCATAAATGTAGATGTTCAAGTGTATTCACTGTTGCAGTCCAGGTTACCCTCCCACCATCCCCCTTTTCCTTTGCTGGGAGTTATCTGTACTTCTCTATTCTATACAACCTATGTGGTGTATTTGCTTGTAGATGAAGGAAAAGTTGTTTTTTGTGCATACGTGCTTATTGCCATAATTTAGCCTACCATTTTAGGGGCACCTGACAACTTGGGCAAGAAAAACTGAAGAAAATGGCGTCTGCTGCATCTTTTATACCCCTGGCACACTGACATCAGGGAGGAGGCGGCAGCAACTGACGCCGGACCTAAACTTTGGAACTCAGGCCAACTGCGGGTAGCCTGCCAGCAGGATAACCCAATTGTAATGACTGCAACAGTGAATACACTCGAACATCTACATTTATGGTAGGTACACAACTGTACTTTTCAAGACCTAATAAAATCAACTCTTGAGGCTGTGCCACATTGGGGGGGGGTGAAGGTTTCATTGTCTGCCATCTTTTTCTTGTACATATGACAGTGTACCAGATATCTGATGTCCAACTCTTTTAACTTTTTCCTTAAGTTTACACTTTATTTGCCAAAGTTTTTTATACATTTTGGACTGTGGTATGATTTGAAAGTAGCACAACCTAAAGTGGTATGTGGAATTTACAGGCAATTCCTTCTGCTTCCATTATAGCATTTCTTCTTCTGTAGTCTTCTGTAGTCTTTTTAGTGTGCTTTTAGTAATTTGATATGAAATCACATGTCTTAATTCTTACAAGCTTTTGAACTTTAGGTTCTTTTCTGGACTGGTTGAAAATTGTGAAACCCTTAAGTTTAGGTTCTTTTCTGGACTGGTTGAAAATTGTGAAACCCTTAACTTTAGGTTCTTTTCTGGACTAGTTGAAAATTGTGAAACCCCCACAGTTAGATTAGCAGTGTGGAGTCTTATCTCTGGGCATGAATTATTGGATATTATACCATGACCCCCCCCAAAACGTGCACGCTGATTGGCCAGCGTGCACATTGTAAATCGAGTTATACTAATGGAAAAAGGTCCGGTCGCCCGGACTTTTTTCCATTAGTATAACTCTACTTTTAAAACACTATCTCGCTATGTTAAATGGGTTTAACATAGCGAGACAGCTTTAAAATAAGCAACGGAGATCTCCGTTGCTTATTTTAAAGCTGTCTCGCTATGCTAAACCCATTTAACATAGCGAGACATGTTTTAAAAAAAAAAGCAACGGAGAAAGCAAGATCTCCGTTGCTTTTTATTTCACTATGTTAAATGGGTTTAACATAGCGAGACAGTTTTAAAATAAGCAACGGACATCTCCGTTGCTTATTTTAAAACTGTCTCGCTATGTTAAACCCATTTAACATAGCTTAAAACAGTAAAAAAGCAACGGAGATCTTGCTTTCTCCGTTGCTTTTGCCCACAGCTCTGATGTACTGCGCAGGCGCAGTACATCAGAACTGCCGGATGCCAGACATCTGCAGAAGGGCAGTAAACAGGCATTATACTATGCCATTATTTAAGAAAAGTAATAGTTTCTTTTCTTAAATAATGTCATGGTATAATAGCAATAACCCACTTCTGGGTGTGGTAATGCTGGATTTACGGTTGGCTTTGTTTGGTCCTCGGGCCCTCGGGAACCAAACCACGCCAACCGTGGGTAAATCCAGCATTACCCACACCCAGGCGTGGGTTATTGCTATAACAACACAAACGAGTTAAAGTGAAAATTGTTATTGCACCCATTCAAGTAGTATATCTCATGGAAAACATAGGTGCTGATATAGGCTGTCTTTTGTTCAGTCCTGTTGAGGTAGAGCTAGTTTTTTTTTTTTTTTTATTCTCAACCTTGCAAAAGCCATTATACCTCTGCCTTGGCTGCTGCAGTGACCCTTTTGATCCTGCCTAGGGTATGAGAGCACTGGCCCATTTGCTGCACTGGGAGGCGAAGATCTGCTGTCAAGAGTGGTGCTGTCATCCAGTGTAGAGCTGGGGCTTTTTTATTGTATGCCAGGTTCCTACCTCTGACCTCAGTGGCTTCCAGTATAGCTTGTCACAGGCAGTGAATGTATTCTTCCACATATCCAGTAGGCAGCTCACACCAAAAATACAAGCACACTTGCCCAGATCCCCTTAAGGCACACCTGTGGCCTCACCTTCCTTTATGACAGAGATGGACGAGCCAACAATGGCTGTTTCACTCCCACCTCGCCTGTGCACCAGCTGCTCTCAGTGGCTGGGCATCTAATTAAACCAAGCTGCCAGCACTCATTCCATGCTTTATCCCTCTCAAGAGCTAGCTAGTGCTGTAGTTAGGCTTTTGCAGTAGTTTTACTTTGAGGAAGCTTGTTGTAACAGTAAATCATAACATTTGGGTTTATTCAACAGTGAAACTGCTGCATTAGTCTTGCCATTTTTCATAAGCTGTGTTATTTCTCTGAAAAGGTCTCGCACCAGAATAGGTACTGTCAGCACTTGCATAAGGCTGTAATGTAAGTAAGACAGAGTGCACCTACATCGGTTATTTTCACTGCTTCAGAATTCTTAATCTCTAGTCTACATTATTTTGTTCTCCTCTAAGCTGTGTAGTTATTACTACTTTGTTTATACCCATTATTTTCTGTATTTAGTCAGATTCACTTATGACATTATAGTTCTTTAAACTTTTTTTTCTAAATAATCATATGAAGGGTGTCTTAAAAAGTATATTGACAAATGTTCTTGTGGTAGAAGCTAACCTGTAAGGATTTTCACTAATTTGTTTGGAAATGGATGGTTATATTTATACATACGAGTTTTGTCTGAGACATAAGCCCCTTAGACTACGTTGACCACTGCAGTTGACAGAAAAGCATTACAGAAACTAAGAAAAATGAGAGCAGATGCAAGTCTACAGTATTGGGTGTATTGAAGACATACAAACTGCTGTGCAGTAACATTTTTTCCCACTGCCTGTGACAAACCTATGTAGACTTATCTGTGGGTTCATGTCACACAGTCTTTGTCCATGCTATTCTTTGGTAAAGAAGATTAAAAGAAGAAAGGCATTTTTTCCTCTCAAAGTCTATTGCTGTAGAGGAAGATGTCTACATGAAACAGATCACTTCCCATGTGGATCCTGATCTGGGCACAGTATCGCATCCAAAGATGTTATTTTTGAGGAAGCAGTTGTATGGGTTAACTTTGTGTTCTTGCTAATGGTATTTCTTCCCTCAAAAGTAAACATGAAAAATTGTGATGAAATGGTCAGAAGGTCCATCTCCACAGTTAGACTTGTCTCAAGCAAACTCTCTATATCCAGACACATGTACATCTGTGTGACATACTAGAGTAAAACCCTGAATATGTTCCAAGCAACTTGAGATCTAATGAGCTCAACGTCAGCCTTTACTTCATAGACTTCATCAACTGTCAGTCATTCTGTATGCATGAAACTTTCCCAGGTTTTAGCTTTTCCCCTTTACCCATAATCCGCTGTGCCCTGCAATCTTACTCCAGACCTGGTCTCCCTTCAAGTACAGACGAGATTATAAATAGACTCAGGCTTGCCTTTTTCAAAGGGACTTATTGGCAGCAGCTTTTCACAGCATTTAGCTGGTTTGGGATTGTTTTGATGAACTTGCTATGCTTTCCCACCTGGTCCATTTCCTTTACTAGGTTTTTTTCCTGCTGTCTCCTCCCATCAGATAACTTTAACTCCATTGTGGTTTTTTTTTTTGTCTTATTTTTGTGGTATTGATTGATTTGCATTTTGAATGTCATTGGATATGGAGAAGGCTGGTTTCTCTGCATTTTTTTTTTTTTTGTTGGCACAAGTTGTTTCCCCCAAGCTGAACATACGTGTGTGGTATGCTTGGGTCCTCCTAATCTTGCGGACTGTTTTGATAACTTGTTGCACCTGTCACTCAAAATTTTTTTAATTCTGAAAGTTCTTCTGGCTAGTTAGAGGACAGTTGGAGACAGTCCACCTTTTTGAGTTCAAAAAGCTGTAGGCATTCCCCTGGAGAGTTTTCTGGAAAAGTCCAAGTCCAAAACAGTCATTTTTGGTCAGAGAGTTCGCTTTCTCTCCTCCCCAGCCAGATGTTCTTGGAAGGAGGAAAAGGGAATCTTCACAGACCCTGCTTTAGATAAACGTGGCTGTAGATGTTGTTGAAGAGTGTCCTATGTCTGTCCTTTGTCAGGTCCTGCTTGCAGAAATAACATCTATTCTCAAACTGAGGTGTACCTTGTATAGGTTCACCACTCTGGACTCACTTTTGTTGCGCTTGGCTTTGCCTCACAGTTTTCCAATTAAATTCCAAGTCATCCTTTTGTTAATGCCTCTTTCAGTGACACTAATATTTTTGGGCGAGAAGTTAATACAGAATTGGGGGGGGGGGTGGAAAAGAGGATAAAACCCTTGTGACTGTTGAGATATCAAATCCACAACTCAGTATTGCCCCGTTTTTCAGGAAGCAGAAGAACCCATTATAGAAGTGGTTCAGGCATGGCCATATGAGTAGCCTGGAAAGAATAAATGAGACTGTGATGATAACTTCTGGGGTGGATCCAAGCCCGTTAGCATGACTCTGAGGAATAATGTGGTGTTTCACAACCCTAGTATACCGTATCAACAGTAAACGTTTCTAAAACCTTACCTGACTGCAGAGTGAAGGCAGTTTGGGTCAGTCTGCCTCTCCATCTGTCAGAGTGGATGGACATCCCATACAACAGATAAATCCTGGACATTATACCCAGAAGCTGTGCAGTTCCCATTTTTACCTCACCCTGACTGCTTTCCCTTCTTCTGCCCAAAATCCCACCCTGCCAGAAGAGGGCAGCACTGTTACTAGTTGAAAACCTCATTAAAAAGAACCATCCAGGAGACCTCAGCAGACAAGAGGGGGTTCAGATTTTACTACATGTTCTGTTTGGTGTCTGTGACCAAGAACTCAGGCCAGTACTAAACTAGTCCTAAACCAGTATGTCCTAATCCTAATGGTCATTCTTTTCTGTATTCAAAAGAGATTAGATGCATTCATTGGGCCTCCATGATGCATAATGGCCCATCCAAGTAGTCACGGAGGTTCCTGAGACTTTGGGTAGAAACTAGTCATTATTAGTTTCAGATTCCGCCTTTTAGACGCTCTTCCACACACAATATGTTTGCTTAGTGCATGTCCACATTTGCAGCAAACCAGAGCTGCAGTGGTTGAAGAGCTTCCGTTATCTAGATTTCTTTTTCCTACCCTAACCCAACCATAAAGAAGCAGATTATGGCTTAGGATTCTCTTTTTCAGGTTTTTCTGTCCTTAGGAGTAATACTAAACTTAACAAAGCCCCACCTGTAGATGACTTGGTCACAAAGATTGATAGCTTTCTTGCTGAATATATGCATTTAGCTGGAAGACTGATCATGCAAGTGTATTTCTCCCTTTTGTCCAGGCAGTGAGAAGGATCCATCAGCCTTCCCTTGTAATGACAGCAGTGAGTCTTGTGGTGATTGGGCTTATGATAGACCATTTTTATTCTTTCATATGTATGGTAACATGTGTAGGGCTTCCTGTGGACCTTGAGGACCCAGTGAAACCAGTTTTCGGATCTGCTTTTTAACTTGATTACAATTTCTGAACCATATCTGAGACCTCAGGTGTTGTGACTGATGGCATCCACTTCCTGAACAGTATTTTTGTATTCCTAGTGGCAGTCACCATTGATGCCTCAGTCCTACAGTTGTGGGCATTGTCATTGGTGGGTGATATGAATAGTAGGGTAACAGAAAGGCCAGCCACCACATAAATGGATTAGTGTCAGTCCTTCTCATGTTACAGACCTTGTGGGATTTCCTTCAAAGACCGATTTACATCACCCCATTGCAGTGTTCAGTGTATCAGCAACCCAGGGAGGAACACATTTCTATGCCCTGTATCAAGAAGCCATGAGACTAATTGAATGAGCTGCATTTTCAAACTGACTGTAGCCCATATACCTGGAGAGGCCAACTGTCTAGTGGGACAGGCTGAGCAGGTGTGTGCTGATAACAGCTGGTTGATGGTCAGAGCTCTGTTTCATTAAGGATGTAAGGCTTGTTGCGATCTTGTTTGCTCCCTGACCAAATCAAATGCAGGAGCTCCTTTCTGTGAACCACCCCAGCCAGTCCAGCAGCCCAGGGATTCTGTAGTCCAGGTGTGGCGTCCAGGGCTTCTCTATGCTTTTTTCCACATTTCCCGAGATTTCTGCCAAAAGCACAAACCAAGATAAATTCTCATAGTCTTAGTTTGGCCTTGTCAAGGAGAATTTCCTCTGCTGTGGTCTGTTCTCCTAGAGAAGTCCCTAATGCTGAGCACCCTCAGAGCCTTTCTTTCTGACCTACCTGGGAAGCCAGACCCTAATGCCATCAGATTAACCACTGGGTATAACCTTTTCCATTGATTACGGAGGACTCTGCTTGCCCACACCTGCATGATCCAAGTACTATTTTTCTGCCCTAAGACCCAGCATCAGGAAAACATACAAATATAATTTCCCTCTTCAATTCCCAAACTGGGAAACATAATCATTTTCTGTTCTAATTCCTTTGCAGCTTTATTACCCAACTCATTTTTTTCAGTAATAGAGGAGAAGCTCAGACCAGTAAAGTTCATGTATCTGCCATTCAGTTTTGAAGCTCAGAATTCTTCTTTTGCCTCCATTAAAGTTTGCAAAGTTTCTATCACCCCATTGCAGTTTTCTCAGAGGTGCCTTTTTGCTTAAGGTCTCCCTAGGTCAGGGAACCTGTTCTGCAGTGGGATTTTAACCTTCTGGAGAAGATTTCTCAGATTACTCAGCCTGCCTTTGAGCCAGCAGGCAGGTTAGACTTTCAGATGTTCTTCGTGTTTTACTGTTGCAGTCGTTACATTTGGGTAATCTGCTGGCAGGTTGCCCTTAGTCGGCCTGATTAACAAAGTCTTGGGTCCTGCGTCGGTTGCTGTCCCTTAAAACATGCAACCAATGCCATTACATCGGTCTTTCTTGCTGCGCGGTGCCTGAAGCAGAAGCAGTTCGTAAGTGCCGGTCAGCCGACCCCTGAAATTTTTGTTTTCGAGTTTCAGAACCGAAGTCTTCAACTGAAAGCCAAGTACCCTGTTGGGGAAACTTTTTCTTGCTCCTTACCAATGTCAGTAAAAGTTAATAATTGCATTACTTGTGGGAAGCAAATACCTCATAAGGATTTTCATTTGTACTGTATTCCTTGCCTAGGCCCTGATCATATAACGTACCTGGCTGTCGGTTTTGTGCTAGATTTAATCAGTGCACTATTAAACGTCTGTATATTTTTGCTTCTAAATATTTTGGCTCACAGTTTAACTTTCCAGAGATAACGTTGGTTAGCAATCCGACTACCGGAATACCTAAAAAATGCAAATAAAAAGACAGACCGTTAAGGTCCAAAACTGACGACGCTTCTAAGCCAGTCGCTAGTTCGCCGGTGCTCAGTGAGGTGCTTTTGCAGCCCCCTGATACCCGCTACTTTTGATTCGCAGGCCTCTACTGAGAACCATTCAGAGTCCGGTATGCCACGAGATGCTTTAAGTATTGAACCCGTGGATGTTTCTACCATAGATGGGTCTGGAGCCACTGTGCAGGCACCGGCTTCTGAGGGTGTTTTCAGGCCTAAAGATTTGTATATTAAACCGACGCCATCTTCAAAACTAAGGCCAAAATCTATTTCTATGTCTAAAAAATCTACGCTTGGGCCACATGTGCAGGCCCCCTATGCCTAAAAAACGAATGATCAAAATGGCTGAAGATTTAATTACCTTGATCAGGGGTAGCCAATCCCCTCCTGCTAAGAGGCCTAGGCAAGGCACTGACTATGAATCTTCAGATCATGATTCTATTTCTTCTGATTGTTCTACTGAACAGGATGTATCTATACCCACTTATGAGGACTTTGATGCAGAAGATTCCATCCCTTCTGTTTCTCCCCCTGAGGATTTCACTATTGGAGAAACTTTACATACCTTAAAGGAACATTTCCACTGGGAAAGTCAGGATTTCTCTGAATCTAAAAAGAGACTTGGGGATTTTCTTCTTCTTCCTCAGCATAGGCCTTTGGCTATACCTCCTGTTCTAGACATTGTTGTTGATGTTTTTTCAGAATCTAGTATGACTCTGATTCTCTGTCTCCGGCTCCTAGTAAAAACACACAAAGCGAGCCAGCACAAGGTTGAAGGCAAGCAGAAACCTTCTTTTATTGTGGCATATTAAAACAGAACATAGCAAACCGGTTTCGGCCTAAACAACGGCCTTCATCAGTGCAGAGAAAAGAAGTTTTGAAGATGGTACGTCCTGGTATTCCTTAAATACAAGATTTAAAGGTGTATACACCAACAACCAATCCATTAAAAATACACGTGTGTAAAATGAAAAATAGAAACTCAGAAAAAAAGATAATGAATCATATATAGTCAAAATGCCAAAGCAACAATATAAACATACACATAAAACACATACATAAAGCTATACTTAAAAAGACCAAATGCAAAGTTCATAGAGAGTGTTGTACTGTGGAAACTTTCTATGCACTCTTGTGGCCAAAGTATGATCAGTTTGCCGGGTTAACATGACATTCAGAAAAATGATCTCTTGATCTCTTGTGCCTTTTCGTATTGAAGAGGTCGGACGATCAACTCACATTTTACATATTATAAGAAACTTCATTCAACAACATCTATACAAACTACTTTATTCGGTGACCCATTGATTGGTTTGTTCCCCTGTGGTCATTGCAGTGCATGTAGGCATATGGCCAAGAGTAAAGAATTCTCCAGTGCCAATACTTCACAGGTATTTCAGATCAGGGTTTATGGCAATTGTAGTACAGACTGGGTGATATATTTAGCCACCTGTACATGCTTTTCATTTTATGTAGGTCAAACCTCTAGACCACTGAGATTTCGAATCAGTGAGCACCTTAGTGCAATTAGAACGAAAAAATTAACAAATGCTTTATATAAACATATAACTCATAAAACAGCACAATTTCAATTTGTTATTATTGATAAGATTCAGATGCCAAGGATTTCTAAAGCAGGCTGGCATGATGAGCTAAATAAGATGGAATCCTTCTGGATCACCAGGTTGGGTGCTTTGTTCAAACCTGGGTTAAATGAATGTTAAATGCTCATTAAATAGTTATTCATGCTGGCTATGAAGTTTGCATTTGGTCTTCTTAAGTATAGCTTTATGTATGTGTTTTATGTGTATGTTTATATTGTTGCTTTGGCATTTTGACTATATATGATTCATTATCTTTTTTTCTGAGTTTCTATTTTTCATATTACACACGTGTATTTTTAATGGATTGGCTGTTGGTGTATACACCTTTAAATCTTGTAGTATTTAAGGAATACCAGGACGTACCATCTTCAAAAATTCTTTTCTCTGCACTGATGAAGGTCATTGTTTAGGCCGAAACAGGTTTGCTATGTTCTGTTTTAATATGCCACAATAAAAGAAGGTTTCTGCTTGCCTTCAACCTTGTGCTGGCTCGCTTTGTGCATTTTGATTGAGCCGTGCACTGGATCCACCGTGCGTGATTTTGGTTTGCTCCGGCTCCTAGTAAGCCAGACAGATACTACAGGGTGCTTGACTCCCACAAATTCATCTTCAAAAACCCTACTGCTGATCCTGAGAAACCATTTTTCAGGGTCCCAAGGGCATTAAGGCCTGTACTGCTAAAAATCCTACCCCTTCTGATAGAGATTACAGGGCACTGGATAGGTGAGGTAAGAAGGTTTACATGTCTGCAACCTTGGCATTCAGGGCTTTAAACTGTCGATTTCATATGCTTAAATATCAACAGCATATTATGGGACTACTTAAACAGAAAATGATGTTAATCTCTTGACTGTGTGGAAAATAAAGATTTGCAGGATTTATTACATTCAGCTGAACAAGTTGGAAAACATACTTTGCAATGTGGTTTTGATTCCTTGGAGGCCTCTTGCAGGGCTGCTGTAACTGGATCTGTGCTAAGAAGGCATGCATGGCTCAAAGAGCAAACCCTGCTTGACCATGTTCAAGCAAAATTGTTGGATTCTCCTTTACAACAGGACTGTCTCTTTGGTAATAAGGCTGAAGAAGTGTTAAAAAGATGGAAGATGAAGCTAAATCTATGCAAACTGTGAAATATTTCTTACAAGTGCAGCCTCCAAGATGTAGTAGGCACTGGCCTACTAAGAACTGGTCCTTTCCAGTTCCCTTGAGAGCCGGTCAAGTCAAATCCAGACATTCTAAAGGCTCCAAGTTTCAGTCACAAGGAACTTTTAGAGCAAAACAATGGGGTGCCTCCACCTCCAAATCTGGAAACAACAAGGCACCTCCCTATGGTAAACGGTCTCAATTACTTTTCTCTACAATCACCAAGCACTTAGCTTTTAGCCGCCCCTTTGAGGAAACTGGCAACTTATTACCCAGGACAAATGGATTTTAAATATAGTATCCCAGGGATACAGATTTCATTTCCACACGTTGCCAATCCCAAACGGATGGCCAGATCTGCCCCCAAATCAATGGGCAGAGGCCCAGAAACAAGTTCTTTCCCTCATGAACATGGGGGCTATTCAGCCAGTACCAGAAGAGGAAAAGGGACAAGGTTTCTATTCAAGACTTTTCCTGGTACCCAGAAAAGACAAATCATAGCATCCAATTCTGGACTTATCCACTCTAAATACATTTCTGGACATTCCAAAATTCAAGATGCTGACTCAACAGTTACTTCCTGTGCTAGGCAAAGATGCCTGGTTGGTAACTCTAGATTTAGAGGCTTACCTGCATATCCCAATCAGGGAATCTTGCAGAAGATACCTCCGCTTCAAAGCAGGCTACTTGCATTACCAGTTCTCTGCACTGCACATTGGCTTATCTACTGAACCCAGGGTCTTCACAAAGTGCCTGGCTCCAGTAATTGCATTTTGCAGGCAAAGAAATATTCAAATATATCCATACCTGGACGATTGTCTAATTCAGGCAAAAAACAAGGACATTCTTCTAAAGCATCTGGCATTTGTAAAAAGGGGTTTAACTTGTCTAGGGTACACCATAAATGAAAAGAAATCACAAATGGTACCCTCTCAAAAAATTACGTTCCTGGTTGCAAGCTTGAATGCAACTGCCCAGATGACTCACCTTACGCCAGAAAAGCAAATTCAGTTGGTGACCTGCTTCAAACAGGTGGCCACAAAAACTCTGCTATCTGCAAGGCAAATTCTGCAAGCCTTTGGGTTCATTGCCTCCTGCATTCTTCTAATTCCATATGCAAGACTGCATATGAGGAAACGTCACTGGTACTTAAGTTTATGGAGTCAACATTGTCACAGCCTGGAAACAATGATTCCTATTATACTTGCCTGCAACTAGGTTCCTATGGTGGGCAGAAGCCTGCCACCAAAACAAGGGACTGTCATTCACTCCACTCCCTGCCATCCAAACCTTAACTACAGATGTATCAGACTATGCTTGGGGGGCTCATCTGGCAGGAAAGTGCATTCAGGGCAAATGGAGCCCAATTCAAATGCACCTACATATCAATCATAAAGAGATGCTAGCTGTACAGAATGCTCTGACAGCCTTCAAGGACTGCCTTCATCCGGGACAACTAGTGATAAAGACAGACAACACCAAAGCTATGTGGTGCATAAACAAGCAGGGGGGTACCCACTCCTACCCCCTTTGCAGACTAGCCATGGCATTGTGGAACACTGCCTTGACTTATCAAATACAACTACAAGCTCAGTTCCTGCCAGAAAAGCTGAATACTCTGGCAGATGAACTAAGCAGAAATCTTATGGACTCACACAAATGGAAACTGGAACCACATGTTTTTCAACATGTTGACATGCAAATGAGGGAGCCCAAACATAGTTCTGGGCTGAGGCAAAAAGATCTATCAGTTGGACACATTTTGCACAAGAATTCATCACAAAAAAGCTTGGAAAGTTTATGCTCTGTCATTCAGCTGGAAAGTGGATGCTCTATCATTCAGCTGGGAAGGAAAAACCTATCAGTGTATGCTTTTCCCCCTCTGCTCTCCAAAGTCCTACTAAAAGTCAGACAGGACAAACCAGAAATGATTCTTATTGCTCCAGACTGGCCTCGCTAACACTGGTTCCCACTCCTGTGCAATGTGTCACACCTTCCTCCGTGGCACCTGCCTCAGACACCTTACCTACTGTCTCAGCAAAACTACCAAATTCTGCACAATCATCTCCAAACTTTGAATCTTGCAGTGTGGCTATCAACTAATTTCACCCTTGACATCTCTCAGCAAACCTGTAATGGATGTCATTTTAGAGGCTAGAAGGCCTAGTACTGGAAAAGCTTATGCTGACAAATGGAAAAGATTCTGTGCCTGGAACCAGTCACAAGGAAATAAGCACAGCAATGCCCAGTATTCCTCAGATTCTGCAATACTTAACTGAGATGCTTCACAAGGGCCTGTCTTTTTCTTCCATAAAAATTCATGCCCGTGTCATTTCAGCTCATTACAACACAGAACCTCCCCTCTTCTCTCATCCTTTGCTAAAGCAGTATTTCAGAGGGGCCAAAAATTTAAGACCTCCCAGGAGAGCACCAACTCCTGCATGGGACCTCAATTTTGTTTTGGAAAAACTCACTCTCCCTCCTTTTGAGCTAGCTGCTCCTGCTGACCTAAAATTTCTCTCTTGGAAAAGAGCTTTCCTTTTAGCAGTCACTTCAGCTAGAAGGATTTCAGAATTACAGGCTTTTATGGCAGTGGAGCCTTTCATTATTTTTCATCCAGATAGGGTGGCTCTCAGGACCAATCCATCTTTTATGCCCAAGGTGGGATCCAGTGTGGCTCTTAATCAGATCATTTATCTGCCAACTTTCTTTCCCCATTCACAGAACAAGGGTGAGTGGATTCTGTATTCATTGGATGTACACAGACAACTTAGATTCTACTTAAACAGGACAAAATCTTTAAGAAAATCTGAACTATTGGTGGCATTTGCTGCCCGGGCAGAGGGAAAGGCTATTTCAAAGCAGACTATTTCCAAATGGATAAGCCATTGTATTTGTTTCTGCTATGTGCACCATGGTAAACCTATCCCCAAGGGGATCAGATCTCATTCCACCAGGGCTGCATCTACTTCTGCAGCCTTTCTCAGAGAGGTTCCTACCAGAGACATTCTAGAAGCTGCTACTTGGAGCTCAATTCATACATTCACAAAACATTACTATTTTACCTCTCTTCTCTAAATCCAGTGCTGGCTTTGTCACTGCTGTCCTGCAGGGCCTTATAGCTGCTCCTAATGCTGTATAAATCCATCCTCCCAACCATAGCTTTGGGATTCTACACAAATGTAATGACTGCAACAGTGAAACACGAAGAACATAGTACAGTTGTGTACACTTACCATAAATGTAGATGTTCGAGTGTATTCACTGTTGCAGTCCTGGTTACCCACCCTCCAGCCCCCTGTTTTTCTCTTAACTATACTTCTCCTTTCTTTTACTGTGCTTAAAAGCCTTTTTGGTGTATTTGCTTTTGTTTGGAGGTATATGTTTTTTGTGTTTTAAGTTATATACATGTGTATGTCTGTGTGTGTGTGTGTGTATGTATATATATATATATATATATATATATGTATATAATATGTGTGTGTATATATATATATATATAAATATATATATATATATATATATATATATATATATATATATATATATATAAAATTGCTCCCTATTTGGGGGGCACTTGACATCTGGGGCAAGAAAAGCTGATTGTAATGGCACCTGATGTATGTTTTATACCCCTGATGACCTGACGTCATGGAAGAAGGGACAGCAACCGACGCAGGACCCAAGACTTTGTTAATCAGGCCGACTGAGGGCAACCTGCCAGTAGATAACCCAAATGTAATGAGTGCAACAGTGAATACACTCAAACATCTACATTTATGGTAAGTGTACACAACTGTACTTTCCTCTCCCACACTACCATTTTTTTCTGATTGTAACCAGCTTTTTGTGAAATTTGTAATCTCCAGGCCCTACATGTGTGTTCCCACCTTATATCATGTTTCACCAGGATAGGGTGGTTTTACATTCCAGTCCTTCATTAATGCCAAATATGGCTGCCGCGTCCAGCATTAATAAAACTGTCAATGTTACTCTTGTGTTTTTCAGTCACACCAATAAAAGAGAATACTTGTTTCATTGCTTGGATGTCTGTAGACAGCTGCATTTTTTTATCTACACTGTACTAAAACATTCAGGACCGATTCACAGTTAGAAAAACTTCAAAATGCAATAAAATACAAAACTCCACAGTTTAAACTACTAAAATGTTTGACCCCACCAATAGAAACACTACTTCAATTAATCAATTACAATTCAGTCGTTTTTTTAAAAAACAAAGTATTATTTCCCAATACAGACCATACGATCTTTTAAAAAAAACATTTAATATTAAAAGTATCATTCATGGCAGGTTCTTTATCTGAATTGAATCTGTTTTGCTATAAGGATTCCCTTTGTTCAAGTTAAGTTTTAAAGTCACCACCCCTCAAATCATTTACTCCTTGCTGAAGAGTAGAAAATAAGAATTTTTTGTATTCTGGGCATTTAATCGTATGTTTATCAAAAGCATTAGTTTTGTCTTTGTTTCTTAATGCTATAATAATGCAACAGAAAGCAACGTTTTGAACTTGTCTTCATTTGTTCTAAATTATAACCATTTAAAGGCGTTAAATTTGGGTCTAAACTTTGTGCCTTCTAGGAGGGCAAATGTTGCGAACACTGTTAAACCTAAAAAAGTATACGCGGTCTTTGAATTTAAATTGTATATTCAAGACATTAGACCAACTAATACCAAGTATATTAAACCTTCCTGTTACAACCCAAGTTTATTGCATACTATATGAGTATTCGAATCTGCTTGTGAAAACGCGATAAAAGTTAAGGGAAAGGGAATGGACAGCAGGAGAGTTTATTGTAATTTATTTAAAGAAAATGTAGCCCTAAAGGAAATACAAACATCAACATTAGGTTTTTGAAAAGTAACAAGGGGGGGGGGGGGGGGCACTTTAGTTTTAATGAATCAAGATGTTTGTTAATTGTATAGAAAAATGTTAAATAACATAGAGTATAAACTAACTGATATGGTTGAAGTACCAAAAAGCTATAGAAGTATTTATTCTTTTTTATTTGATAATTTAATAAATGGAAATTTAGAAAAAGATGTTTATGACTTCTGCCACATTGACAATCCTAAGCTTGGTACTTTCTTTGGGATGCCCAAAGTAGAAAGTGTGACTTCACCTCTATTTCGGCCTATAGTTTCTGCCCCTAATTATATCACAGAGGGAATCTCATTTTTAGTAGATCCGATGTTAAATCCATTGGTTCAAAAATGAGTTCTTATTTAAAGGACTCATGGGATTTTCTAAACAGCATAAGAAATTATATTCAAGTGTCTACATTTGACCCTTCTATACATGTTATGTTTTGCATTGATGTGGTGTCTCTTTTTACTTGTATTCCTCACCATGAAGGCATAGAACATGTTGGAGAGTTTTTATGCAATTCCACCATGTACACTAGTTATGAAAGTAACTTTCGTTGTGAATTAATTGATGTTTTGTTGAATAATCACTATTTTACATTAGTAAAAATGTATACAAACAAATTCGAGGAGTTGCTATGGGGTCCCCAGCAGCCCCATCCTTTGTGAATATAGTGATGGGTCAGTGGGAGAACACTGTGTTAAAACCATTAATAACTGAAGATCAAGTTCTGTTTTTTTAAATATTTATTGATGATTTGTTTTTCATCATGGTTGGGGCTGCCAAAAAAGTTAAAAATTTCATTGATGCCCTCAATTTTAGGTCAGGTTATTTAAAATTCACTCTAGGGGATGTAGGTTTAAAAATTAATTTCTTGGATGTAACCTTGCAGTAGGATTTAAACTTAGGGAAATTTGTTAGTAAAATATATCGTAAAGATACTTTTACTAACAGTTGTTTACATTACACCAGTCTTCACCCACGTGACATGAGGGATAATATCCCAAAGGGACAGTTTCTTCAAGGTAGTCGAATGACTAGTGAGACTGGTGATTTTCTAAATTAAGTTGAATTTATTACTTCCTTATTTGAAAATAGAGGGTATAGTGAAGTTTTGTTAAAGGGACACGCACAGTATGTTGTTTGTAGAAGAGAGACATTTTATCCGGCTATTCTTCATAACGGATTGGTAATATCCAACAAGAATGACAATAAAAATAGAGATCTCATAGAAACTTATTGTTTAGAAATTACCATGGACAGTGGAGTCATTAGAAAAATTAGACAACTGGAAGATTCTAGAAGGGGGGAACAAGGATTTACACGAAGTGATAGGGTCCCACCCCAAGTTTGTCTATAAAAATCAGAGTAATTTAAAAAAAGAGAGAGGAATGTCAGTTTATAATATAAATGTTGCACAGAAAAGATGGGGTATGTACAAGTGTGGCAGTTGTAATACTTTGTAGATACATTTCTGAAGGGTCCCCTTGTAAACTTAGAACATTACCTTACACCCTTAAAGTCCCTGGACATTTTAATTGTAAGAGCAAAGGAATAGTTTATATAGGTATCTGTGCATGATGTGGAGCATTTTATATTGGTATGACCACTAGGTCCCTAAGTGTTAGGATAAAAGAACATTATTATAGCATTAAGAAACAAGACAAAACTAGTGTTTTTTTATAAACCTACGATTAAATGCTCAGAATACAAAAAATTCTTATTTTCTATTCTTGAGCAGGGAGTAAATGATTTGAGGGGTGGTGATTTTAAAACTTAACTTGAACAAAGGGAAACCTTATGGCAAATCAGATTAAATTCAGATAAAGAACCTGGCATGAATGATGCTGTTAATATTAAATGTTTTTTAAAAGACTGTAGGGTCTATATTGGAAAATAATACTTAGTTTTTTAAAAAAAACTATTGAATTGGATTAATTGTTTAATTGAAGTAGTGTTTCTGTTGGTGGGTTCAAACATTTTAGTAGTTTTAAACTGTGGGGTTTTGCATGTTCATTGTATTCTGATTAAGTTTTTTAACGAAAGCATGGATTAAAGGTTTTATTACGCTAATACTGAGTGGAGTCTACTTTGCACCCTGCCTGGATCCAGTTTTTGTCCTTTGTATTTGTTTTATTCCTGGGCACTTGACTGATTTACAGTTACTTGATCCTCACAGACTAGGCAACATGCTCCAGGTAGCTGTATGATTATATCAAGTTTATACACCAGAAATGTGACATGTTTATCTAGCCAACCTAGAGAAACAGTCTGTTAGGGCAGTAACTGTTATTTCTCAGATCTTCTTCCAAATTGCTTCTGTAGGTGATGTATGATTAGCTGTTACATGGGCTTCATTTGGGCACTTTTGTGAAGCATTATGAGCTGGATGTATTCTCCAGATCTCAACTGGCGTTTAGAGACTATATTGTCTGAAATATTCTTTCCTAGGCCACCCAGGTAAGTTTGCTGTTGACTCTGTCAGAGTAGAGGAGAATGAACCGGACAGTATCAGAGTCAAAAGTTATGTTCTTAATGACAGATTGGCATAGTTATGGTTCATATTTCTCTACCTCGCCACCTATGTTTGCCTAGGCTGGCAATAAGGAGTACTGCTGTATGAATGTTTTTTTTTTTTTTATAAGTAATATTGCTCTGAGCAGCTTATTTGCATCTAAATTAATGTAGATGGGTGCAGTGGGTTATGGGTAAAGGGGAGGGGCTAAAGCCTGGAATGTTTAACCAAAGTGGAGGTGAGTGAGAGCTGGAGTTTGTCGCTGCAGTAGCAGACTATGAACCACTGCCATTCAGAAGTAATGTTATGGTAAGTGTATAACTTTCAATTCAGTTAAGGAAGGAGGGCAATGAGCAGCTTATGCTGGCTAACACATCCTGGGGATGGGGGGTGGGAGAGATTTGATGCTTACAATTGGATGATTTGCTCCCATGCAGATGGAGACCTGTGCTAACCTGTGGCTAGAACTGGGGAATGTGGGTTTGAAAATCCAAGAAGGTGGCAATAACCTTCATGAGGCATGTGCACCAGCATGTAGACTTCAGGAGAAAGTGTGGAACACCCTCAAAATGAACTGGATGCCATTAGGGTGGGACGAGAGCCTTTACAGCAACATCTGTTATGGCTGTGCATGCTACTACTGAGTGACAGACTGATTTTGCTCTGAGTGTAAGGGAATGGCCAGCATGTATATAAGAGTCGAACAAAATTGCCTAAAGAAGAAGAAGAAGAAACTCTCTTCATCCAGCTGCACAGGTCCCACCTTAAAAAAAGGCAGCCTGTAAAGGATTCCTTCAGATAGATAATGTTAATACAGTAACCTTAAGGCTGACTTTGCTGCTGTTTCCCCCAAGTTCAAGCCACTGCAGAAGAATGCTCTTCTTTTGGCTTCCCTTTTATGGTTAACAGTACTGGCCTTGGAGCCCTAGAGAAAGGACTCCATGATCCACCCTTGCACCCCAGTGTAACCCCACATTTTCCTTCATCCTGGCCTCCCTACGCTATCCAGATTACCAATTTTCTTTTTTTCTCACACTGTCATATTCCATGTATTCCCTTCACCCTTTCAATGCACCTTTAGAGAGGACAAGATTGTACTCTAGTAACTATGGAAGAATTAATTCAGTTAAGCTTGGGGTCTGGTAACATTTGCCCCCCAGAAACCTTGGTGTTACAGATGCTCTGACAAGCATTTTAGATTTTTTCAAACTTTTTGTTTTAATGGTGGCCTGAACAAAAATCATGATTAGGGAAAGAAATTCAGTCTTAATTTTTCCCTGAATGAATGTTCAAGGCAGTTTAAATATTTTTTCCTAATAAATTGAGAAGGTATATTCTTGCAAAAATACATACATTTATATATGCAAATAGTATCTGCCTCCCTTGCCCTGCTCCCCTCCCCAGAAAGAAGTAAGTCACTTTCATCCCAGCAGCACAAAAAGGGTACAAAGAAAGTGAAATAAAATATGGCCACCTGCATTTATTTTGTGTTGTTGCCATCATACATATGTACACCATACCTACTCTCCCCTACATCCAAAAGACAGCCAAAGACCGAACTCCTTGCGTGTACCTTTCTGATGTTGAGACTTGTGCAAAAGTGAAAGAACAAATGACAACAGTAATACATTGCTATCTTATCCCTGCCCACATAATTTAACAATTTGTATACATGTTTGACTGGGGGATGGAAATCACAGTAGTATATTTGTTTGTAAATAAAATTAAGGAAGTACTTGACCATAACTTCTTCCAGCCCCACAAAAGGTATAGTGACCTTCTATGCACATATCTGAGTAAGGTCAGACTTTTGGCTAAGTTCTGGAGAAGTTGAGGATTTTGTTCTCCCTACTAATCCTGTGTCTGAATTATTTTTCTGGGGGCCTGGTTTCCCCCCAGGAGCTTTGACTGGATAGATTTTTGGAGATGCTTGTTATGCCTTATTTTTAAGAAAACTACTTGTTCACCCCTGTTTTTTTTTCTTACTACTAGCCAGACCAGTAAGTATGAGCTCTCCCAATATTGTGCATTTCCTAAAATCAATTTTTTTTCATTAATGTGCACACACAACTGCCACTACCACTAACTAGTGCGGTCTAATACAAGATGCACACATCCCACCTCACCCACCCTCTCACACTTGTACTACAAGGTTACCTACAGGTAAATTGCAAGAATGTAAACTGCTACATGTCTTTGGGGTATTGGAGAATACAGGAGCACCTTGATAAAGTACACGCCAAGTCAGGGAGGATATGCAGAAGGTATCAAAGCCAAGAACTTGACTAGAGAACCAAGTGCTGTGTGATTGCAGCTTAGTTGCTCTCCCACACATTATGCCCAGGCTGCAAATGATAGCCATTTATTGTGTGCAGTGTTGATGCTTGACTTTGATAGAAAGTGAAATTATGGCCAATTTATTACATTTACACACATTGCAACACTCCCCACACTGTCATTTTCAATCATATAGCCCCCTGTACCCATGAGTTACTTTACTTTAACTGCCTGCATCTTATCTGACTGCATTTAAAAAAGAAAGCCGTAATAAACTATTCCAGCTTACTTCAGACAAATCAACACTAGATGTTCTTCATGTTTCACTGTTGCAGTCATCACACTTGGGTTATCTGCCTGCAGGTAGCCCTCAGTTGGCCCGAATACCAGAGTCTTGGGATTTCTACATCGGATGCTGTCGCCTCTTCCATGACATCAGGTCGTCAGGGGTATAAAACATGCAGCCGACGCCATTACCTCAGTCTTTCCTGCCAAGAAGGCGCCCAAAGCAGAAGCAGTTCGCAAGTGCCAGTCGGCCGCTACCTGAAATTTTCACTTTATTTTTCGAGTTTCAGACCTGAAGTCTTCTAAAGCTAAGTACCCCGTTAGGGATTTTTTTTTCTTGCTCTAACCAATGTCAGAAAAAATTAACAATTGTTTTGCCTGTGGAAAGCAAATACATCCACAGAGATTTTCATTCTTACTGCGTCACCTGTTTAGGCCCAGACCACGACGTCCCTAGCTGTCTGTTTTGTGCCTTGTTTAACGCCCAAACCATTCATCTTCGGGCTATTTTTGTAGCTAAATTCTTTTGCTCTCATTCTTCATATTCTGAAATGGCTTTGGTAAGCCATCTGACTACCGATCTTCCGAAAAAGCACAAAGACAGAGACAGACCACATATGTCAAAAACTGACGACGCTTCCGTTAAGCTTGTAGCCAGTCTGCCGGTACTCAGTGAGGCGCCTTTGCAGCCCCTTATGCCCGCTTCTGCAGATTCGCAGGCCTCTGCTGAGACCCATTCAGAGTCTGGTATGCCGTGAGATGCTTCTTCAACTATGGAACCTGTGGTTGTCTCTACCATGGATGGGTCCGGAGCCGCTGTGCAGACACCGGATTCTGAGGGTGTAGTCTGACCTACCAGTATTCATATTAAACTGACAACTTAATTTCCTACTAACACTACCGAGTTTCTCATGCCCAGAGTTTGCATTACACCTAGAAAACCAACGTCCAAAGCGCATGCTCATCCTCCCATGCCACAAAAATAAATACTTAGAATGGCTGAAGACCTTGTTACTCTAATTAGGAGAAGCCAACCTTCCCCTGCCAAAAGACAAAGAATTGAATTTCCTTCTGATTCTACAGACCAGGAGTCTGATGACTGACCCTTCTGATTACCATGACATACCCTTATGTACCTATGAGGATTGAAATGCACAGGAATCCATTCCCTTTGCTCCCCCTCCAGAGGATTTCACTTTTAGTGAAACCTTGCATACCTTAAGAGAGCATTTCCACTGGGAATGCCAGGACTATCCTCAGTCCAAAAAGAGATTCAGGGAATTTAGATTTGCCTCAGCACTGGCTTCTAGCTATACTCCCTGTCTTGGATATTGTAGACTATGTCTTCTTGGAGTCCATTGTTACTCCTGACACCTTACCACCAGCTCCTAGAAAACCTGACCAGGTACTACAGAGTACCTGATTCTCACAAATTTCTCTTTAAGAATCCTACTGCGGAACCAGAGACCATTTCCCAGGGACCTAAAGGCATTAAGGCTACTACAGCCAAAAACCCTACCCCTTCAGACAGGATTCTAGAACTTTAGACATATGGGGTAAGAAGGTATATACCTCTGCAACTCTTGTCATCAAAGCTTTGAATTGCCAGTTTCACATGTTGAAGTACCAGCAGCATATTATGGAACTAATTAAATAAAAAGTGGTCTTGCTTCCAGATTGTGCAGTAAATAAAGATTTACAAGAGTTAATGCTTTCTGCAAACCAAGTTAGTAAATATACTTTGCAATGTGGGTTTGATGCCTGCTGTCACTGGGTCTGTATTGAGAAGGCATGCTTGGCTAAAATAACTAGTCTTGCCTGACCATATCAAAGCAAAATTACTAGATGCTTCATTAAATCAGGAGCACTTGCTTGGCACAAAATCAGAAAAAGTTCTTAAAAAGATATGAAGAAAAAGCTAAATCTATGCAAACAGTCAAATATTTTTTACAGGTGCAGCCACCAAGATTCAGTAGGCATTGGCCTTCAAAAAACTGGTCCTTTCCAGTCCCCCTCAGACCTTCTCAGTCCAAATACAGGGGAAACGGACCACCAAGACTACAGTCTCTGGGTATGCAGAGATCTAAACAATGAAGTGTTTCCACCTCAAAACCAGGAAGTGGTAAGCCCACCCACCTTATGGAAAAAGTTCACAATGACTTTCCAATTATCCTTACCAGCCATGCCCAAGTACTTGTGCCCCTAGGAGGAAAACTCACCCTTCATGCAAAAAACTGGATGTCCATTATTCAGGACCGATGGGTTCTAAACATTGTATCCTAGGGATACAGATTCTATTTCCACTCACTGCCAACACCAAGCGGGTTGCCAGACCTTCCTCCAAACCAGTGGGCAGAGGCTCAAAAGCAAGTACTTTCCCTTCTCCATATCAGGGCTATTCCACCTGTTCCAGTAGAATGAAGGGGACAGGGTTTCTACTCCAGACTATTCCTGGTGCCCAGAAAAGAGAGTTCTTGGCACCCTATCCTGGATCTATCAATTCTCAACACCTTTCTGGTGGTCCCAAAATTCAAAATGTTTCCCAAAATTCAAAATGCTTACACTGCAGCAGTTTCTTCCTATGCTAGCCAAGGATGCTTGGTTAGTCACCCTAGACTTAAAAGAAGCTAATCTGCACACCCCCATAAGGGAGTCTTGCAGGAAATATCTATGTTTCAAGGCAGGCTCTATGCACTGTCAGTTCTCTGCACTTCCCTTTGGCTCATCTAATATGCCCAGATTATTCACAAAATGCCTGGCTCCAGCCATTGCATACTGCAGGCAGAGAAATATTCAAATCTACCCATATTTGGACGTTTGCCTGATTCAGGCGGACAGTCAGGAATTTCTACTTCAGCACCTGGCATTTGTAAAAAGACTTCTAACTTCACTGGGATACACCATCAACGAAAAGAAGTCACAACTGGTGCCCAGCCAACAAATGGTTTTCCTGGGAGCTAGCTTGAACACAACTTCCCAGATGGCATTCCTCAGTCCAGAAAAGCAGGTCCATCTGACAAACTATTTCAGACTGATCCCAGCTTATCTGCAAGGAAAATACCACAAGCCCTAGGGTTTATGGCCTCATGCATTCTACTAATTCCATATGCAAGACTGCATATGAGGAAACTTCAATGGTACTTAAAAAGTCTCTGGTGTCAACATTGTCAGGACCTGGAAACCGTGATTCCTATCATACCTCATCTAAGGGCAGAGTTCCTTTGGTGGGCAGAAGCATGCAACCACAGCAAGGGACTTCCTTTCACTCACCCCCTCGCTGCCCAAACCCTGACAACAGACTCATCAGACTGTGCATGGGGGGCTCACATGGCAGGCAAATGGAGCCCAGAACAAATTTCCCTGCATATCAGTCAAAAAGAGATGCTAGCTGTACAGAATGCTCTGACAGTCTTCAAATACCTTATCCTTCCAGGACAGCTCCTGATAGACAGACATCACCACAGTTATGTGGTACATAAGCAGGGCGGGACACATTCTTACCCACTCTGCAGGTTAGCCATGGCTCTGTGGAACACAGCCTTGAGCATCCAAGTGCACTTACAAACTCAATTCCTGCCAGGCAAGCAAAATTCACTGGCAGACGACTTGAGCAGAAATCTACTGGACCCTCACGAGTGGAAACTGGAACCCAGCTCATTCAAACTTCTAACCCAGAGGTGGCAAACTCTGGAGGTGGACCTTTTTGCCTCCCCCCAAAACTACCAATTGAACAAATTTTGCACCAGGAAACCTCACAGCAGAGCCTGAAAGGTGGACTCCCTATCCTTTACATGGGAAAACCTCTCAATTTATGCCTTTCCTCCTCTGCCCCTCCTCTCAAAAGTACTACTCAAGATCAAACAGGACAGGCCAAGGGCAATCCTTATTGCACCAGACTGGCCAAGCCAGCACTGGTACCCACTCCTACGCAGTCTGACAGCAGTGCCACCCTGTCACCTACAGCAGACACATTCCCTGCTGTCTCAGCAGGAGGGACAGACTTTGCATCCACAGCTGCAAACCCTAAACCTTGCAGCCTGGCTTATCCCATGAATACACCACCAGCATCCCCTCAGCAAACAGGTGCTGGACGGCATCCTTGAGGCCAGAAGGCCTTGTACTAGGAAATCCTATGCTGAAAAGTGGAAAATATATTGTTCTTGGAGTCAGTCTCAAGGAAAGGACACAGCTATGCCCAAATTACCTCAAATCTTTGATTACCTAGCAAAGCTGCTCCACAGAGGCTTATCCTTCTCATCCATTAAGATTCATGCCTCTGCCATCTCAGCTCTTTATAATACTGATCCTCCTCTATTTTCTCACCCTCTCATAATGCAGTTCCTGAGAGGAGCTAACAATTTAAGGCCCCCTAAGAAAGCTCCCACTCCAGCCTGGGACCTTAACCTTGTACTGGAAAAGCTCACACTTCCCACTTTTGAACCTGCTGCTTCAGCAGAGTTAAAATTCCTCTCTTGGAAAACAGCCTTACTTCTAGCTATTACTTCAGCAAGAAGAGTGTCTGAGTTACAGGCACTAATAGCAGTGGAGCCCTTCATTATTTTCCATGCTGACAGGGTTTCCCTCAGGACTAATCCTTCCTTTTATGCCCAAGGTGGTAACCAGTGTGGCTTTAAACCAGTCCATCCATTTGCCAACCTTTTTCCCTAATCCTCAGAATAGAGAGGAAAGGATCCTTCACTCCTTGGACGTGCACAGACCGCTCAGGTTCTACCTTGACAGGACTAAGCCTTTCAGAAAATCTGACCATCTACTAGTCAGCTTTGCTACAGGGGCAGAGGGCAAAGCCATTTTGAAGCAAACCATTTCCAAATGGATAGCACACTGCATCAATTTCTGCTACAAGCACCATGGAAAACCTACCCCTCTGGGGATCAGAACTCATTCCACTAGAGCTACTTCAACCTCTACAGCATTTCTCTGGGAGGTCCCCACTATGGACATCCTGGAAGCTGCAACTTGGAGTTCTGTACACACCTTCACCAAGCATTACCACTTACATATTTTTTCTAAATCCAGAGCTGGACTTACTACAGCAGTCTTACAAGGTCTGCTAGCCAGCCCCAACACGTCTTGACTGCCTCCACCCTTCCTCAGCTTTGGGACTCAACCCCAAGTGTGATGACTGCAACAGTGAAACACGAAGAACATAGTACAGATGTTCATCGTGTTTCACTGTTGCAGTCATGACTGTAGGGTTCTCCTCCTGTCGGCAGGCAGCCCTCGGTCGGCCAGAATCCCAAAGTCTGGGTCCGGCGCCGGCTGTTCAACCATGCTCCCTGACGTCAGAGCGCCAGGAGTACAAAGCTGACAGCCAACGCCATCTTCTCCAGTCTTTCTTGCCGTGCAGTGATAGCAGTTCGCAAGTGCCGGTCGGCTGACTCCTGATAATTTTTTCCTGATATACTTCGGTCCGAAGATTTTCTTCTCCACTCACAGCTAAGTACCCCGTTGGAGAAACTTTTTTCTTGCTCCACTCCGATGTCAGAAAAAGTTAATAATTGTATTTCATGTGGGAAGCAAATACCTCATAAGGATTTTCATTCTTACTGTATTCCTTGCTTAGGCCTTGACCACGACGTAGCTAGTTGTCGGTTTTGTGCTAGATTCAATCAACGTACAATTAAGCGAGGGTGCGATTTTGCTTTTCATTACTTCGGTAGGCGCTTTAACTACAAAATGTCATTGGATACGGTTCTGGCTACCGGAGTTCACAAACGTCGCAAGGATAAAGACAGGCCTCCAAGGTCCAAATCTGATGATAGCACACAAGCGGAGCCAGCTTCAGGTTCGACTGTCGTCAGTGAGGCGCTTTTGCAGCCACTGTCGTTGGCCATTTCAGAACCGACGGCTGAAACGGACTCTCATGAGGAGCCAACCAGGCCTTTAAATATTTCTGTTGCAGGACCTTCGGACAATGCTCCTTCAGATGGGTCCGGAGCCGCTGTGCAGGTACAGGCTTCCGAAGGGGTTTTCAGGCCTACTCGGCTTCTAATAAAGGCAAAGCCAAAGACAAAGGCAAAGACTCCTTCTAAATCAAAGACTACAGCACAGGCCTCTTCTGAACCGGCTCCCAAGTCACAGAAACAGTTACTCAAGATGGCGGAGAATTTACTTACTATGATTAGGGGGTCACATCCCCCTCCAGATAAAAGGCCAAGGCAGCATGTTTATTATGATTCCTCTGATCAGGCTTCTGTTTCCTCAGTTTCTTCTTCTGATCAGGAATATTCTTTCCCTCCTTATGAGGATTCTGATGCTGAAGAATCCATTCCTTCAGCTTCTCCCCCTGAGGATTTCTCTTTTGGGGAAACTTTGCATGAAATGAGGGAACATTTCCACTGGGAAGGACAGGAGTATTCGGAATCTAAGAAAAGATTGAGGGATTTTCTTCTTCTTCCCCAACATAGAACCCTGGCTATTCCTCCTGTTTTGGATATTGTGGATGATGCATTTTCAGAGGCTAACTTAACTCCTGACTCTTTTCCTCCTGCTCCTGTTAAGCCTGATAGATATTACAGGGTTCCTGATTCCCATCAGTTTTTATACAAGAACCCTTCTGCTGACCCTGAAACCATTTCTCAGGGTACTAAGGGAGTTAAGGCCGCTTCTGCCAAAAATCCCATTCCTACTGAAAAGGATTCTCGATCCTTAGAAAGATGGGGCAAAAAGGTGTACACTTCTGCTACTTTGTCCATTAGGGCTTTAAACTGTCAGTTTCATATGCTAAAATACCAGCAATTTCTCTTGTCTGTTTTAAAACAAAAGCTTACTTCCATTTCTGCCTGTGCAGATGATAAGGAATTACATGACTTATTGCATGCCACTGAACAAGTTGGGAAGCATGGTTTACACTGTGGATTTGATGCCTTGGAGGCTTCTTGTAGGGCTGCGGCCTCTGGCACAGTCATTAGAAGGCATGCATGGCTAAAGGAACAAAATTTGCCTGAACAAGTAAAGGCTAAATTATTGGATGCTCCTGTTCAGCATAATGTTTTGTTTGGATCAAAAGCTGAAGAGGTGATTAAAAAGATGGAGGATAAAGCGAAATCCATGCAAACAGTTAAAGATTTCTTACAAGTACAGCCACCTAGATTTAGCAGGAATTGGCCTTCAAAAAATTGGTCCTTTCCCACTTCAGAGGGGTAGATATAGATGCTCCAGAGGAAGGCCTCAAACACAAGCTTCTTATAGACCAAGACAATGGACTGCTTCCACCCCTAGGGGAGGAGAGGACAGGTCACAAACTCAAAGGAAACGAACTCAATGACTCCCTCTGTTGGGCTACAGGAACTTCTTGCCTGGATGCCCCTCTCGGAGGAAAACTCTCTCTTTTTTTTTATCAAACTTGGACTCAAATAACCCAAAACAAGTGGGTTTTGGATGTGGTTTTAAGAGGTTACAAATTCCATTTTCATACCTTGCCAAGGCCAAGCGGATGGCCAGACCTTCCAAAACATCAATGGATGGAGGCCTTAAACCAGGTGGAAGCTCTTTTGGCTATGAATGCCATAGAACTGGTTCCACTTTCAGAGATGGGAAAAGGTTTTTACTCAAGGCTCTTTCTAGTCCCAAGGAAGCAAAACTCATGGAGACCCATTCTGGATCTGTCTGTCTTGAACACCTTTCTAGAGATTCCAAAATTCAAGATGCTTACTCTACAGCAGCTACTTCCAATGCTGTCCAAAGATGCATGGATGGTAACTTTGGATTTAAAGGAGGCATATTTACACATTCCCATCAGGCAGGATCGCAGAAAATACCTCAGGTTCAAGGCCGGATCGAGGCACTTTCAATTCTCTGCGCTGCCCTTTGGATTGTCTACTGCGCCCAGGGTCTTCACCAAATGCCTGGCTCCAGTAGTAGCTTACTGCAGACTCAAGGGAATTCAAATTTATCCTTATCTGGACGATTGTCTAATTCAGGCAGACAGCAAGTATGTCTTACTCCAGCATCTAGAATTTGTACAGAACCTCCTCAAGTTCCTGGGATTCTCTGTAAACATAGTCAAATTTGACACCATCACAACAGATAACTTTTCTGGGTGCACTTCTAAACACCACAACCCAGATGGCATTTCTGACATCCGAAAAACAATTACAGCTGGCTTCAACTTTCAGAACCTTGGCAACTCTAACTCAACTATCTGCAAGGAAATTCCTGCAGGCTTTGGGTTACATGGCCTCCTGCATCCTTCTCGTACCATATGCAAGACTACACATGAGGAAAATGCAGTGGTACCTAAAAAGTGTATGGTCTCAGCATTGCCACAGTTTAGACATACTGATCTTCGTCCTTCCTTGCCTTCAAAAGGAATTTCTTTGGTGGTCCAGGGCATGTGCTCTAAACAAAGGGAAACCCTTCCATCTGCCTCCTGCCACTCAGATTCTAACCACGGATGCCTCAGATTATGCTTGGGGAGCCCATTTTCAGGGCAATTGTCTGCAGGGCCTTTGGACAAAGGATCAGAAGCACCTGCATATCAACTTAAAGGAAATGTTAGCCATTCAGAAAGCTCTATTGGCCTTCAGGAATCTCTTACAACCAGGACAACTACTAATACGGACGGACAACACCACAGTTATGTGGTACATAAACAAGCAAGTGGGGGTCTCATTCCTACCCCCTTTGCAGACTAGCCATGGATCTATGGAACACAGCTCAAGCTTGCAATCTGGATCTTCAAGCTCAGTTTCTACCAGGGAAACAAAACTTCCTGGCAGACAGTCTGAGCAGAAACCTTTCGGATCCACACGAGTGGATGCTGGACACCAAAATATTCAGGATGATAACAGCAGTCTGGGGATGCCCTCACATAGACCTCTTTGCATCCCATCTCAATCAACTACAGAATTTTTGCACCAGGACTTTCCACAGAGAAGCTTGGAAAGTGGATGCCCTGTCATTCAGTTGGAGGAACCTGTCGGGATATGCCTTTCCACCGCTTCCTCCTCTTCCACGGGTTTTATTGGCCTCAGCAGTTTTGGTATCCAACTCTAAAAAAAAAACCTTTGTCTGGAGCCACCTTGGGTTTTACCTCAGTCGCCGAACCTTCTGTCCCAACGTCAGGGTCAGGTTCTACACTCATGTCAGAACTCTCAGCCTGGCGGCCTGGTTTATCCAGGGCCTTTGATTTCTTCTTTCCTACCCAAGCAGGTTATGGATGTCATTTTAGAAGCCATTCGTCCTAGCACTAGAAAATCTTATGCAGGAAAATGGAAAAGATTTTGTTCCTGGATGCAGGCTGAGGATTCTGATCCTCTTCTTCCTAACATTACTTTAATTTTACTTTACCTGACAGATCTCTTACATAAGGGTCTCTCTTTCTCTTCCATTAAGATACATGCCTCTGCTATTTCTGCTCATTATAATACAGACCCTCCCATCTTTTCCCACCAGCTCATGAGACAGTTTCTCAGAGGAGCTAAGAACTTAAGACCTCCTAGATCTCCTCCCATTCCTGCTTGGGATCTCAACTATGTTTTGGAAAAACTAACCTTGCCTCCTTTTGAGCCTGCTGCGTCTTCTGACATCAAGTTTTTATCTTGGAAGACAGCTATCCTGTTAGCTCTAACCTCTGCCAGGAGAGTTTCAGAGTTACAAGCTCTTATGGCTGTGGAACCTTATATTATTTTTCATCAAGGCAGGGTATCTTTGAGGACTAATCCTACCTTCATGCCTAAGGTGGTTTCCAAATTGGCTTTAAATCAAACTCTCCACTTGCCAACCTTTTTCCCCCACTCCTCAGAATAAAGGGGAAAGGATCTTACATTCCTTGGATGTACACAGACAACTACGTTTTTACCTGAACAGAACCAAGGACATCAGAAAATCAGAACAATTGTTTGTTTCTTATGCTTCAAGTTCCCAAGGTAAAGCCATTTCAAAACAAACCATTTCTAAATGGATTGCTCATGGAATCAGATTTTGTTATCCACACCATGGAAAGCAAATCCCAGGAAGTATACAAACTCATTCCACCAGAGCTGCTGCCACTTCTGCGGCCTTCCTCAGGGGAGTTCCTACCAAAGACATTTTGGAAGTTGCAACTTGGAGTTCAGTGCATACTTTTTCTAAGCACTACAATCTACCTCTCTACTCTAAGTCTAGGGCAGGCTTTGCCACTGCAGTCTTGCAGGGCCTTTTAGCCGCCCCTTCTTCTTTATGGCCACCTCCCTTTCTTTCAGCTTTGGGATTCTACCCTACAGTCATGACTGCAACAGTGAAACACGATGAACATAGTACAGTTGTGTACACCTACCATAAATGTAGATGTTCGTGTGTCTTCACTGTTGCAGTCGGGGTTTCCCTCCCTCCTGTCCCCTCTTATTTTTACTTTTGTGTATTTCCTTTTTCCACCATTCTTCTAAGGTGTATTTGCAATGGTTATGGGACCTTTTTCATTTTGGGACTCCTGACATCTGGGGCAAGAAAAACTGGAGAAGATGGCGTCTGCTGTCAGCTTTGTACTCCTGGCACTCTGACGTCAGGGAGCATGGTTGAACAGCCGACGCCGGACCCAGACTTTGGGATTCTGGCCGACCGAGGGCTGCCTGCCGGCAGGGGAGAACCCTACAATCATGACTGCAACAGTGAAGACACTTGAACATCTACATTTATGGTAGGTGTACACAACTGTACGTTGTGTACACTTACCATAAATGTAGATGTTTGAGTGTATTCACTGTTGCAGTCAGGGTTTCCCTCCCTCCAGCCCCCTGGCTTTCTCTATACTTTTTACCTATCCTCTCTATGGCCATCTTTTATGGCAGGGGTATTTACTTTTTACTGGAGGTGTTCCATACCATGTAATAGCTTCCTGTTTTGGGGGCTCCTGACATCTAGGGCAAGAAAAACTGATGTAATGGCGTCGGCTACATGTTTTATACCTCTGATGTCATGGAAGTGGTGGCAGTATCCAATGCAGAAATCACAAGACTCTGGTATTCGGGCCGACTGAGGGCTACCTGCAGGCAAATAACACAAGTGTGATAACTGCAACAGTGAATACACTTGAACATCTACATTTATGGTAAGTGACTACAACTGTACTTTCTGCAATGCCATATTAATGACTGTTGGAATTTATCATGACAGCAGGGTCAGTCACTTTCATATACAGAGAGCCCCCATACTGAGAAAGTGTAGCCTCTTTGGCTGTGTACACCTCAGATTGTGATAAAAATGGTCACAGTAATGTCTTTCAGCTTTGTTTTACTCAAATAATAGATGCAGTAAAGTATCCCAGTTTACCTCCTATAAATGCAAACTAGTCCTCAAAGAATAAGTACAACTTGTGCAGATAACAGCAGGGTCTGCCATATTCATTTTTATCTATAGATGGCCCTCGCATTCAGCAGTTGCATCTATTTTACCAGCTGTGTCCACCTCGCATCTGCCCATCAATTACAACCACGTTTGACTGTGCACACTTCAGATTTCTGACCAGTGAAATGAAAAAGTACCTAATGGCCACAGCAACGTATTTCATTTCCCTGCTATCAGAACCATACAGTGCAACACTGCAGCCCCTACTGCATGCAAATGCACACATATATGCCCATTAGTTACAGTGACTAGCATGATTGTGTACACCACAGATGTCTGATTGCTAGGAATGTAAGTTACAAATATGCATCATTTACATTTTTAATTGGAGGTGGTGCTTACAATTAGAGTTGAATGAAATGTTTTATAGTTATTGGTTGTTTTACTGTTTAAATTTGAAGATGCTGCTTTTTGCAAACTAGTCTAATAAAGTGATCAGTTGTT
Source organism: Protopterus annectens (assembly GCF_019279795.1). Taxonomy (NCBI): domain Eukaryota; kingdom Metazoa; phylum Chordata; order Ceratodontiformes; family Protopteridae; genus Protopterus; species Protopterus annectens. The sequence goes on along the minus strand of NC_056734.1, from coordinate 517,836,416 downwards.
GGAATCATGAAAGCGCTTGCTTTTATGCATTAAAAGTTATCTTCTACATTATTCAGTCGTGGTCAGTTCGTTCTCTGTTTTTTTTCTGTGTTGCTGAAGCTTTGAGGTGAAGACCGAGCGTTTACCCAGATACAGGAATATATTTTTTTGCTTGTTGGATATTTCAGATTGTGTCAGACCCATTCAGTGCATCCCATTAAAATTGCATGTACATACCTGTGCTTAAAAAATGTCCTACAGACTGGCTGGAAGTGGTGGGCATAGCACTTTTTTTTTTTTTTATAAAAACTTTCCTGCACTAGCAGTCCAATCTGCATGTCACTTGAGTTTTTGTGTTCACTTTGAACCAGGGTGCCTGTGACACAATTTTCATGGTATAACCTGAGACACTTTGAAAGGCTTCACATTGATTCATGTAGCATCCCAAGCGGATACCATAAAGAGGTTGATCCTTCATCATCAAAATGACACAGTCTGTCTCTCTTGTCTTTCGGCTTTTCCCAGTTAGGCGTCACCATAGCGGAATTCTGGTCCACTAATGATTGGCAGTGGATTTTTACAGTGCCGAGGTGCCAGCCCGACGCCCAACCTTCAAAGAAGGCACACCCATTCATGCACGCACCTACCTGCATGTCTTTAATGTCACTCGACTGTGGAGAGGGCATGCAGACACCACACAGAAGGCACTCCAGCTGAGAATCGAATGGGAGAACCTCTTGCTGTGAGGCAACAATGCTAACCGCTGCACCACCATGACTCTCACCATCCTCAAAATGACTGCAGGATTTATATTAAGATGAAAATTAAGTATGAAAGTATACATGTAAAGTCTAGTCTGTTTTCATACTAGCACAGCTGACTTAAAAAAACAAAAAAAAAAAAGAGAGAGAGATCAGAGCTCCGCACATGATCTACTTATGGCTGCATTATGAGTTCTTAAAATGGGAAAGTAGACTTTTTTTAATGAAGATAATGGTAATTGTAATACATGTGAAGAGGATCTTTTCATTACTTTTGGAAGAACTGCAGGATTGCTGTCTGGTATGAGTTGCTCCAGTTATGTGTTCATAAGCAGATGTCTTTCTGTTCATATGCTGCTGTGTCCATAACAAAAGGGAGTCTGCTTCTGGTCAACTCGTACATCCGGCCATTCTACAAAAAATAGATGCTACTGCGAAGGAACATGTGACATTCCATGTCTGTCAGTGAATGTGGGTCATAAACACACGTCCGGTACAAAATGGTATCAGTACGCACATGCCTTAGAACGTTTCTGTTGCCTGTGTGACTGCCAGCTCCGGTCATCGCTCGCTTGTAGAAGTGACTTCGTGCTGTCCGAATTCAGGTAAGTACCCCATAGGGGGTTTTGATTATTTTTTGCTACTGTGTTTTGGGTTTCATGTCCGGTAGAAAGGGCAGTTGTCAGTGTGGAAGGCCCATTCCACATAAAGACTCGCACGAGCTCTGCCTGTTTTATTTAGGCCAAGGCCGCCCACAACCATACTGCTTGTGAAATCTGTCAGGCCTTTGTCCCAAAAACCCTAAGGAGTTGTCTCGCCACGTTAAAGCTATACAGAGAACCAGCACTTGAGACGTCCAACTAAATACATGGACCCAATGTTGGGAGCCTTAGAAGAACCACCTGTAATGAAGGGCAAAAACTTGTCGCCTGACCCTACGGCTGTGCCCTCTATTCCAACCATACCTCTTGAGGCCGGTGAAGGCCTGGAGTCTGAGTCAGAATCCGTGGATCTTCATTTGGTGGGTACCCAGGAGGAGGCCATCAAAGAAGCTGCTGGCACGTCCCAGAGGGAGTCGCAGGCGCCCGACTCTGGCATCAGGAGGAACCTAGGCTCATTTCCGAGAGCCCACGTGAGGTTTCCCAAATTGTTGTCCGCGAGGATGTTGGCTCAGATGTTCTGGAGTATCATCTGGCATCTGGACCTCCATTCCTGCACCTTCATGGATACGTCTGTCAGAGGCCCATAAAAAGAAGCAGCAAAAGACTAAGCACATTACTCCTTAACCTATGTCCTCACCTTCCAGCCAGGCACCTGACTGGCAGGCCTTCACTCAAGGCCTACTTAATGCTTTCCTGGCCTTAAGCCAGGCCTCTGCTCCTACTCGGGCCCCTTCAGCATCTACCCCAAGGGTAAACTTGTTGCTGACTTATCCTCTGATGAAGAGGACTCATCCAAGTATGAATCCTTACTTACACTTCACAAATTGCATCCCTTCTGGGGTACGCTTCCCCAGAAGAGGAGTCAAATGGTACTGATTCCCCAGGGGAAGATATTACCTTTGGGGAAGCTATTATGCAGATGAAGGACTTCTTTAAGTGGGGATGCAGTCAGGTTACTGAGACTCAGAAGAGGTATTATGACCTCCAACAAATACAGTCCCCTAACCCATCTGCAGTCCTTTCTGTGCATCCTGCTTTCTTGGATGCCTTCTTGGCTGCTTATAAAAACCCAGATTCCCAACTCCCTGCACCTAAGTGCCCAGACAGGTTTTACATAGTCTCTGAAGATGCAAAATTTCTCTTCAAGGCTCCTTCGGCAGAGCCTTCCACCATTTCTGTGGCTGCAGATAAAACCTCAGAATTACTCACTTCCACTTCACTCTTTCCCTTTGATAAGGAGAGCAGATTAATGGAGCACCTAGGCAAAAGAAAGTCAACACATCTGCCACTATAGTAGTGACAGCCATTAACTACCAGATGCACACACAGCCAAATACTCATTGGCTGTCCTTTCTGATGTGGTTAAACAACTGGGTGACCTCCCTGATTCCCTTGCCAAGGCAAAAACCACTAGTCTCTTAAATTCCTGCACACAAGTGACTAAACACTCAAGTGCAGTTGTGATACAGTAGAGGCTATATCTAGAGTCGCAGCCTCAGGGTCTGTCATCAGGAGATATTTCTGGCTTAGGCTGCAGCCGCTCCCTGATGACATTAAGTCAAAACTCATGGATGCTCCCTTGGACAGCAAAGCTGTGTTTGGTTCAGCAGCTGCTGAACTTTTTAAGGCCCTTCAGAATGGTAAGGAGCTGCAGGAGCCTTAGACACATTTGTCTCCCCAGTTCCACACTTTCAAAGGAATTATCCAGCCAAAACTTTCCTTTGTAAGGAGGCCTTCCAGACAAACCATCCAAAGGAAAAAAGGATACCAGGAAACAGACCCCCTTGTAGGTCTGCTCTCTCTACCCCTGCTCCTAAACAGCCTTTTCAGGCCAATCCTGGTAGTCTGTGACTACCAGCCCTTAAATCCAGACACCCTTCTCTCCATGTGTCTCTCCCTGTCCTACCCGGCTTGGAAACAGGTTACCCAGGAGACTCTGGTCCTCTCCATTATAAAGCAGGGATATTTCATGGTGTGGGAGACCAGGCCCACTTTCAAAGGCATTCCACATCCCCCTCGAGACCATCTGGCTTCCTTTGCCACAATTCTGCTGGACCTTCTCTCTCAAGGTGCAATTCAAAAGGTGCCTCCTCAATTAAGAGGAAAGGGATTTTACTCCAGGATGTTCCTGGTTCCTAGGAAAGAGGGTCCCTGGAGACTAGTCTTGGATTTGTCCCATCTCAACACCTTTCCTCCAGGTCCCCCTCCTTTCGGATGCTCACACTCCCAACTCTTCTCCCCCTAATCGTTCCTCAGGCCTTCCTGGTGTCCCTAGACATAAAGGACGCCTACTTGCACATACCAATCCATCCCCTTCTCAGGAAATTCCTCCATTTTTCAGTGGGTTTTGGACACTTTCAGTTCTGTGCTTTGCCTTTTGGTCTCTATACGACCCCAGGAGTGTTCACATAGTGCCTAGCCCCAATTATTGCCTTTGCCAGAACACAGGGGATACAACTTTTCCTCTATCTGGATGATATCCTGATCCAGGTCCCGTCAATTCATTTGGTCTTCCAACACCTAGATTTCACCATTTCCCTCCTGAAAAGTCTGGGGTTCACCATAAACCTTCAAAAATCCTAACTGATACCCTCAGGATCATGTGTTCTTAGGATGCAGGATTCTAACAGGAAAAATGATGGCCTGTCTTCCTCCAGACAAGATTCTGTCCCTCACTTCTTATTTCAAGGGGATACTTCCTCTCAAAGCCATGTCGGCCAGGGAGTTTCTCAGACTTCTGGGATTCATGGCCTCCACCATCCCCATGATACCACTAGCAAGGCTTCACATGAGGAAATTCCAGTGGTACTCGAACAGTGTTGAAACAACACCTACACCCCCTGGAGTTCATGGTTCCCCTGCTACCATGTCTTTCTAGGGAACTGAATTGGTGGACAGCACAGATAAAGGCCAGTCCAGGCCTGCCCCTTCAACCCATACCCCGCAATCAGGACCTGTACATGGATGCTTCAGACACAGTTTGGGGAGAAACCTTTGGAGACTGAGAAACATGTGAACCCTGAACCAACACAGGGAGCACATCAGTATCAAGGAGATGAGAGCCTTGATATTGGCCCTACAAATTTTCAGGGATCGTATCCTGCTAGGAGTGCTGAGGTGGTACACAGACAATGCCACTGTGCTGTGGTACATCAACAAACAGGGAGAAACAAGGTCCTACCTCCTGTGCATATTGGCTCTGCTGGTGTGGGAAATCGCCCTAGAGAGACAAGTCAATATTCTAGATGTCTGTATACCTACAGCAGAGAATGTGATAGCAGATACTCTTAAGCATGACTCAATCCCACGAATGGATGCTAAATAGGTATGTTTTGCTGGACCTGGTCCATCGATGGGTATTCCAGAAGTGGATCTTTTTGCTTCCCCTATGAACAGACAACTGCCAACCTTCTGTTCCAGGATACCTTATCCCGAAGCATGGAGGGTGGATGCGCTTTCATTCTCTTGGAATTCCCCTTCCCACTCATACAAAACGTTCTGCTAAAGATTCAGACAGAACAACCACAAATCTTGTTGGTGACCCCCTACTGGCCAAGGCAGTATTGGTTTCCCCCATTACATCTAGCCAAGGACAATCGCCACAAGTTACCCCTTCAGATAGACCTGCTCACACAGGAGAAGAGAGCGCTCATACACCCCCAACTATCCACCCTGAACCTTACATTGGGGGTGATAGGGCTTTGATTCCCTTCAGCCACTTTTATACAGAGGATGCGTTTCAGGATGTTCTTCGTGTTTCAGGATGTTCTTCGTGTTTCACTGTTGCAGTCATCACATTTGGGTGATCTGCTTGCAGTAGCCCTCAGTCGGCCTGATTAACAAAGTCTTGGGTCCTGCATCGGTTGCTGTCCCTTCTTCCATGACGTCAGGTCATCAGGGTTATAAAACATGCATCCGACACCATTACATCTCTCTTTCTTGCCGTGCGGTGCCCGAAGCAGAAGCAGTTCGCAAGTGCCGGTCGGCTGACTCCTGAAATTTTCGTTTTCGAGTTTCAGAACCAAAGTCTTCAACTAAAAGCTAAGTACCCCATTGGGGAAACTTTTTTTCTTGCTCTAAACAGATGTCAGTAAAAGTAAATTGCATTACTTGTGGAAAGCAAATACCTCATAAAGATTTTCATTCGTACTTTAGTCCTTGCCTAGGCCTTGACCACGACTTACTTCACTGTTGGTTTTGTGCCTTATTTAGACCACAAACTATCCGTCGTCTGTATATTTTCACTTCTATGTATTTTGGTGCTGTGTTCAATTATCCTGATATGTCTTTGGTAAGTCATCCAACCACCGACATTCTAAAAAAACGCAAAGATAAAGACAGAGGCAGGCCGCCTAGCTCCAAAGCTGCTGACAACGCTTCTCCTAAGCCAGTCACCAGTTCGCCGGTACTCAGTGAGGCGCTTTCACAGCCCCTGATACCCGCTACTTCAGATTCGCAGGCCTCTACTGAGACCCATTCAGAGTCCAGTATGCTGTGAGATGCTTCAACTGTGGAACCTGCGGATGTCTCTACTTTGGATGAGTTCAGTGCCGCTGTGCAGGCACCGGCTTATGAGGGTGTATTCAGGCCTACTGACTTTGTATTAAACCAACGCCATCTTCTTCAAGGCCTAAAACTCGAACCATGCCTAGAAAACTGACGCCCAGACTGCATGGTCAGACCTCTATGCCTAAAAAACAAATGATAAGAATGGCTGAAGACCTTATTACTTTAATCAGGGGAAACCACCCTTCCCCCTCTAAGAGACCTAGGACTGAGTTGCTTATGATACTTCTGACCAGGTTTCTGAATTTTCTGTTTCCTCTGATGACCAGGATTTACCCTTTTCTACCTATGAGGAATCTGATGCTGAGGACTCTATTCCCTCTGCCCCCCCCCCCCCCCCCAACAGGATTTTTCTTTTGGTGAAACCTTGCATACTCTCAGGGAGCATTTTTGTTGGGAAAGTCAGGATTTCTCTGATTCGAAATAGAGGCTTAGGGATTTCTTACTCCTGACCCGGCACAGGGCTTTAGCCATACTTCCTGTACTAGACATTGTTGTTGTTGCCTTTTCGGACTCCAGCTTGGCCCCCAACTCTTTACCTCCTGCTCTCCCAGAAAACCTGATAGATATTACAGGGTCCCTGACTCTCTCAAGTTCCTTTTTAAAAGTCCTACTGCGGATCCTGAGACCATTTCACAGGGACACAAGGGCATTAAAGTTACTACTTCCAAAAATCCTACCCCCTCTGATAGAGAATCCAGGGAGCTGGATAGATGGGGTAAGAAGGTATAAACTTCTGCAACTTAGCCATTCGGGCCTTAAACTGCCAGTTTCATATGTTAAAGTATCAGCAGCATATTATTGGATTGTTTAAACAGAAAATGATGTTGATTCCTGATTGTGCTGAAAATAAGGATTTACAGGATTTACTGCATTCAGCTGAACAAGTTAGAGTACATACTTTGCAATGTGGTTTTGATTCACTAGCGGCATCTTGCAGGTCTGCTGTAACTGGGTCTGTACTTAGAAGGCATGTTTGGCTTAAGGAACAATCCTTGCCAGATCATGTTAAAGCAAAATTTCTGGATGCTCCCTTAAACCAGGACCATCTGTTTGGCAACCAGGCAGAAGTTCTTAAAAAGATGGAGGAAAAAGCTAAATCTATGCAAACTGTTAAAGATTTTTTTTACAAGTACAACCTCCAAGATTCAGTAGGCATTGGCCTTCCAAAAATTGGTCCTTTCCTGCCTCTTCCAGACCTTCTCCGTCCAAACCCAGATCCAGCAGAACTCCCAGGCTTCAGTCCCAGGGCATGCACAGAACTAAGCAATGGAGGGTCTCCACTTCCAAATCTGGGAGTAATAACACTCCCCCCATGGTACATTATCTCAATGACTTCTTTTTAAAATTTCCAAGCACTTCTCAACTGACTGCCCCTTTGGGGGGAAAGATTGCTCTTCATGCAAAGAACTGGGAACTCATTACCCAGGGCAAGTTGGTTTTAAATATAGTGTCCCAGGGATACAGATTTCACTTCCACACATTACCAACACCAAGCAAGTGGCCAGATCTACTCCCAAATCCATGGGCAGAGGCCCAAAAGCAAGTACTTTCTCTCTTAAGCATGGAGGGTATTCATTTGGTACCAGAAGAGGAAAAAGGACAAGGTTTCTACTCAAGAATTTTCCTGGTACCCAGAAAAGACCATTCATGGCATCCTATCCTGGACCAATCTACTCTAAGCACCTTTGTGGTGATTCCAAAATTCAAGATGCTGACTCTACACAAGTTGCTCCCTATGCTAGGCAAAGACGTCTGGTTGGCAACACTAGATTTAAAGGAAGCATACCTGCACATCCCAATCAGGGAATCTTGCAGAAGATACATGTGCTTCAAAGCAGGGTACATGCACTATCAGTTCTCTGCACTGCCCTTTGGCTTATCTACTGCGCCCAGGGTATTCACAAAGTGCCTAGCTCCAGTCATTGCATTTTGCAGGCAAAGAAATATTCAAATATATCCATACCTGGACGATTGTCTAATTCAAGCAGAAAGCCAGAACATACTTTTGAATCAGTGTTACCTGAAAAAAAACAAATACCCCCAACTTACATAAGCAATAGAACTACAATGATTGGTTGAATATAATTGCTCATCGAGTCCGGGAGGGAACAACACCCCCCCAACTTAATGATCCATATTTTTTCCTTTTTGTTTAAACTGTGCCATCCACTTTTATTTCTTGTATTAAAAGTTATCCTAGCTGTAATTACAGAATTGAACTTAGCAGAATGATATAAAATAGAATTTAAACAAAGCATTTGAGTGTTGTCTGCATCTTGTATCACTGAGATGCTCAGATATTCTTATTTCAAATGGAAGGGAAGTTAGTCCCTTATAAAATGCTGAGCAGCTGCAAGCCACTAAGTAAATGACCCAACTAGTATTGCAATTACCAAAAACTTTAATATCATAGACAACTGAAGTATTTTTGGAAGTAAAACTGTTAATTTTACATGCATATCTATGAAAACTACAGTTTCCACAAGGGTAACAACCTGATAAGATGTAACCCTCAATAGTTGCTTGATATGGATTAAATTTTGACAGAGTCAATTTCTTATGATTAAACCAGTTACCTAAAGTTTTGCTCTTCCTGTAGGAAAATAGGCATATTGATGGTAATAAATTTATTTAAATGTGTATCTGCTAATAATGTGCCCCAATATTTTTGTACCAGACTCTTGAGAAATTGTTTATTACTGTCATAATTTGTAACAAATCTCAAAGGTTGTGTATATGTAGGATTGGGCTTGTATTGTAACAATTGGGACTGGTCCATGGAATTATCCAAGCTAGAAGAATTGATCAACTCAGTATAATCATAACCCCTATAAAAAACCTCATAACAAGGTCTTTATTCTGAATAGATAAATCCTGCTCTGAAGAACAAATCCTGTGTGTTCTCAAAAATTGAGATTTGGAAATATTTTTGGTAACATGGGGGGGGGGGGGCTGGGGTGGCAACTGTCTGCATGTAAAAGAGTGTTACTTTGGGGATATTTCTTTAAGCAGTGCTTGCTAAGGTGTCATCCTCCTACGCAGGTACCATTACATCCAAAAACACAATATTGGTCTGGTGAAAATTTAAAGTAAAGTTAATCCTCCACTTGTTTTCATTAAGATATTCCGCAAACTCCTGTAGATATTCCAAATCTGATCTCCATGCAAGCCAACAGTCATCCACATACCTACACCAGATGTCTAATGACTCCAAAAAAGTATTATGGTTATTATGATAAATAATTATCATAAATCATTTGTTAATTATTTATTGGTAGAATTAGTTAGAATGTGGAAAGTTTTGAAAGAGAAATTGTTTTAGTGCAAAAAATAATAAAAAGTTTAACATCAGGATCTAGGCATACAATGTCAGGGGGATATATTTCCATAAGAACACGATACCTGATTAAGGTGAGAGACAAAAAATATAAGAAATGAAAGGGATGTTTTACTACAACTTTGAAAACTGAAATAAGCTGGACAAACAGATTAAGCGTAGTGTGAGACAAGATCAGGAAAATTTTGAATAAAATTTTTGTAAAGATGTGTATGGAAGGAGTAAAGACAAATTGATAAACTGTGTGCAGATTCTAAAATTTATTCTCAGACGCAGCAGATTATAGATGTATTTAAAAAATGTATCCAAAACAGTTTGGCTCCACAAAAGGGGTGATAAGTTGTCTTGGTGACATCCAGATAACCTCGAATACTGGAATCAAATTAGATTATATTGAAAAAGAAATGTGCAAACAGTATCCAAACGAAGCACAAGGAGGAGTCAAAATTAGTAACAATGACCTGAGAACACTTTTTTTTAGCAAGAGCGTGTAGTACCATATCTATTATTCACTGGGTCATATAAATATGGTGAGATTCCTCAAGATTGGAGACATGGGTTTATTAAACCCATCTTTAAGGGAAAGTGAGTAGGACAAACCCAGAGTCATACAGACCCTTAAGTCTACTTTCATGTTGTGGAAAAATAATGGAGAAGATAATATTGGATAAATTGTCAAAAGTGAGTAGGATGGGACTTGAAACTACATGTGAGCATGCATATGTTGAAAATAGCTCTATTATCACCAGTAATAGGGTGTTCTAAATCTATAACAATATAATAGCTATGAGTGAAAAAATTGTGCTGTGATGTAATTTATAAAGATTTAACTTCAGCATTTGACAGCGACAAAACTCTGATCAGTAAATTAGAGCGACTAGGTAGTGATGTACTCTTGATAAGAGGGATAGCTGAATGCCTTACAAATAGAACGTAGCAAGTATCATACAGCAACTGGACAAGTGAAATTCTTGGTTACAGTCAGGGTGTCCCACAGGACTCTGTCCTAGGCCCTTACTTGTTTAAATTGTATCTTTCACACCTAACTTTTCTATCTGAGGTATTCTGCAGTCTATATGCAGACGACCTGAAATTGGGTAAACTGATTACATGTGCTATACATAAGGCATGTCTGCAAAATAACTTGACTAAATTGACCATTTGGGCACAGGAGAATAACATGCTGATAAATGCATCAAAACTAAGCATATGAGATTTGGTAGACATAAATTGAAAGGTGAACATTGTTTTACAGCACACCGTGATTGAAACTATAGACTCATTTAAGGACCTGAGTATATGGGTAGATCCATCTATGAGATTTTCTAGCCATATCAACCAGTTGGTTTAGGATTGTTCTAGAACTATAGCTTGCATAAACAGATTTATAAAGTCTAGGAAATCAAAGTCATTGTTAGTTACATTAGACTCAAACTTGAGTGTGGGATAACAAGCTGGAAACCCTATAAGAAAATGAGCATGAGTAAACTTTAATGAGTACGGTGGAAGTATGTCAAAGGCATCCATGGATCTGAAAATTTAAGTTATGAAAGATTAAAATATCTGAACTTGATCTTATTCAGATATATAGGGCATGTAGAGACAACTTCCTGTGAGAATGTTTGGGGTTATCAAAAAGTACTAGAGAATCATCAGACAACCTATGTAGAAGATTCTATAGGAATGAGAAATGTATTAATTGGTTCTCAGAGTGCATGGAACAAACTACCAAATTACATTAAACCAAGTACTAGTTTAGATATTTTTAAGAACAGCCTGAACACTTATTATGGGAACAAGTGTTTTGGGATATTGGCAAGCTAGAAGGCTAGAATGCCTGTACTTGAAATATTTGTATATGTATTTATGCAAAAAGAAAGCCAAACTAATCCATACAAGAAAGCAGCTCAAAAGATATTTGAAGAATAATAGAGATCACAAAGGGGAAATGTAGAAGAGAAGATTAGTAAAGTAGAAATTAAACATATAGAAGCTGAAGTTATGGAATACGTGCAAAGTAAAGGATTTAGTGTATAAAACTTAACTAGGTTATGTCACAGCTTGGTGGAGTAATGAGTCTCCAAAGTAAGGTGAAACAGGTAGAGCAGGAGACATCTGAAGACATATGGATGTGGGAAAGAAAGAGATTTAATATGGCGCAATATTTATGCGAAGGAGAAAGCCACACTTAAGATCATAGGAGGTTAGTTGACTTTTGACCTGGAGGTCATCTCAAGCCTAGGCGTTTCCTGCTAGTTAATACCATAGATAACTCTAGTCAGTACTCAGGATTGTATTTAGTAATGATTGCCCATGTCTAGGTGGGTTGTGGGCATCATCTCCGGTAAGAATTTATAGTGCCCCATCCAGTTGTCCAGGTTCCTTTTGAACAGTGTACTAGAGCTGCTGTGTCTCGCGTGAATTGCTAGCCTATTCCAAAGACACGACAGTCACTGGGAGACAAATCTGCCCCTCCAGCACATCCTATTTAATTCACAAGCCATGTTTAGGTCCCTGAAACGGGTAGTTCTAGTCCTGTTTGATTTATGGGTGTGCAGCAGACTCATTAGGTTAGGTCGGAGAATTCTCTGTAAGCCAGGCATAAGTCTTCTCTAAGAAGTCTATATGATATTGAGTATAGTGACAGGGACTTTAGTTGGTCTGTGTAAGGCACATGCTCAAGTCTTTTTATCTTTATTTCTTAGAAACCTCTGAGATCTCTCCAATTGCTGCAGGTGCTTTGTACAGTACATGCCAAAAGGGGCATTATATTGAACTATGGGCCTGATTACTGATGAGTATAGTGGGGTTATATAACCTCCTTTGCTCTGGAGGCAATGCCTTTGCTAATCAAGTGTGCTACATAGAAAGCCTTCCTTACTATAGTAGACAAGTGATGGTCAAAGTTAAGGTCACAGTCTACTTGTTATCCCAGATCCCTTACCACTTCGTAGGTACGTTGGATATTATTGTTAATTTGATAGTGTGAAGAGACATTGTTTTTACCAAAGGGAATGGTGATGCATTGTTTTTCATTCATTTGGGAGACCGTGACTAAGACACCAGTTGTTGGTATGCATAAGACCATCCTGAAGGATACTGACATCATTTGGGGATTCAGTAATTACACCCAGTTTGCAGTCTGCAAACTTGGTCAGCCACAGCCCCTTGGTTTTGGCCTGATGATCTGAGAAGTATATACCAAACAGTAGGGGGCCCAGCACTGACCCTTGTGGCACCCCGCTGGTGACAGGTCTGCTGGTTGATGTGGAGTCACCCGCTTTGATAGCATGTGACCAATTTGTGCGTCAATTAGCAACTCCTCTTACAAAAAAGGGGTTTACATTCAGTTTGCTAAGTTTACTTCAGGGGTGTGGGATTGTGTCAAAACCCTAGTCCAGGTATGCTGTATGCAGAGTTCTGGTTACATTTTCAAAGAAATCCACTAGGTAACAGGCAAGATCTGCCCTTGACGAAGCTGAATTGGGTTGGCTACAGGGTTTGGAGGTCACCGCTGAATCACTTACAAATGCCTTCTACCAGCACCTACAGGACTGCATGGATCAGGCAATCCCAAACAAAACTAAGACTCTCTGTACCAAAGGCAAGCGTCCAGTCTGGTGGACCCCAGCCATAAACAAGCTCTACAACAAAAGGAGGAAGCTACTACAAGATAGAGCAAAATCCTTGAAAGGTAAGACACCTTTGATCATTATAAGTAAAAAACTAAGAGCTCTCATAAAATCATCCAAGGCAAATTTTGAGAGAAAAATCGCCAAGGACTCTAAAGAGAATCATAAGGCCTTCTTTAGCTATGTTAGAAACCTAGGAGGAAACTCCCAGATATGCTCAGAATTAGTTCAAAATGATGTGAAAATTACTGAACCTACACACATTGCCAACATACTGGCTGACAGGTTCAGTGCAAACTTCTCCCCTCCCCCAAAAGGAGAGATATCTATTCCAGAGGATTGTAGCCCCCAAACATCTCCAATGCCCAGGTGAGAACTGCCCTCACTAAGGCAAAAACACAGCATCCATGGGACCGGATGGTGTCCCGGCTGTGTGCTTCATGAACTCAATGAGGAATTAAACCCACAGTTAGGACAGCTGTTTAATCTTAGCCTCACCTCAGGATACGCACTCCAAGGAGTGGCGACGGCGACTGTGGTCCCACTTCATAAGGGCGGTGCCTCCACAGACCCTGGAAATTACCGCCCCATTAGCTTGACAAGCCTTATCTGCAAAGCCATGGAGAGGATCATAATGGAACTCATAAATAAAGACATAGGGAACTTGCAGACTTTGGATCCAACTCAGTTTGGCTTTGTCAAAGGCAGATCCTGCCTCTTAAACTTGGTTGACTTTTTCGAGACAGTCACCAAGGCCATTGATGAGGAAAGGCAGTCCATACAGCCTACCTCGACCTGGCAAAGGCCTTCGACACAATACCCCACTCAGGTATCATCGAAAAACTCATCAGCTTGAATGTAAACCCATACATCACAAGATGGGTTGCAAACTGGCTAAGTGACAGAACCCACAGGGTCAGAGTTGCTGGAGCCATGTCAGACTCAAAGCCTGTCACAAGTGGTGTCCCACAGGGCTCAGTCCTGGGTCCACTCTTGTTCGGCATCTACTTTTCTGAAGTACAAGCAAACACAGGAGGGTTATGGCTGACAAAGTTTGCAGATGACTGCAAACTGGGCGCCATAGTCGAAAACACATCTGACACAGATATCCTCCAGAAGGGCCTCACAGAAATGGATAACTGGTGCCAGAGCCATGGCCTGAAGTTAAACGCCAAAAAATGCATAGTCATACCCTTTGGGAAAAACAAGGCTACCCCTAGCTACCATATAGGTGGCAATCCACTGAGCACAGAAAAAGTCATCAGAGATCTGGGGACCCAGGTTGACAGTAGCCTTTTGTTTGACACTCATGTTGCTAAAGTAGTTAGGAAAACCTTCTATATCACCCACCTGATCATGAAGGGATTCACATCTAGATCAAGGGAGGTCATCGTCCCCTGTACTCATCACTTATTAGACCTATGATTGAGTACAATGCCCGTTCGAATGTATCTGACCAGACACCTGCTGCAGCTTGAAAGGCCCCAAAAGTTCCTCACCAAAAGGATAAAGGGTCTCAAAATATGACTTATGCTGCCCGACTGAAAGAACTCCAGCTCTATTCAGTCTCATACCGCTTGCTCAGAGGTGACCTGTGCCTGACATATAAGGCCATGTCAAACCCAGATTTGATGAATATGCTTCACCTCAAAAATCTAGATCCCTCAGAACCACAAGGGCGGAGACTTAAACCTTGACACGGTTATAAATAGAACGTGCTGGAGGGACAGATTCATCACCCAGAGACTCCCTATGCTGTGGAACAAAATCCCGGTACATGTGAGGCAGAGCACCTCTCTGGTCTTGTTCAAGAGGAATCTTGACCAATGGATGGGAGATTGCAGATATACCCCAGGGATTACTTCAGCGTCACTGCTTGACAGAGGCACAGCAAAATGATAGGCATAGTTTTTATTCAAACTAAAGGGGTGGCGAAAGCCACATAACTATGGGCTAGGCTTATAAATGCCCTTGGGCAGATAGCCTAGTATGAACCTATGAACCTATGAACCTATGTCTTTATTTATGAGGTCCACAATGATGCGTTCCATGGCCTTACAAATGGGGCTGGTCAGACTTATGGGTCTATAATTCCCCAGATCTGTTCTAAGCCACCATTGTGGAGGGGAATAACTGTTGCTGTTCTACATTCCACAGTAACAAAGCTGTGATTGAATAGGGTAATTAATGGTGATGCTAGTTCATGTTTTAGTTTGTGATTTTTGGTGTTAGTGCCAGTTCGAAAGATGACTGATTTATGGTCAGATTTAACTACTGAGGCCTGACAGTTGCGGTGTTGCATCGGTTTGTCATGTTAGTGAGGACCAGATGTAGTATGTTTTTCCCTCTTGTTGGGGTTTGAACAATTTTTTCAGGGCATTTGAATTAACAAAGTCAAGGAACTTTGAGCTAGTGTGTTAGGGCTAGAGTAGGTTTCACAGTTGATGGTGGGATAATTGAAATCCTCCATGACCAGAGTGTTTGGCAATATTTGGATCGACTCAAGTTTGGTGAAGTAGGCCTCATGCGCATCATGATCCATGGCAGGGATCTATAACTAGCTATGACTTGAATAGGTGTCTGAACTTGGTGTAACTTCATGGAGTTCTCCAGTCTAGTCAGGAGGTGAATTTATCTCTAATATAGATAGAAACACCGCCTTGTTTGGTTCTCACACATTCTGAAGGTGTGGAAGCCATTATAGCCTTACAAGGCCAGGGTACTGTCTGAGGCCTTGAACCAGGTTTCCGTGACTGCACAGACCTCTACATTCTTCAGTGACAGGAGTGCTTCCAGGGTGTGCAGTTTTTGGTTTGAGCTCATAGCATTTAGCAACATAACCCTTATTCTGTTGTTATTGGCAGTTTTCATGTTGACAGTTTTGTTTCTAAGACCTTGCATAAAAAAAGGCACTATGGGGGAGGCAAGAGCCCTTGCCTGCAGCCAAATGCCTAGTGGTGCAAGGTGCCAACCATCTCTGGCAAAGCAGCTACGCTTGTTGACCATGTCATCCCAGGCAGACAGTAACTGAATCTCCTTTGAATGACACCAAAAACTAAGCCAATTATTGAAATTAATATTTTTTTGTTTATACTGTAGCATCGTTCTAGGTGAGGGTAATATGCTGCTTGAAGAGTAGTGACATACCTGCCTGAGACACATACTCTGAGAGCTCAGTCATGTCTCTCTCCATATAGTCCAGTGAATTACATCTCAGGTCATTCACTCCAACATGAGCTATGACAGAGTCGTTCATAATGGGACTTGTTGCCGAGATACCCGAGTGCATGTGTGATCTGACCAATCTTGATGCCAAACAAGTTCATAGATTAGTACTAGGCTAATTGCTGTTGTGGGCCATTTTAATTCTAGCCAATTATCCCATGTGAGAATCAAACCCTGCACCTTGCGTCTGTAAGGTAAACACCTTAACCATTATGCCAAACTCCCACAAGCAGTTGACCGTGACTTTCTCCTTCTCTAACCTGGTGAGTGGGACAGCCGTGTTTCTCACTATGGAGTCTCCAATTATAAGAAAATTTGGTTTGAGTGTTATGCCTTAAGGGCTTGGTAGGTGAGACACGGGCATTGCTATGTTTTGGGTGCTGCGGAAACTGTTAGTTGTAGCAGTCTTGTGTTTTGGAGGTCTCTGGTGTTATAGTAATTTTTTTGAGATAACCTCCGCATATTTTGAGTTTTGGAATCTGCTATAGTTCTCTGGTGACTTTAAACTGGATTAAGCATAATTATTTTTGCTGTACAAGTCATATCGAATGTTAGATAAACAAATGAAGAATGAAGCTGTTTAAAATGACTAACACTGAAAAAGTCCCAATTTTTTTTAATGACTGCTGAATTAAATAGTGTTGGGTTTAAAATCTGAGATAATCTGTGGGGTATTTGCAGGGTATGTAGGATTTTTGAACATCTTGTCTTGCACAAAGGTTATTAGTGAAAGCATGATTCTGTAGCGATTCCTCTGATGGCAGTGCATCCTTTTTTCAAGTATGACTGCCTCCTGTGTTTGGTTTATTAGTGATAGCATATTGACAAAGAAAGGGATAAAATGAAGGATGTTGAGAAAAACGAATAAAGAGAGGATGGGAAGCTGATCAGACAAACTGTTATATAGTGATATCTTGTTTTCATATTGTGATCAAATTGCCTTATGTCATTAAAACTGTGCTGCAAATTAAAGATAGTTTTCTCTTTCCTCGTCTAGGATGTTGATCTGAATCATCTACGGATTGGAAAAATTGAAGGATTTGAAGTGTTAAAGAAAGTTAAGGTGAGTTTTACTTGAGTATGTAAAATTATTTTTAATTAATTTTCAGATATCTGAAAATAAGGCATTTTGGATATGGTATATTGATTTGTGGGTATTTGAGCAAGAATTTACTTGGTGGATTGCTTCTGTACTTTTATTTATTTATTTTTTTCAAAATGGCAAACTTTTTTTCTCCTGATTATTCAGTGAAAGCATCCCCATGCCGTGTCAGATCCCACAAGGGATTTGATCTTTGCAAGGTTCATTTTCTTACCCTTTTCATGCTATTTCCCATTTATAAGGCACTACAAGTCCAGAATCCTTGAGTATCTTTGGAAAGTTTCATTGAGACTAGAATGTATTGCTTTAGGACTAAAATGAGGAAATTACCTGTGTTAGGCAACAGAGTGCTGCTGTGGGAGGCAAGTTGAATATTTGAGTGGACATTTTCTCTGTCTCATGATTCTTCTGGCAACTCAAGTCTGTCTTTGCAAGTGGATAGATCTAGAAATTTGAGCTTTGACATTGTTAGAACGTTTGTAAATGTGTTGCATGTCTTTAGTCCCCTTCCCGCACACAGATTGTGTGTTGTCAGGTTGGCTCGCATTCCCTTCATATTAGGGTGGTGAGATCCTGCTCACCTTACAAGAAGTGAGCCCTCCCTCTGCAGGGAGAAGTCCTTAGCACATTTTAGTGAGGCCACTGCCCCCAACATGTTAGAGTTTGGGAAGAGCAGTATCACATGAATGGACAGATTGTTTTTTGGTATGCTGGTTAGAAGGGAATCCTGACTGGGGTGGATTCAGGTCTCTATCCCTGTTTTTCATGGACCCAGTTAGAATGCATGCATTGCATTATGTTTCCACATCCAGGTATCCATTTCAGTCAGGTTCTCTACACAATACTGAAATACTTTCAAGAATTCCGCTCTAGACAAGTTCCATGTGTTAAGTTTCAGCTGATGGTCTTTAGCATGCCCATCTGATGTGTTTGCCTAGTTCTGTTTCTTAAAGTCAGAAGCTTTAATTTTAAATGTTTTTGGTTGTAATTATGTAGTCTGCTGCTGTAGTTCAGCAAAGCACTGAAAACCAAAACTAGATTTTTAATTGTGTGGCATGGTATAGCTGCCACGTATTTGGGAGAGACCTATGATTAGGTTTAAGACAGAAAAATTGATAGAAAATGTTCTTTTCTTGGCAATTAAACAGTGTATGCTTTGTGTTGGACAGGTTCCACCCCCCTGAGTAATTGCTCTAATACTGCATTTCTTATATTTTGAGGCTGAAGCAAACCTTAAAATGGTTTGCACCATTACCTGTTCAGCATTAACTTTGTGTTGGCTCATCCTAACTGCAAGATGTTTATTAATGCATGCTTTTAACTGTGTAACAGTGGTTAAGGTATGATGCACCAAGCCATACCTTGATTATTTTAAGCATGTGTATGTGCCCCCCTTGAGGTCTGTTCATTGTTGTACAGCAGATTCTTATAGTTGTTTGGGAAGCAGTTAGTGGTGGCTCTGCTACTTTTGTAGGGTTTGAGTTAAGCCAACAGTGATGAAGTCTGAGAACCTCTTCTCTGATTGACTTGAGTAGCCTGTTTAAAACATTTGCCCTTGTGATTTACAGAAAATTGCTTTCTAGATTAGTAAAGAGATTTAGAAAATTAGATGAATTGAGTGTTGTCTCGAGTCCTTGGTTTAAGTCATGACAGCCATGCGTCTGCTAAGATGCTGCCTAAGGCTTCTCCAGCAGACCTAAGGCAGCTGAAAACAAGACAGAAGTGCAAGACCTGTCAATATGATGGACTTGTCAATATTTGATCAGAAATGCTTTCAAATATATTAACAGATTTAACAACAATTCTGCACTTTCACGTTTTGTGGAGGAGTATGTTCATTGTTCCATTCAAGACTAAGATAAAACTCACTTTAGTGAGGATTACAACAAGTCAGAGCTGCTTACTACTGATTTATGGACTCAAGTGTGTGTGGTGTGTGTTTTTCTTGCATTTTTGGTGATGAGGGGCATTTAGGTGGAGTACTACTTTTGAAAACTTGATTCCAGTAGGCTGAGTGGAGTAATATGAAAAGCTTCTATAGAGTTTTAAGTGCCAAGGAATGTGGCTTCAGTAGTATGAGGTTTTTTCTGTAGTTCAGACCATGTTGGACAAACTTTGAAAATGCCTGGCTTACCTTTCAACACTCCCCCCACTGTAACATAAGGACACTGGTGGTAAAGGAGGACATCTGTTGGTGCTGTGACCAGATCATTCTTGTGGCACAGTTCACTCCCGTGAATGGCCTTGGTGTCATTAGTTCAGCTGTCCAAAAGAAGGATGATAAGTACCCCATAGGAGATTTTTGTGGCTGATTGTTTTTGTTTAGATGTCTCCATGGCCAATAGTGAACAGAATTTGGCATGTTCTGTAAAATTTAACTGCACTGTTTATAGGCAATGATTCCCAATAGACTTCCACTTCCTTTGTCTGCTCGGCCTCAACACAGAGCATGATATGGGCGCGAGTCTACATTATGCTAGTTTAATACTAGAGAGAGCTAAATTTCTCCTAGAGTTTGCAGCTAAAAAATGGTGTGCATGTGTGTGCATGGTTCCAAGCCACTGTAGTATCAGCCAAGGCTTCTAGGAGCTTTCCATAAAAGAAAATGCACTCCTATAAGAAACATTTGGAGAAAGGTAAGGAGACTGAGGGCATCCCACCTGATGACTTATGTCTTCCCATGTCTGGTGACTCTGGACAAGGGGACATTCTTTTACATCCTCCATCTTCAGAATTTATCAACATGTTTGGAACAGTCACCCTGCAAACCACCATGCTGTCAGCTTCTTAAATGTATTTTTCATGAGTAAAGACCCTGCTTTGCCTTCCAGTGCAGAGGGAGCCTTGGTGTCAGAGACTCTCATTCTTGTTACCAGGTGGGAGAAGGGTGTATCAATTGACTGTGTTTGTAAGGTGGTTCTGTAGACCAGACCAGATCAAGATCTTGGTCATCTGCCCACGATCCAAGGCCTCAGGATTGTTGTTCCTGAAACCACAAACCACCAAAGATCAAACAAGAGCCAGTTTGCTTGCCTCAGCTTATGTTATATGGTGCTTCAGTCTTCTCAGTTTCGTAGATTTCTCACAGCAAGTTTTTCAGCTGATTCAGGATTTCATATTAGGCCAAGCAGACAGCTCTGAAAAATACCTGACATGTCTGAGGTGCACAGCTCATATAGAAAGAGAAGGGTGGAACCTGCTATGGAGGATGCAGATACCCCTAATTCTAAAGCAGATGAGCTTACTAGTGTGGGACAGATTAATTCTGCTACTCTTTGTCAACCGTTTACTGAGGACATCATATGTCCTCTGCTGTTCAGCAGAGGATTTCTCATTCAAGGAAATCTTTTATAAGATGAATGAATAGTTCTAGTGGAAGTCAAGAAAGCTTAGAGGCCCATCTCAAATACAGAGCTTTGCCTGCCTGAGCTTAGGGCATGAATTTCCTCCAGTTATGGATGCCCTGGAGGATGTGTTATTTTTGATGCAGCATTCCCTTCTTACTCCCAGAAATCCAGACTGCTTTTAGAAGGCTAGAGATATCCATAAACGTCTGTACAAGAATCTTGTAGCTGATCCAGCTTGTGGCATCCTTTGATTCCAGAAAGGGAGCTACCAGGAATTCAATTTGCAATGACAGGGATACTTCTCTTAATTTGTCCTTTGGAGGTTTAAACTACCAAACCCACATGCTTATCAGCAGTGTCTGCTGGGGAAGATGAGAAGCCCCTCCTATACCATGCAAAGATGGGAGTCCTTTTAATAAACTTCTGGACAAGGGCCCAATGCTGACAGTGTCTCCAAAAGACTGGAGGAGAAGGGTAAAACCATGCAATCTGTAAAGTGACTTTTATAAGCCCAGGTACACAAAATTGGCAAATGCTCAGCTAAACCTCCACCCTTATTTCCTAAGCAAGACAAAAATAAAACTAGTATGGGGCAGGAGAAAGGGGTAAATTCAGTTTAAAAAAATTGCAAGAAAAAACATAACCCTGAATGAAGGTCACCAGGCAAGTGACTGAGTAGACAACTATAACTCAAAGCGGTTACACCAGTCTATCCCCATCCCAAAGTCCATCTTCACCCAGTCATCTCTCCCAGTCTTCCATTGTACCTTTCTCCAGAAAGAATAGGATAGTGCTTAGCCTTTTTTCTGTTCAGAACTGGATAAATGTTGCTCAGGACGTGGTGTTCCTGAACATTGTTTTGCAAGGCTAGACGTTATACTTTCAAGAGTGCAGAGGAATTCCACCTGTTCTAAAAGACAAGCTCAGTCTTCCATCTCCCATGTTAGGAGGCCTTCTATAGCAAGGAGCCATAGAATGAGTGCCCATAGAAAAGGAAATCACAGACTTTTACTCAGTACTGTTCCTCGTACCAAGAAAAGAGGGCACATATACAAATCATGAAAAATAACGGTAAAGCAGGAATTACATGCTGTTTGGATATGACAGTGGATAGTGAGACTATCAGATCTATTATTATGGGTAACTGGAAAATTTTAGAAAGAAATTCATATTTAATCTTGTGTAATGGCCCTGGTCTTAGGTTTGTATATAGGAATAGTTATAATTTAAAAATATTAGAGAAAGATAACACAAACATGATGTGAGGTCACTTATTCAGAAATAGAGAAACATGTATGTTTGAATGTGGGGATTGTTCCATTTGTATATATATTTTAGAGGATCTCTATTTAAGTATAAATTACTTGAATTTTACTATTCCGATTCTGGGGGGGGGGGTGCTTGTAAATCTAAGTGAGTGGTTTATGCTACCTTATGTCTAAGCTGTAATGCCTATTATATAGGCATGACTACTAGAAGTTTAGAAGCTAGAATCAAGGAGCATCTTTATGCAATAAAAACTGAAAAGGAAAATAATGCACTTTAGAAACATTCACAGGCTTGCTTCACTTTTAAGAAATTCCTTTTTACTATAGTAGAACAAGTTCTTTTAGATAGAAGAGGGGGTGACTTTAAGAACAGAGTGGGACAAAAAAAGACTTTGACAGCTTATGTTAGGGGCAGACAAACTACCTGGTCTTAATGATGTTATAAATATTAAGTGTTTTTTTAAAAAGATTGAAATTAGTAAAGTGTAACTGATGGTTTTACATTCCTATTTTTTTTCCTTTTTACTGAATTGAGTTTAGAACGGTTACGTCACTGATAGTTTTTAGATGTATTTAATTGGTTCGTTAAACAGAATTTTTTATTTGGTAATGCAAGCTTTACATAGTAGAATTAGAAATGGTTTATTTAGTTTGATGAAGTCCCTTGAGGACGAAATTGGAAAATAGTTTGTTTATGCCATTTCCTGGAGTTTTTCTTCCAATTCCATAGGCATTGCTTTTGGTGGTTTTTTTGATTTTTTTTTTTTTTTTTTTTTTTGTATGACCACCTTCAGCTGGGACTGTTTCTTTTTTGTAGTTTCTAATTGGGTCTAAAACAGGAAGCTGCTCTAAAAATGAGGTAATTAGAAGGGCATATAAACTATAAGAATACATGGGGGGGGGGGAGTAGAAATAAATCATCAATTTACAAAGGAATAATGAATAGAAATTTGTAAGGCTCCCAAATGTGCTACAGAGTCCAGAAGGTTTAAGATTTCTGTGTGGGTATTGTTATACCCCAAGCAGATTTCAGAGGATTTTCCTTTAGGTAGACAAATGGTGGAGGTGTGATGGTGAAAGGAGCGGTAACTGAAACGTTTTTAGAAATGTTAATGAGTTGGCAGATTTTAAAAATTCACTACAGAGTACTTTGACAAAAGTTTTGGAGGAAAAATAGTTGTAATTGAGGAAATAATTCTTTTGAGCTGGGATATAAGGTCTGAATTGCGTAGACATAGTATGGACTTACCAAGTTTACTGTTACTGGCTGCCAAAAAAGCAGTTGGGAGAAAGTGAAAATCAAAATCTTTTTCCAATGTAAGGAAAGTTCTGGGAATTGTAAAGGAGCTAAAAGAAATGAAGGGTGGGATCTTTGTAAAAGGGAAGGAGTACATTTCATAAAAATAAATGGAATTTGTAGGAACAGCACATGCAGAATAATGTTCAGGAAGAAGAGGTGAAGGTAGAAATTGGGTAGTTTATGTAATGTTAGAGTGAATGAAGATTGCTAAAAAAAAAAAAAAGTGTATATGTTCCATGACAGTAACAGTGCAAGCTTGAGTTTTATATTCTATGAATGTATATATTTCCCATGTTGCAGAGAGTATGTGATGTTAAACTCAATGAAACCAACTTCAGGAAAGCAAGCTCATGGTGGATATAAGAGCTGCAACTCAACCAAGGATTGCCATTCAGAGCAGCGTTGTGACCCTCACAACAGGATCCTCAGATCTACCTTACCCACATGGCCACAGTTCAAGTTGAAGAGAAAAAAGCATATAAAAATAAAATTAATGAGGGGTGTCATTCTGGCACAGAAAACCTTCAGCCTGATTTGGGAAAAATGACTCCTCCAAATCTTGACAGACAACACACTGGTAATATATTACATAAGCAAACAAGGAGGGGCTCATTCATACCTACTGTGCAGAGACTGGCTGTGTATGCAGTAGAGGCAGCACAAAGGATAGGCATGACATTAACAGCAGTCTACATACCTTGCTATGAAAATGTTAGCAGACAGGCTGAGCAGATAGTAAATAACATCCACCTTTGAGGATCTTTCCTAGATTTGATCAAGATGTGGTGTGTGCTTATTATGTACCTTTTTGCTTTACTTCTAAACCAGCAACTGAGAAGGTTTGATGCAAAGCAACAAATCCAGGAGCCTGGAAAGTAAATGCACTCTCCCTTTCACTCTGCATCACGATCGCTAGTGTATTACTAAGAATCATGGAGGATGGGATATCCGCCATTGTATTGGCTGTTTTTAAAAAAAAAAAAAAAAAGTGTTTCTGTCCTACACAATCGAGTAAGGGAGAAATGGCAAGTATTTCCCCAGTGAGTGGACCTTCTCACACAAAACAAAGTATCCCTTTCACAGCCCAGCCTAAGGATAACAGCTTGGATGATTTTAGCTTAATCCCAGCAAGATGCATGTACCCTGAAGCCATGCCGTACATTATGAGGAAGGCTAGGAAACAAAACTGAAGGAAGTCATATGTAGACAAATGGAAATGATTCTCCTTTTTGTCTTTCCTGAGGTCAGGTTTCAAATCTGACACACATTTCAGTGGTACTGGATTACTTTCAGACCTTTTCAACACTTGAGCCTTTCTTTAGAGGTACTTATCTGTGCTATTCCACCTTATCTGACTGAGTCCCTACCTCCCATTTGTACTCTGAGCTTTAAGTAAAGCTGTTCTTAAAAGAGCTTTTTATCTTAGACCTCCAAAAACGAAGGTTGTACTGCCAAATGATCGGAGCCAGCTGCTTGTGCACCCTCGCAGTTTTTTTCCAGGAAGATGCTCTCGGTGGCTGTCACTTTTTTACTTGAAGACTCTCAGAACCACAAGCACTGATGTGTAGGGAACCCTGTTTAGTTGTTCATTAGGACGGGTATCCTTTTGCACCAGTCCATCCTTTATGCCTAAAGTGGTTACAGAGTTGTCCACATTTAATTCACCTTTTTTTTTTCTAACCTTCAAAATAAGGAGAAGAGAGAGAGTGTTTTCATTCCTTGTATGTAACTTCACATTTGAGGATTCATTTACAGTGGTCTTAAGGAGTTTAGAAAGTCAGAGCAGCTGTTTCTATCTTTGAGTAAGAACAAGGAATAGAAACCAGTCAAGTAATTCTTTCCAAATGGCTTGCACATTGTATTTCTTATTGCTGTCTACTCATGATGAAACCTATTCCTGGGCATGTCACTGCAACCGTCAACTGCATTCCTCTGAGAGGTCTGCACATATACCAGCCTAGAAGCAACCACCTGGTCTTCAGTGCCTACATTCCGAGACACTACGTTCATGGGTGAGTAGCCTCTTGATCTAGGGTAGTGTTTGTCTCTGATTTGAAGAAGCAGGAACTGCGACAGTGAATAGTACAATGTTTAATAGTGCATTTGTGTTGACAACTTATAAATGTAGATGGTTTGAGGACGTTCATTTGTGTAGTCTAGGTTCTTCCCTCCTACCCCTCTTTCTTTATTCCATGGTACCTTGGGCTGAGGTGGTAACCCATTTTATCCAAATTTCTCCTTCTCTGATCCCTTCTCCTTTATCTTTGCCATACTTTCTGGAGTGGGATGTAAGGGACTGTCCCCTCCTGGTCCAATTGGGCTTTTGTACCAGGGTCTTCTCCCACCTTTGCCAAGGTAAGAAAGATCAGAAGATGACATTGGCTGACACCCCTCTTACAACACCAGTGTCCTTGCCTGGTAGTAGGAGGAAATTGGCCAAAGGTTTGGGGAAAGATACAGCTCTGGAAGCTGGGCAGGTCAAGTCAGGCTGCTTTCAAAAAGAATATCCCAAGATTTAATGTGTGCAAAGTTGAACATACTTTAACATCTCCCTTTTTGTTTTTTTGTCAACACATCTGATATCCTTCCTTGTCACTGTTGCAGTATTCTTTACAACTGAGATATCCTGCTGAAGACAGCAGAACATCTGGTACCCTCCAAGCTCTGTACATCAGATGTGCATGTCCTTTGTCCAAGATGTAAGGTACATAATGTGATGTAGAAGCTCCTAATCCTCAGAAGTTCTTTGCTGCCAGTCAGAAACCTATCTTGAATTCAGTCTGCAAGATGTTCACCAAGTTGGTTCAGCTACTGAGCATGCTAAAAATAAGTGCTCCATTGGAGTCTCTTCCTTTCTTTTTTTTTCTTCTTTTTGGTTTGCATTTTACACACCATCAAGGATGGGGAAATGTGAGTAAGGCAGCAGCACCTTTTTGTTTGGTGCTACTCATGGCCATACTCTGTGTGAGATCTGTCAGGTGTTTGACCCCGAGACTCTCCATGGGTCATCTGTGTTCCTTTTCCATTTATTTGGAGAACCAGTAGCTCAGGGTAACATGGCCTCTGAATCCTCCCACCTCGATGCTCAGCAGATGTTTAAGAAAAAGACCAAAGAGGCATGCACTGAATCTCTTGCTGTCCGTCTTCCTCCTGATGTCTCCATTGTGTTGGTGAAGAACCTGAGGACCATTTGGCGCATATGTCGGCGCAGTCTGT
This sequence comes from Protopterus annectens, assembly GCF_019279795.1. Classification (NCBI taxonomy): domain Eukaryota; kingdom Metazoa; phylum Chordata; order Ceratodontiformes; family Protopteridae; genus Protopterus; species Protopterus annectens. The sequence continues at coordinate 517,810,018 of NC_056734.1, read as the reverse complement.
TTGTGACACAGTTGGAGGCCCATACGGCCACATGTCTGCTGAGGCTGTGCCTATGTTTGCTTCAGATGTGGAGGGGGCACCATGGCTGATTTTATGTCAGAGGGGTTTAGGTGGATTTCCCAAATACTTGTTCGGGAAGAAATGCCTGGTACCCTCATTGAATCCAGGCAGGGGTCTGAACCTTATCGATTTGTTAAAGCTGATATTCCTTTAAAAAATAAGCAGAACAATAGTCATGTGGCCCCTGTGGCTAAGGATTCATAGATCCATATAGGGAATAGTAGGATTTTACTGGGGGGGGGGGGTTTCAATGCTGTAATGGCTGTAAAGCTCCCTCAAGGATTATCCGTTCCCTGGTCTTCTACTCCTTCCAAACATCCTTGGGAATCTGATTCAGCTGAAGAAGAGTTAGATTTATACTCTGTTGAGAAGTCACTATCGTACTCTTCTCACATCCACTCTGTTGTTGCCCTGGAGTCTGAAGAAGAAGATTTACTTTCTTGTAAATCCCTTATGGAGGAAATATCCTTCGGGGATACTGTAGTTTGTATGGTGGAACAGTTTAAGTGGGATTGTTCCCAGGTTTTGGAGATTCAAGAGGTACTATGAACTCTAACAAATAGCTTCTCCCAGACCTTTTGCTTTCCCTCCAGTTTTGGCTGCCCTTTTGGACACTTTTTCTTCAGCTTCTTAGGCCCCTAATTCTCAACCTCCTGCCCTTAAGAAGCTTGACAGGATGTACATCGTGTTTCACTGTTGCAGTCATTACAGTTGGGTTATCCTGCTGGCAGACTACCCGCAGTCGGCCTGAATTCCAAAGTCCTGGTCCGACGTCAGTTGCTGTCGCCTCCTCCCTGGCGTCAGTGCTGCAGGGGTATAAAAGATGCAGCCGATGCCATTTTCTTCAGTCTTTCTTGCCGCGCGGTGCCCGAAGCAAAAGCAGTTCGCAAGTGCCGGTCGTCCGACTCCTGAGATTTTCAAGTTTGAATTTCAGATCCAAAGTCTTCAGTAAAGCAAAGTACCCCGTTGGGGAAACTTTTTTCTTGCTCCAGACCGATGTCAGAAAAAGTTAATTGTATTTCATGTGGGAAGCAAATACCTCATAAGGATTTTCATTCTTACTGTATTCCTTGCCTAGGCCCTGACCACGACGTTGCTAGTTGTCGGTTTTGTGCTAGATTTAGCCAACGCACTATTAAGCGTCAATACGATTTTGCATTTCATTACTTTGGCAGAAGATTTAATTATATAATGCTGTCGGAACAGCCGACTACTGGAATTTATAAAAAGTGCAAAGAAAAGGACAGGCATCCGAGGTCCAAAACTGACGAGGCTTCAGCTAGGCCAGTCGCCAGTTTTCAGTGAGGCTCTTTCGCAGTCCCTGATGCCCGCTACCTCAGAGCCGCAGGCCGTTTCCGACTCCCACGTGAAGCCGACTAGGCCACTGGGTACTCAAGGTATTGGACCCTCTGAAACTATTCCCTCAGATGGGTCCGGAGCCGCTGAGCAGGTATCTGCTTCTGAGGGTGTTTTCAGGCCTACACCGTTACATGTAAAAACAACTTCAGCTTCAAAGGCTAAAGCACCTCTAAAGACAAAGAAACAAGTACAACATTCACCAGGACAGGCCTCCATGCCTAAAAAACAGATGCGTAAAATGGCCGAAGACCTAATTACTTTGATCAGGGGTTCCCATCCCCCTCCTGATAAGAGACCTAGGCAAGAAACAGAATATGAATCTTCAGATCAAGTTTCCATTTCCTCTGATTCCTCTTCTGAACCAGGATACTCTCTTCCTCCTTGTGAGGATTCTGATGCTGAAGAATCTATCCCTTCAGCCTCTTCTCCTGAAGATTATTCCTTTGGGGAGCATTTTCATTGGGAAAGCCAAGATTACTCAGAATCTAAGAAAAGGCTCAGAGATTTTCTTTTACTACCTCAGCACAGGCCTCTTGCTATTCCTCCTGTTTTAGACATTGTAGATGATGTATTTATAGAGTCCAGTCTTACTCCTGACTCTTTCCCACCAGCTCCTGTTAAGCCAGACAGATACTACAGGGTTCCTGATTCACATAAATTTCTTTATAGAAACCCTACTGCTGACCCAGAAACTATTTCCCAGGGTCCCAAAGGGGTCAAGGCTTCCACTGCAACAAACCCTATTCCCTCTGATAGGGATTCAGGAGCCCTGGACAGATGGGGGAAAAATATTTACACTTCTGCTACTTTGGCTGTAAGGGCCTTAAATTGTCAATTTCATATGCTTAAATATCAACAATATCTTATGTCACTACTAAAACAGAAAATATTGACAAATTCTGAATGTGCAGAAAACAAAGAAATGCAGGATTTATTGCATGCAGCTGAACAAGTGGGAAAGCATACTTTGCAATGTGGTTGTGATTCTCTGGAGGCCTCCTGCAAGGGCCACTGTTACGGGTTCTGTCATTAGGAGGCATGCTTGGTTAAAGGAACAGAATCTGCCTGATCATGTTAAAGCAAAATTATTAGATGCTCTATTACAGCATGATACCTTGTTTGGTGTTAAAGCAGAAGAGGTGTTGAAGAAAATGGAGGACAAAGCTAAATCTATGAAAAAAGTCATGGATTTCTTACAGGTACAACCTCCCAGATTTAGCAGGAACTGGCCTGCAAAGAATTGGTCCTTTCCAGTGTCAGACAGGCCACAAAGAGGCAGATACAGATGGTCCAGAGGCAGATCCCAGCCCCAGGGCTCATACAGATCTAAACAATGGGGTGCTTCTACCTCCAAAAGTGGAGAAGATAAATCAGAGCCATACAGGAAACAGTCTCAATGACTTTCCTCTGCCAGCACAGAGCACTTATCTTTTGGCAGCCCCTTTAGGGGGAAAATTAGCACTTTTTTCACAAAATTGGCACATGATCACCCAGGACAAATGGGTCCTGAATATAGTTTCTCAAGGCTATAGGTTCCATTTCCACACCCTGCCAAGGGCAAATGGAATGCCAGACCTGCCACACAATCAATGGGCAGAGGCTCAAAAACAAGTTTCAGCCGTCATGGACATGAGGGCCATTCAGCGAGTACCACAGCAAGAGCAAGGGGCTAGGTTTTTACTCAAGACTCTTCTAGGTGCCCAGAAAGAACAATGCATGGAGACCAATACTGGACCTGTCTATTCTAAACACATTTCTGGATATTCCGAAATTCAAAATGTTGACTCTGTAGCAGCTTCTGCCCATGCTGGGCAAGAAGGTATGGCTTGTGACTTTAGATTTAAAAGAGGCATACCTGCATGTCCCAATCAGACTTTCATGCAGAATATACCTCAGATTTATAGCTGGCTCAATGCACTACCAATTCTCTGCACTGTCCTTTGGCTTATCTACTGCGCCCAGGATCTTCACAAAATGCCTGGCACCAGTAATTGCATTTTGCAGATAAAGAGGAATACAGCTTTATCCTTACTTGGACGATTGCCTTATTCAAGCAGAGAACAAAGACATTCTACTACAGCATCTGGCGTTTGTAAAAAGATTACTAACATACCTAGGGTACACAGTAAACGAAAATAAATCAAAACTAGTACCCTCACAAGAGATAATATTCCTGGGTGTAAGCTTAAATACAACTGCCCAGATGGCTTATCTCACGCCAGACAAACAAAGACAACTGACTACTTATTTCAAAATATTGGCAGCAAAGACCCAGTTATCTGCAAGAAAAAATTCTGCAGGCTTTGGGCTTCATGGCATCCTGCATACTGCTAATTTCATATGCAAGACTGCATATGAGGAAACTACAATGGTATCTAAAAAGTGTTTGGACTCAACATTGCCACAGCCTGGAAACAATAATTACCCTCATTCCCTGCCTGCAACAGGAGTTTCGATGGTGGGCTGAGGCCTGTCACCACAACAAAGGACAGGCTTTCACTTTACCCACAGCCAGGCAGAAATAACAACAGATGCATCAGATTATGCTTGGGGGGTCCATATGGCAGGAAGATGTATTCAGGGCACATGGTCCGCAAGCCAAATGCATCTACATATCAATCAAAAAGAGATGCTAGCTGTTCAAAATGCCCTGACAGCCTTCAAGGATTTACTTCATCCAGGACAACTTTTGATAAAGACTGACAATACTATAGTCATGTGGTACATAAACAAGCAGGGAGGCACACATTCCTACTCCCTCTGCAGACTAGCCATAACTTTGTGTGACACAGCATTGAATTACCAAGTACATCTGCAAGCACAATACCTGCGAGGAAGGATAAATTCTCTGCCAGACGAACTAAGCAGAAACCTAATGGATCCCCATGAGTGGAAATTGGATCCACAAGTCTTCACCATGCTAACAAGGAAATAGGGATGCCCGGACATAGACCTCTTTGCTTCGCCTCACAACTACCAACTACAGAAATTCTGCACAAGGACTTATCACAAGCTAGCATGGAAAATGGATGCTCTATCTTTCAGCTGGAAAAACTTAACAGTATATGCCTTTCCCCCACTGCCTCTCCTCCCCAAGGTACTCCTAAAAGTCGGACAAGAGAAGCCAAAAATGATACTGATTGCCCCAGACTGGCCCCGCCAGCACTGGTACCCAATCCTAATGAGCTTGTCTCAATGCTCAGCCTGGACATTGCCTCAAATTCCTCACTTATTGACTCAACAAAACAGTCGGATCCTGCACAGCCAACTCAGGACCTTAAACCTGGCAGCATGGCGGATAATGTAACCATTCAAAACACGCCTCTGTCTAAAGCAGTGATGGATGTTATTTTGGAGGCCAGGAGGCCTAGCACCAGAAAATCTTATGCAGAAAAATGGAAAAGATTCTGTGCTTGGAACCAGGCACAAGGAATTGACACAATTGTACCAAATATTCCTCAGATTTTACAATACTTAACTGAGATGCTGTACAAAGGCCTATCCTTTTCCTCTGTTAAGATTCATGCCTCTGCCATTTCAGTTCACTGCAATACAGAACCACCTCTATTCTCTCATCCTTTACTAAGGCAATACCTCAGAGAGGCCAAAAACATAAGACCCCCAAGGAGAGCACCAATACCTGCATGGGACCTAAATTATGTCTTTGAAAAACTCACACTGCCTCCTTTTGAACCAACTTCTACAGCTGATATAAAATTCTTATCTTGGAAAACAGCTTTGCTACTAGCAATAACCTCTGCAAGACGAGTCTCAGAGTTATAGGCACTCATGGCTGTGGAACCCCTTTATCATTTTCCATCAGGACAGGGTTTCTCTGAGGACAAACCTGACATTTATGCCTAAAGTAGTGTCCACTGTGGCCCTGAATCAAACAATTAATTTGCCTACCTTTTATCCAAACCCACAGAATAAGGGTGAGAAACTTCTGCATTCTTTGGACATTCACAGGCAGCTATGTTTCTACTTGGACAGAACCAAAGCTTTCAGAACAACTGAACAACTTCTAGTGGCATATGCTGCAGGATCACAAGGAAAGGCGATCTCAAAGCAGACTATTTCAAAATGGATAGGCCACTGCATTCGTTTCTGCTATTCACAGCATGGCAAATCAGTGCCTAATGGCATTAGGCCACATTCAACCAGAGCAGCAGCCACTTCAGCAGCCTTCCTCAGAGGAATACCAACCAAAGATATCTTAGAGGCTGTAACTTGGAGCTCAGTGCACACTTTTACAAAGCACTATCACTTACCTCTCTACTCTAAATCTAGAGCAGGCTTTGCCACTGCAGTTCTGCAGGGCCTCATAGCCTCTCCTAATCCTATTTAGCCCCAGCCGCCCAACCATAGCTTTGGGATTCAGCCCAATTGTAATGACTGCAACAGTGAAACATGATGAACATAGTACAATTGTCTACCTACCATACATGTAGATGTTCGAGTGTATTCACTGTTGCAGTCCAGGTTACCCACCCACCATCCCCCTTTCCTTTTCTGGGTCTAATCTGTACTTCTCTATTCTATGCAACCTATGTGGTGTATTTGCTTGTAGATGAAGGTAGAGTTTTACTTTACTGCATGCATGTGTATTGGCATAAATTAGCCTACCCTTTTTGGGGCACCTGACATCTGGGGCAAGAAAAACTGAAGAAAATGGCGTCGGCTGCATCTTTTATACCCCTGCCGCACTGACGTCAGGGAGGAGGCGACAGCAACGGATGCCGGACCAGGAATTTGGAATTCAGGCCGACTGTGGGTAGCCTGCCAGCAGGATAACCCAATTGTAATGACTGCAACAGTGAATACACTCGAACATCTACATTTATGGTAGGTACACAACTGTACTTTCTGTAAACAGTTTTTTGTGTAAAAGTCCTTTCTCTGACCCAGCAGTTATTTCTGTAGCTACTGATCAACCATCTTAAGTTGCTGCCATCCTGTAAGCTTTTACTTTCCAATACGGACAGCTGTGCTATGGAAAGATGTGGAGAAAAAGTGTACAGTTCTGCTACCTTAGCTTTCAGGGCCTTCAGCTGCCAGACCCATATGACTAGGTATGTTCTGGCTCTTCTGTCTAATCTTGGGGTCAATTCCGACTGATATTCCTGACTCTAAAGCAAAGACTTCAGCCATTTCCTTTTCGAGTTCTGCTTTTCAGGTGGCTTATTACTTTATTAAATTCTGCTGTAATGCTGCCTGTGCTTTCTTTAGGGATGTTGCATGTTGATCTTTGATAAGGAGGTCCTTTTCCCTGCAAGTACAAGCTCTTTTGAGGATATCAAAGTTAAATTACTGAATTCTCCTTTGGACAACCAGAATCTCTTTGGCACTGCAGCTGCTGAGCTCGTTAAGACCCTACAAGGTAAGGGGGAAAGTGCAGGATTTGAATCGTATTTTTTTCCTGTTCTTAAATTTCATTATCCTTCTAAGCCTTTGACTAGGCTCCAAAGAGTTTTTCCTGACGCACAATCTCAGGGTCCTGAGGGTCAAAAGCCTGCTTTCCTTGACAAATCCGTTTCCATATGACAATTTCACCACTTCTACCCCTCTGCCAGATTCCTGTATCCCTCTGGCTGACTATATCATTTCCTGTTTGGCAATGAATAATCACAGATTATTGTCTGCTTTCTGTTATCCAGATGGTTACTTTTATGGTTTGGAAGTCCCTTCTCCTAACCTCCTCCTTGCTAGCTGCCTCATTTTCCTTTAATTTTTTGGGATCTGTTGGTACAGGAAACCACTTAACCTGTTCCCCCCTTCTTAATAGAGATGTGGTATTTACTCCAGGATGCTTCTGATTCCAAGGAAGGAGGGGGTCTTGGAGGCTCATTCTAGATCTCTCCTTTCTCAACACTTTTTTTTTTCTTTTCTATGGAAAGATGTGGAGAAAAAGTGTACAGTTCTGCTACCTTAGCTTTCAGGGCCTTCAGCTGCCAGACCCATATGACTAGGTATGTTCTGGCTCTTCTGTCTAATCTTGGGGTCAATTCCGACTGATATTCCTGACTCTAAAGCAAAGACTTCAGCCATTTCCTTTTCGAGTTCTGCTTTTCAGGTGGCTTATTACTCTATTAAATTCTGCTGTAATGCTGCCTGTGCTTTCTTTAGGGATGTTGCATGTTGATCTTTGATAAGGAGGTCCTTTTCCCTGCAAGTACAAGCTCTTTTTGAGGATATCAAAGTTAAATTACTGAATTCTCCTTTGGACAACCAGAATCTCTTTGGCACTGCAGCTGCTGAGCTCGTTAAGACCCTACAAGGTAAGGGGGAAAGTGCAGGATTTGAATCGTATTTTTTTCCTGTTCTTAAATTTCATTATCCTTCTAAGCCTTTGACTAGGCTCCAAAGAGTTTTTCCTGACGCACAATCTCAGGGTCCTGAGGGTCAAAAGCCTGCTTTCCTTGACAAATCCGTTTCCATATGACAATTTCACCACTTCTACCCCTCTGCCAGATTCCTGTATCCCTCTGGCTGACTATATCATTTCCTGTTTGGCAATGAATAATCACAGATTATTGTCTGCCTTCTGTTATCCAGATGGTTACTTTTATGGTTTGGAAGTCCCTTCTCCTAACCTCCTCCTTGCTAGCTGCCTCATTTTCCTTTAATTTTTTGGGATCTGTTGGTACAGGAAACCACTTAACCTGTTCCCCCCTTCTTAATAGAGATGTGGTATTTACTCCAGGATGCTTCTGATTCCAAGGAAGGAGGGGGTCTTGGAGGCTCATTCTAGATCTCTCCTTTCTCAACACTTTTTTTTTTCTTTTCTAAAAGTTATTTATTTCAGGATGTTGTCTCTCCAGACACTGTTTCCTCTGTTGATTCTCCAATCTTTCTGGTGTCCCTGGATTTGAAGGTTGCTTGCCTACACATTCCTATTCATCACCTGTTCAGGACGTTAAAGTTTCTCTGTTTCTTCCTCGTATTATCGGTTTTCTGCTTTGCCTTTTGGTCTTTCTACAGCTCAGAGGGTCCTTTACCAAATGCCTGGCCCCAGTGATAGCCTTCTGCAGACTTCAGAGAATTCATATATTCCCTGATTTGGCCGACCTTTTGATTAATTTCCCTTCTCAGCAGATCCTTCACTTTGCTATGCTTCCTCGCAGTATGAGGTTCACCTTAAATCTCAAAATGCCTGACCCCATCTCAGGACCCCAAGTGTTTCTGCGTGCAGGATTCAGAGTGCACTAATGATGGCAGTCCCACCCCCTCCCCCAAGTTCCTTTCTTTGACTACTTATTTTCAGTCTCTTCTCCCTCTTCCTGTCCATCCAGCAAGGGAATTTCTGTGAGCTCTGGGGTTCATGGCATCTGCTATTTGCATTATTTCCTTTGCCAAGCTCCTAATGAGAAAGTTTCAGTGGTATCTAAAGACTGTTTGGCTTCAGCACTGCCATCTTCTGGATTTTCCTGTTCCCTGTCTTGCCCTACCTCAAGCACCAGCTCCACTGGTAGTTTCACTAGATTTCCCTGAATCCATCTTCATCTTTTCCCACTCAGGAGCTGTAAGGAGATGCAGCCGTTTAAGGTTGGCTAGCTTCCTCCAACAACCTCCAAGTCCAGGGACTTTGGTCTTATCAACAACTGGCAGACCATATCAACATCAAGGAGATAAGAGCTTTCATTCCAGCCCTTCTTGCCTTCCACTCTCTTTGGATTTTAGGTCCTCTAAGGATTTTCACAGACTCTGCCGTAGTTGTGTGTAGTACATAAGCAAGGGGGCACAAGGCCTTGCCTTCTTTTCAGGTTGGCACTTCAAGCTTAGGATTTTGCTGTTCACCATCAATTGCTTCCTCGGGCGGCTTACATTCCCTCAGGGCACAGTCTTGTGGGAGACGCTTTGAACAGGTCCAGGACATATCCTCACAAATGGATGATTCATAGGTGTACCTGTACATAATACATCATTGGGGTACTCTTCGAGTAGATCTTATTATTATTTGACATTTGTTGACCAGGTTAACCCAACTGGGCAACAGCCCTTTTTTAGCGTAGGCCCGATGAGAAAAGCTCCAGTTATACAAGTTAAAAAGATACATGAAAAACTGTGACATAATACAGAGAATAAAGGTAATTAGTTTCAAATTATATGCAAAAATTTAACAAGAGATACACTCATGGTATTTCCATTTGAACAGACAACTTTCCCAGGTCTTTTCCAGAGTACGGAGTCCTCTGGCTTGTAATTTTGATGCCCTGTCTTTTTCCTGGAAAGTGATGTTTCTTTATGCCTATTTCCCCACTTCCTCCACTACCAAAAGTCCTGCACAAAATGTTGTTGATGGCTCCCGTTTGGCCTGGACAGTACTGATTATGTATTCTGTTTCATCTGACCAGGTGCAGTCGTCACACGTTACCTAAGAGGGTGGATCTTTTCACACAGGATGAAGGATCCCTCATTCAACCCTATTTCCCCACTCTTCAGTTGACTATTTGAGTAGTGGAGTTTTGATTGATTTTAGTCACCAGATTTCTGAGGACATGCTTTGGGTTTTGCAGGAGCCCAGAAAACCCACTACTATAAAACCCCATGTGGCTAAATGGGTGTAGTATGTCAGGCTTGACCTGGACCCCTTTTCCGTGGGTATTCATACAGTTCTTTCTTATTTGAGGGAGTTTTCCACTTCTGGTCTGGCACATTCATCTGCTAAAGCACATTTGTCAGCCATTTCTGATTGTTTGCCTTTGTATCGACCTGACCCCTTGCTTCTTGTTTTGAAGTCGGGCAGTTTTTGAATCATCCATATTAGACCCCCAAGAAAACCTATTCCTCCTTTGTGTGACCTTAATGGGTTTTTTTTCTGGACAAAATGGCTATGTTTCCCTTTGAGCCTGCTGCTTCCTGTTCTTTGTTGCACTGTACTTTGCAGACTGTACTGTTGGTGTCTCTTAGTTCTGCTTAAACAGTCTCTGAACTTCAGGCACTTGTTGTGGTCCCACCTTTTTCACAAAGACACAGTCTTTTTTTCCCACAGATCCTCTTTTTATGCCCAAGGTGGTTAATTTGTCTTTGAATCAAACAATTCATCATCTTTCTTTTTTTCCTCTCTACAAAGAATGCTAGTGAGGGGAGTCTTTACACTTTGGATTTACTTAGACTGCTCTGGTATTATCTAGACAAGACAACAAATGTATCAGGAAATCTGAGTAACTTTTTGCTTCTTTTCACTGCTGGAAATTGAGTTCATCTGTTTCAAAGCAAACCCTGAATCTCTAACGCAATTTCCTTTGTCTATTCCTTTCATGGCAAACATTTTTATTCTTTTGTTCATGCTCATCTAGGGCATTTGGCTCTTCTGGTGCCTTTTTCGAAGGTGTGGATACTAGATCATTTTTATGCACCTTTACCAAATATTAAAGTTGAATGTCATTTCAAGGGCCAGGAATGGTTTTGTCAGGGCCATCCTTCATGGGGTTTGAGGACTCCTGTGTGTATTCCTTCTTCCATCCTCTCTAGTAGATTTTGTACTCTTCCAATTGGGAAGAATACTGCATCAGTGATAAGGAAGGACATAGTACCGTTCTGTAAGCTCTTACCATAAATGTAGATGTCCTACTTCTCACTGTTGCAGTATTCTTTCCCTCCCTCCTTAACCTTTTTTCTTCTCCATTGTCTTCCTTATGGTTGAAGGGTCCTCCTTACATTTATTTTCTCCTTCTTCCCCATTTCCTGGATGTACATGTTAATTACTTTCTGCTTGGGTTGCTCTGGTTCTTTGGGTAATTCATTTGAGGATTAGGTACATGTATGTCACATATGTACCGTTACGCCTTGGACATAGGACAAATGTCTGCCTATGGTGCATGGAAGGTGTCAAGTCTTTGGTATACTGGCCAGGCATTCTGTTATCATTGGCAGAATATCCCAGTTGTAAAGAATACTACAACAGTGAGAAGTAGAACATCTACTGTTATGGTAATATCTTATACAACTGTACTTTCTTCTTTGATCATCAGGTTACATGTCTGGGAATTCTCAAAACTGCTAACACATATGTTTGTGTCTTTTCTGTGGACTTAACAAGGTGTTCTTGACTCCATGTTTCCCATTTCTTTCTTGGTGTTCATGTCATTCAGATCTTGCCTTAAAAGGCTTCATTGGTAAGGTCTTCTTTTTGATGTCAAAATGGAGAGACCTAAGTAGATCACTTTACTTGCAGTCATCACCTCACCATGCAGGACTCTTGCCCAAAATACCTTTGTTAACTGGGGCACGATTTCTGTGTTGGAGCCTGCAAACTGTACAGTAACATTATCCCAGCTGCATGTTATTATTTTGACAGGATCCCATAACTCAGTGCAAGAAGCGTAAAGTCTAAAGCTGAGGTAATTCTGGGGTCTGTTTTCTGTTAAAGCTTTTTCTTGTTTCCAAGTCTGTTTCTTTGGTGGCTTCCTTTGTGGTGCCACTGCTGGTGTGCTCCCCTTCTGGTAGGGGGTTGAGTTGCTGCCCACTATCTGTGGATAGCAATTAGATCTGCGTAGTACTACTCTGGCACTTGCTTGTTGGAGTAAGTCCCGATGTAGCACACTCCCATTGCTGAAGCCACAGTTAGCTTGGCTGTCTTAAATGGAGTGGGCATTATATCCTTTTGGGGAGTATGTGTCTGACTTTCAATTTGGGCCCAGCGATCTACTTCCTTTACCTTTTTCCATGCTGATCATGACTCACTGATGAGGGTTAAATTGACTGCCAGTGGCCTTTCATATCTCCTGGGTCTTCTGCCACCCACTGTGGCTTTCTGTTTGCCTAATGGGAGATGGCTAAATGGATGAATGTGTAGGTGATGCTATGACAGTGTCCACTGTAAGCCGTTTACTTTTGAGTACTTTGTCATGCCCAGTGTACAAGAGCTTGCAGCCAATATTTCTTCCAATCCTCCCTCAATGGTGGGGAGCGAGTTAGACTTTGGGTATTAGCTCATTTCTGAGATGGGTGTAGTAGTGACTTACCTCTGAATTATTTATGCTTCTCTTATTATTTGGGGTGTATCTTTAGCTTGTGATGACTTTAATGGCCTGGGTGTTCTTCCTAATTCTTAGTTTAACCAGTATGTATTCAAGAAAGAGCTTTTAGTCACCCTTTTACTGGAGCTAGTCCTGAACAATGCTGTTTTTTGCAATCTAGAGATGTCCTGATGCTAGGCTTGCCACCTCAAAGTATATGGATTCTTTTTATTGACTACCTTGCCTGATGGTCTGGCATGTTTTGTAGATGTCCCATGTCATTGTTAAAAGGTTTCTTGAGTCTAACGTAGGCTCTCTGGCTTCAGTAATTGACCATATTACCATCAGACAGAGGCCAGAGCTTAGGGGCAGGTTAAGCAGATTTTTTTTCTATCACAGTGGACCGTATAACATCTGGTTGTTTGCATTACACATGCCTTTTTCTTATCTCTTGTGGAACAGCCTTGATCAGGCCGGCAGATTTAATTCATTCCGACATTAAGAATCGTGGAGAATGCTTTTCAGTTTAGTTTTGACTGTAGAGTGGAATCACAGGTTCTAACCAATAAGACTTGAGTTAGAACTGATATTGAACCAATGAGATCTGGAGTCAGATCATGAAAATTGAATACTCACTTTCAGAACAAGTGCTTCTGCCATTCCTGTAACATTGCATAAAAAAGCCTCAAGGCTACAGTACACTGTCTGATAAATGCATTAATCTGCAGCCAGCATAGCAGGAATTCAGGAGCTAACTATTGTCATTGTGCATTTTAAGCAAGTTTAACATAAAGGGCTTTGCGTGCCTGCCCTGGAAAGTGGATGTGACATTTCCTTCCCAAGGAGTATCCCTTGCACTGTAAGGACCATTACTAAGTTGGCCACTGTCCTGTCACTTGACCAGTAGATTACATTTTGTATGCTAGTTACTTAGTCTTCGTGGTTTCAGCACTCAGTAAATGAAAGTAAACCTGTTTTACTTTGTGTTTCCTTGTTAATTGCCCTGTACTGTGTATAAACTGATTGATTGCTTTCTGTAATTGATCTGTGGGTGGGAAGCCTGCTATGGTCCCCTACCTTCCCCCAATTTACATCAAACTCCATTTACTCTTCCATTGTATTTCCCACACACTCCTTTCACCTGTGACATCCATTCCCTAACCCTCCCAAAAAACTTTATTACTATCATACACACAAGCATCTGTTTCTATTTTCCAACTTCCAACTGACATTTAGCATCATTTCCCAACGTTTCTCCCTCCCATACTGCTTTGCATTGTATCCTTCCATTCATACTCGTACCCCTCCCCAACAGTACCTAGATTTCAGCTTCAACTTTCCCCAAATAAACCATCACTACTTCCTATCTTAACTACATCTTCACACAGTATCCTTTTACATTTCAGAGACCTAAGCGAAGATACTAGGAGATCCTAACTCTCTTCATTCATAGAAAATACTTCCTTTCTACCAGCCTTCAGACTCCACCACCACTAAATATTCTACAGCCCTACAACCTTTTGCTTGCTTCTTGATTCCTACTTCCCCACTACCTGCCATCAGTAAAATAGAGATCCATTTGCCCATCCTGTATCCTTCTCCTCTTGGGCTCTTTCTTAATCTTACTATGACTCCATAATAGCTCTCAACATCTCTCAAACTCCCTCCAAACCACCTCTCCATTCTCTCTGCCTAAACTCTCCACACATTGTTCCAAACATATTTAATGACACCCCCTCACCTTTAACCCAAATGCAGACTGATTAACTCAATTTCTTCTCAAATCAAAATAAAATTAAGTGGGGAAACTGCTCTTCAAAAAACAATCCGTAATACCCCAATATGCTAAAATCCTCCTAGGAGGAGGCAGTCATCTTAATCCTGCTCCCCCCCCCACCTATCACAACCAACATCAAGACCATTCCTTTCTACACAGTACTGGACCCCCACAACAGTCAACGTCCAAGCCCAGCAGTCTAACTTTTGCCACTATAATTATTAGAAGTATTAGAAATAAAACTACAGAACTACATGCCTGGATTAACCCAACAGAAGCTTGATATTTTTGCTATAACTGAAACTTTGCTTAAACCCAGTATAAATGACTGAAAGTATACCTCCCGGCTGTAATATTCATAATGACTGTAAAAAAAAAAGGGAAGGCGATGGTACTGCTTTATTTCCCAACAACTGCCAAGTTTCTCCTACAGCAAACCAGTACCAAAACTCAGTTCAGCAGAGCTTCTTATTACTTTCCTGAAAATAAATAAGTGTAAACAAATATATATATTACTGTCCTTTACATCCTCCTGACAGTATTGCACCAGAAGATATCGTACACTTGATATCCATAGCAGTTCCACAAGAAAAATAACTACTAGGTGAAGTCACTATCAATTGGTTGGACATAACCTCTAACTCGCTTACATTTACAATGTACTTGTATGATTTCACGTAACTAATTAATTAATAGCACCACCCATTACAGCAAGACATCATATTCCTTTGGACGGGATCCCAGTATCAGACCCTAGTAAATTCACCACCACAGGTACAGTGCTAGAGTTTGTATGACCATCTCCCAGTCTATACAACCAAACAACTCGTACACCCACTTGGAGAAGCTGTGTGTTGTTTTATAAACATGCTGTTTGTTTAAGCCAAAAAATATTCATAACTACCCTGTCATCTGTTACATGGAATATCTTAAAAATCCTCCCTTCAGATGATGCTGTAAATGAATTCAGTGCAACTTTCCTAAATAGCCATGCACCTCCTAGTGGTTAGAGACTAAAAACAGTGTGATTTGAATAGCCAAAAATAGTAGAATGGCTAATGCAGGATAGTGAAAAAGCTTGGAAAGAATGACAAAATTGTAAAACACCACAATATCTCAAACTTCAAAATGCTCTACAGCTGTACTAAAAAGCAAATGATGAATGCAAAAAATGTACTATGATGTTTAGAACAATAGTAAACACAACCCTAAATATTTCTGGATCTGAAGTAGTTTACTTCATTTGGTCTTCAACCTGTGGGATACCGGAGCCATATCGGATCCGAGACGGCAATGTCACTAGCATCTGCTCCAAGCTCCTCCCCTTACTCATAATACACCCGCACTACTTTCCAACCCCCAGATCTCGTTTGTCACGGCTTGCTGAAGCATCGTGATCTCTTGAGCTCTGAGTAGTGAGTGGGTTTTCTGCGTTTAAGCAGCTTTTTTTCTCTGTATTATTAATAAGTGTTTAGTGTAGGTCTCCTCTCCTTGCTGGTGCGTCGTGTAATAGAACCCTTTTTGTAGTTTAGTATTAGTTTGTTAGTGTGCTTTGCTTCCTCTCCCTTCTCAGTGTGCTCTGTGTGACTTAAGTGTGTGGTGGGTGTTCTGAGTGAGAAAACTGAAGGAGCGGCTAGGGCGGCTGGGTCCAGCATGTCCATGAGGCGCAACGCCTGGCTCAGACTATGTCAGTTTTCAGAACCTTTCAAGGTGTCCTTTGCCAATGCCCCGTATGACTGATCTACTCTCTTTGGTAAGACAGTCAAAGAGACTTTAGTCCAAAGTGAGAAGGACTGTATGATACTGTCTGCCATTGGAATCTGCTTCTCGAACCCTCAAAGATCCTTTTCCCGGAATCAGAGAGGGCAAAAGAAGATGTGGTTCCGGAAGTCATAGTATTCCCAGGATACTCTCGGGGCTCTTCTTCCCCCAGAGTTAGAGGGAGTCTGGGGAATTTTGGGTCTCGAACCTTTCTTGGACAGGCCTGGACAGCACCCCTGAGGGGTTGCCCGACTGCTCTACTCTGGAGGCAGTCGAGAAACTATTGTCATTGCACCTGGCGGCATGTGAGTCCATAACATCAGGCCAGTGGGTGCTTCAGATCATAGCCAGAGGATACTCTAGTCCCTTTGTAGTTCCTCTCAAACCTTGCAAACACCTCTCTGATCTACCACCCACGCAAAGGGAGGCAGCAACACAGGAAATTTCCAAGCTGCTAGGAAAAACGAGCCATCGAACCGGTCCCCCCAGATCAGTCCGGATCGGGCTTCTACTCCAGGTTCATTTTGGTGCCAAAGAAGATGGGAGACTTGAGGCCCTTTCTGGACCTATCTACCCTGAACCTGTCAGTTGCCAAAGAAAACTTCCGGATAGTCACACTACAGTCCATCATGCCGTACCTGCAAGAGAGCGACTGGATGTGCTCGTTAGACCTCCAGGATGCCTACTATCACATAAAGATGCACAGAAACTCCAGGAGGTTCCTCTGCTTCCGGCTAAGAGTCAGTCATTACCAATTTTGAGACCTACCCTGTGGTCTCACCAAAGCCCCCAGGGTGTTCACCAAAGTGATGGCGGTAGTAGCGGCTCACGTGAGGCTTCAGGAGGGGATTCAGGTTTTCCCGTACCTAGATGATTGGCTCCTCATTGCTCCCACCAGACGTCTACTTTCTCAAACCAGGGATTATTTCTTAAAGCTTGCTCTGCATTTGGGGATCACAATCAGTGCATCCAAATCACTTCCAAATCCTGTCCAGGTGATGGACTACATTGGGGCAAGGATAGACACTTTACAGTGCAAAATCTTTCTGACCTCAGAGAGAGTACCATATCTGCGGATGCATGTCTCTCTGATCTACCATTCTCATCTTCCATCGGCAGAATCAATGTTGAGGGCCTTAGGTTCAATGGCAGCGACCGTAATGCTTCTTCCATGTGCCCGGTTACATATGAGAATTCTACAGTGGACACTAGCTGTACAATGGTCCCTGTTGGAACTTCCATTATCGTATCCAATACAACTCAGTCGTGTCTGTCAGTTGTCCCTTCTGTGGTGGATGTACTCTCCGGAGATCTTGGAGGGACGACCCTTTGTTTCAGCCCCTGTCCAAGCCACAGTGACCATGGATGCCTTCCAACACTGGTTGGGGGGGTATTGCTTGGGCAGGACAGTCCAAGGCCTGTGGTCCCCTGTAGAAACCAGCGTGCACATAAATGTTCTAGAGATGAGTGCCCCTTTGGTGTTGCAGGCCCTTCACCTTTCTTCCTTTGGGAACCATTCATTTCAGTCAGACAACATGTCAGTGGGCAAACAGGGAGGGACCAGATCTTACCCCCCTTTGTCGTGAGGCCATGAGTGTGTGGGAATGGGTGATCTCCACTGGTCGCTTTCTCATAGCAACGCACATTCCGGGATGGTCCAACATTGTAGCAGATAGTTTAAGTCAGACTATTCTGATGTCTTACGAGTGGTCTCTGAATCTTTCAGTAGCGGAGCAGATCTTCCTGGAGTGGGGTCAGCCTTGCTGTGATCTCTTAGCATCTCCTTCCAATGCTAAGTGCAGTGAGTATTTTGCTCTGAACCCCCTGCTGGGGGAGTCCTCCAGAGATGCTCTAGTCCATGCTTGGCCTCCCGGTCTTCTGTATGCTTACCTTCCAGTACCACTTATTCCGAGCTTTCTACAGAAAGCTTGTCAACTCAGAGCAAAGTGATCCTCATTGCCCCGTTTTGTTCTCACCAGGTATGGTTTCCCTTTCTTTGGTCTCATCTTCTGGCTCTTGGATCCCATTCAGGATCTGATTTCACACCCATCAGGGGTTCCTCATTCGAACCTGGACAGTTTGAAGCTCATGGATTGGCTGTTCCAGTTCCCATGATCGCTAGGACACCTGGATTATCCTCTTCAGTTAGGTTTATTCTGGTGGCTGCTCATAAGTCTTCAGCCAGGAAAGTTTACCGCAGCAAATGGAAAAGTTTTTCCTTTTGGGCTTCTCAAAGGAGTTTAGACCCTTTCATGGCTCCTATTTCTGCCATTCTTGATTTCCTAGCCAATATTTTTCAACGGGGAGCTAGTTCTTTTACTATCACAGTTCAGTTGGCTGCCGTTTCCCATTTTCATGTGGGTGAGAATTCTGCCTCGCTAGCCTCCTCCAGACTGTGTAAAGCCTTTATCAAAGGGACCTTTCTGTTACGCCTCCCGGTCAAGGATCCTGTTCCCTCATGGGACCTTACTATGGTTCTTCAAACTTTGGTTGCCCCACCTCTTGAACCTGTTGCAACCACAGATCTAAATTTTTTATCTTGG
The DNA here is from genome assembly GCF_019279795.1 of Protopterus annectens. NCBI lineage: Eukaryota > Metazoa > Chordata > Ceratodontiformes > Protopteridae > Protopterus > Protopterus annectens. The sequence goes on along the minus strand of NC_056734.1, from coordinate 517,791,557 downwards.
AAAACAGCAATCCTGGTGGCTGTCATGTCTGCTAAAAGAGTTTCAGAACTGCAAGCTTTGTCCATCAAAGTCCCATATATGACTTTCCATAAAGATAGGGTTTCCTTCGGACTAATCCATCCTTACTTCCTAAGGTAGCATCACAAATTAATATCAATCAGACCATTAATTTACCTGTCTTCTTTCCTAAAAACGTCCATAAATCTGATCAACTGTTTGTGTCCTTGGGTAAGGTAAACCTATTTCCAAGGTCACTATTGCTAGGTGGATTTCCTCATGCATCCTTCAGGTTTATAAGGGCAAAGGTATGTCTCCTCCAGGTCAGGTGAAAGCTCTTTTCACTAGGTCCATGGCTACTTCTGCGGCCTTTTGGTAAAGAGTCTCATTGGATGATATTTGTTCTGCAGCTACTTGTTCCTCATCTCATACCTTTATTTCTCACTACAAATTGGATTCGACTTCTAGAAGGAGAGCATAAGGAGAGCATCCTTTGGTTCCACGGTGCTCCGGAATATCCTTCCATGAGGGCCACCCAGGAATTCAGTAGCTGGGAACTCTGTCCCTCAGGCTGAACACCATATGAAGTAAACTGCTTCAGATAAAGAAGTTATGTATTCACCATAACATTCCATCTGAGTAGTTCTACTTCTTTTGTCTTCAATCATCCCTCCCGCCTTCCCCCTGACCTTGTCATATGGACAGTCTGTGGGCTGCATTTGTAGGTCATAAAGTATTTTTCAGGTCGGGTTATCAGTGTAAGGGTCAGCAAACTTGATATGGGGGTTGGAAGGTAGTGGAGGTGTATTATAGGTAAGGGGAGGAGCTTGGAGCAGATGCTAGTGAAATTGCTGGCTCTGATCTGATACGGATCCGGTATCCCACAGGTTGAAGACAAATGAAGTAGAACTACTCAGCCGGAACGTTATGGTGAGTACATAACTTCTTTTTATCCATTATTAAAGCAGCTTTGCATCTTGGGCAAAGATTTAACCCTAACCATTATCCCAATAACATTGTAAAAATTCAGCCCTAACCCCTCTCCTAGCAAAACTGCAAAACAATTCAACTCTTATTTCATAGATAGTATAGCATTCCTAACCAAAAATTCCCCAAAATCTAGTCCCAGCTGTGTCCAACAGCCACATGTGACTTCATCCAGTTTCAAACCTCTATCCACATCACATATAAAAAAAATAGTTTTAAACAAACTCAAACCATACTTTTCTTCAGCTGATGACCTTCCATCTTAAAATAGCAGTCAAAAGCATTGCCTATCCTGTCTCAATTCTTATAAACAGGTTAATCCAGGAATCTCATGTGCATCTTCTCTGGAAAAATTCACATATTATCCATGTACCCAAATGAGGAAATCCAGTAGACATCACTAACTCTAGACCTATAGATATTGTATCCCCCTTCTCCAAAATACTTAAAATGTATACAGAAACAATTGCTAAACTATCTTTTGTAGGGAGAACTCCTGCCCCCCCCCCCCACACACAGAATGGCATCTGTCCCTTCCATAGTACCAACACTGTACTTCTAACCTTTATAGATGCAGTCAGTAAAGCTAGAGATACCAGCAAACTCATCTCCTCCCAATTTCTAGATTTGTCTAAAGCTTTTGACCACCAACGACCAGCAGAAAACGATAGTGAACACGCAGTAATGAAGAAATAATGATTATTTATTTATAATTCCTTCAAATCCAGACCGGTTTCGGCTATTCAGCCTTTATCAATGAATACAATAAAGTTTTTTTGAATGAAATGAAGCGGCCTGCATTTATACTAGTCTCTGATTACCTGGAAGCAATATTACAGCACCACACAGTGGCTGGAGTAACAAAGTGCATGTTCCATTCTTGATTAAAGCATATGACCAGTGACATAAAAATGCCAGAGGTGTAGATATTAAGTCATATTTTTAAAGATAAAAATCAAAGCTCTGGAAGTAAGCCATTATATGACATACATATTACAAGGTAATAGACCAATACCATAGTCACTATTTGTGAATGCATATCATAGTGTAAAAAAGCAGAAAATATATACCACTAGTATATATATTTTGAAGGGTGATAACCACAAGTTCAAAAGAACAGAATAATAATGAACCAAGTACTGATCATATAATATATTACAAAATAAGGCAAAAAGAGTATAGTGGCCTCATTCTCAGCTATATTATAGATTATAATAAATTGAAGTAATATGCTTGTAGATAATACAATTCAACATTGTACTTGTACAATACTCAATGTTTAACGCCAACATACCAGATACGAATATCAAACCATACATATACATATTCGTATCCTGAACAATTTTTTATCATGCTTTATAGAGTATAATATGAGCGTTGGTAGGCCTAACCACCATTGAATGGTTCGTACTAATTCTTGATCTATATGAATGTTTGTTGTTGTAACCATGATTATGAAATCCTCCAGTGTTCAGTGAAACTCACAGATGGTCATTCAGACCTGGGGGGAATAAACATCCAAGGTTGTTTATCCAATATTGTTCCTTGTGGTTTAAAATGGTGTGCCAACCCTGTTGGTTGTTCCTATCTCCCTGAATGTTGTCAATGATCATGAACATAAACTGGGCATTGGGATGTTGTATCATGTGTCTGTATAAAGCATTTGTTTCTTTTTTGTTCCTCATGTCACTACGATGTTCTGTCATCCGTATTCCAAGAGACCTAGAGGTTTGACCAACATAAAAAGCTTTACATTGGCAGGTAGCTAAGTAAATAACCCATGTACTGCTGCAATTACCAAACACCCTGGTTTTAAATACCCGATTGGTGTTGGCACTGGTGAATTCTTTTAGTGTACTAACTTGTAAATAGGAGCAGCAGTGACCACATGGAAAAATACCAATTAGTTTATCACCACTGATAGTGGTCTGATGATATATCGCACCTCCCCCTTCTCTGTTTTTGTAATGTAAAAATAGCCCTCACAAATTCTTGCCTCTTCTGTATGACATTTGACATTGAGGGCCTAGTATTGACCTTAAAGTGTCATTAGCCAAAAGAATTTTCCAGTTGCAATTAAGTATATCCCTGACAATAGGTTGGTTCCTGCCATATGTGGTGACAAATCTCAAGATAGAATCCTGATGAGCATGCTCTGATTTTTTGTATTGTAACAATGTTCTCCTGTCTATGGTTTTGCTCCATGAACTAGCTGATATATATATCTATGTCTCTATATCCTCTGTCCTGAAATCTATGGTATAAATCAAGTCTGGCATGTTCAAATTCATCATGAGATGAACAAATGCGTCTGATACGCATAAATTGAGACTTAGGGATGTTGCGGATGGTGTGGTTCGGGTGCATACTGGAGGCGTGTAACAAGGTATTGTATTGAGGGTATTTTCTAAATGTTTTGGTACTTAGAGTATCATCTACGTTACGGTAAACAGTAACATCCAAAAAATCTATGGTACTCCTGTTACATGTAACCTTAAACTCAATACCCCAAATGTTACCATTCAGGTACTCCATAAATTCCTTTAGATATGCTTCATCCGTCTTCCACATCATCCAGCAATCATCCAAATATTGTCGCCAGATATCGATTTCCACCATGTAAATATTGTGTGATTTGTCATATATCATACATTCTTCAAAATAGGCCATGAATAAGTCAGCATAAATGGGTGCAAAGGAAGCTCCCATTGCTGTCCCTTGTAACTGCCAAAAGCATTCTCCATGGAAATAAAAGACATTTTTGTTTAATACATGTTCCACCATGCAGACAAGTAAGGTGTTGAAGCCCGGAGGATATAAGTTTGTTCTCTCAAGCCAGTATTGCAGGGATTGTAATCCCGCCCAGTGTGGAATACTTGTGTATAAAGATTCAACATCCAACATGCACATTAACCAGTCTGGTTCTAGCTGTGTATCCTCCAAAATTTGTAAAAGGTGCGTGGTGTCCTGTAGTCGGGCCCTAACTGATGTTAAAAGGGGTTTGAGATACTGTGTTAGAAATGCTGATAGTGGTTCCGTCAAGGACCCTATCCCTGATACAATGGGTCTACCTGGGGGTTTTGAAATGGACTTATGTATTTTTGGGAGAAGATACAAGATTTGTTTCTGTGGGTCTTTTACAGTAAGATGTTTAATAGTATGTTTTGTTATGATACCCTCATCCTCAGCTAGTTTCAGAAAAAAGTCTATTTCTTTTTTAAAAACCCCAGTCAGGTCAATGTACATTTGCATATAACATCTAGTATCAGCTAACTGTCTTTTCCCCTCATCAAGGTATTCCCCAATGTTCATAACCACCACGGCACCACCCTTGTCTGCAGGTAGAATGGCAATGTGGCGATTATGCTTTAATTCCTCCAAGGCTGCCTTTTCCATGGGTGACATATTCTGGCCCAGAATGTATGATTCATTATGATGAAAATGTAAATCCCTGAGAACAGATTGTTGGAAAATAGAGACATGTTTGTTCATGGGCGGTTGAAAGTCTGATTTCAAAAATTTGAAATCAAGTGATCTTTGGGAGGTGTTGTCTGAAAAGAATAATTTCAAATTCAGGTTACGACAGAAAGACAAAACATCCTTAACAATGCTATGTTCATTAATAAAAAAACTAGGAATAAAACCAAGTCCTTTATTAAGTAGTTTAGTTTGTACATCTGTCAGTTGAACATTAGAAAGGTTCAAAACATTATGAAACTCAAATTCCATCAACTCAACATTGTTTGTAACAGCCCTTCCATGGAATTGGATCTTATTCCTATATTTGTGCTTGCGACCCCCTCGTCGCTTGTTTGTATGTCTAAAGGGTACTGAACATTAGTTTTTTTGCTTCTGGGTGATTCTCGATAGTTATTACAGTCATTGTCTGTGCAAGATGAGTCATCCCCTGAGGTACTAGCTAAAGTCTTGTTAGGGGATTTTAGAATAGACCTAGGCCTTTTCTTGGGTTTGTTTCCTGGTGTTTTTTGACCAAAATCATAGAATCTCACAGTTTTTAATGTATCAAAAGGACGGCCTGTTTGGTAATCAGTACAGTCCCTATTGAACTTACGTATTTTCCTATCTTTAGTTAGTTGGTCAAAATTAGCCAGATATTTGTATAATTTACTAACCAAAGTGACATATGTAGGTTGTGATTCATATTTCTTACATTCTTCACATGAAGCTTTAACTTCCATTAAACAAATGTCCACCATTCTCTCATAATAGGATGCAAGGATCTTGACAAAAGTCATTGATGATTATTGGAGAGCTTGGTTCCATTCTTTGGTCAGCCTGTCCTCCGACCTACTGACCAAAGGCAGTAACTTAACTCTAAGTCCTCTTGGTGTGATATCCTTATTAATATATGCCTTAAAAAGTCTGAGGTGCCATATATTGGCACGTAAGTTTTTAAGATCCTTGTTGAATTGGTTGAAGGCCATTTCACAGCCATTGTTAATGTTAATATTTGAGCCACTCGGATTACTGCTTGACATGTTATTCATACCAAACACCCCAATATCATGTCGATCAGCACATAATCCCGTTAGTAGTTGCTCCAAATCCATTTTTCCAATGTATTTATGAATTTTGACCAACTAGAAACCAAATCTGTTTCAATCAATATGTCCAAATTAGTAATAGTTCAACAGGGACTGCACTGAGAACCTAGGTGTCAATAAAAATATATAAATATTTTTCAACAGTTAAACTATAATATATTTGGTCAAAGAACATCACTTAGAAAAACCTTGCTCATGAACCCTGACATCCACACTTGTCTATATATGTGTCTATCAGTATATCTGTATTATGCTTGGCACATATATATTTGTGAACACAATATATACTTTATATTCAAAATGCAATGCTGAAAAGTCTTGTAGTTCTTGTTAAAGAATATACAAAGATGTATTATTATTTGTCACATGATATCTGGCAATAAAACTTTTGAAACCCCTTAGCACATATTGCCTTTGTCAAAGATTTCAACACTGGGTTGCCCTCGTAGTACATGTAGCAACCTAGTCCAACTGTGAACTGACAATACAATTTTCAAGCGGTGGTTTTGCACACATAAAACGATTACAACACATATGGTTGTTCATACACAAGATAAAAATAAAAATAAAGGTGTTATTCCCTCCTACACTTACATTAAGCTGTTATAAATATGATTCACTTATCATTCACCCAAGTCAACTGTACTGTTATGGATCAATTCCTGTTGTTATATATCCTAGACCAACTATGGCATAAATAGTTTGTCAATATGCATGCATACTAAGTAACTGTGGTGAATGAGACACTTCAATATGATATCAAATTTTGTAACAAAGAATGTATCCCACTTAGTTGACAAACCTATCCCAGCATATAGCTGATGTTATTGTATGTATATCAGATATTTAAAAAATATAGCATTTAGAGTCAACCATTCACTAATACATTTCGAGATCAAATAAATCTCAAAAGTTAAAGTCAATATGATGTTTTCACCAGTTCTAATCCATCAACGATGGTCCAAATGCCTTCCATTAATTTCCGATTTATCAGCCTGTAATCCACCAGTATTGCCGACCTCTAACTGCACAAATGCAAAAAAGATCGTGAAATGTACAAAAATGGTTAATATATAATGAAGCTGAAAATTTAGATTTATGTCCTGCCACTAGTCACAGTACCCGAGTTATTCCTGTTGTTCCTGGGTTGTTTATAGGCTTCTGATCCATAAAATGTTGAATGCCATGGATAAATCTCTGAACACCAATTTGCACAGAAAGGAGTTGTTAAACAGATGCCACAAAGTAGTAGAATGAACCACCAAACATGATTTTAGGCCCCCAAGCTTATCCGCATGTAAACCAAAGCAATTCCAAGGTAATTCTTCCCTGGTCAAAATGTTAATTCCCCATCCACTTTGAACTAAACAATTCACCAACGTGGTAAGTGCTGGACAAGAAATATGACATCCACTGCATCATGACCAGAAAGCGACTAAAAAATATACCAAAATGTTGCAAAAAAACAGCTGCCAACACAGAAATGCTGTGTCACTATCGAGAACCACCAGCGAAGCCAAAAATGTCAGCAAACAACCATACGCTCCGCAAGGATGGCATGCAGGGTCAAGCCAACAATGTAAACCACCAACGACCAGCAAAAAATGATAGTGAACACGCAGTAATGAAGAAATAATGATTATTTATAATTCCTTCAAATCCAAACCGGTTGTGGCTATTCAGCCTTTATCAATGAATACAATAAAGTTTTTTTGAATGAAATGAAGCAGCCTGCATTTATACTAGTCTCTGATTACCTGGAAGCAATATTACAGCACCACACAGTGGCTGGAGTAACAAAGTGCATGTTCCATTCTTGATTAAAGCATATGACCAGTAACATAAAAATGCCAGAGGTGTAGATATTAAGTCATATTTGTAAAGATAAAAATCAAAGCTCTGGAAGTAAGCCATTATATGACATACATATTACAAGGTAATAGACCAATACCATAGTCACTATTTGTGAATGCATATCATAGTGTAAAAAAGCAGAAAATATATACCACTGGTATGTATATATTTTGAAGGGTGATGACCACAAGTTCAAAAGAACTGAATAATAATGAACCGAGTACTGATCATATAATATATTACAAAATAAGGCAAAAAGAGTATAGTGGCCTCATTCTCAGCTATATTATAGATTATAATAAATTGAAATAATATGCTTGTAGATAATACAAGTTCAACATTGTAATTGTACAATACTCAATGTTTAACGCCAACATACCAGATACGAATACCAAACCATACATATACATATTCGTATCCTGAACAATTTTTTATCATGCTTTATAGAGTATAATATGAGCGTTGGTAGGCCTAACCACCATTGAATGGTTCGTACTAATTCTTGATCTATATGAATGTTTGTTGTAACCATGATTATGAAATCCTCCAGTGTTCAGTGAAACTCACAGATGGTCATTCAGACCTGGGGGGGGAATAAACATCCAAGGTTGGTTATCCAATATTGTTCCTTGTGGTTTAAAATGGTGTGCCAACCCTGTTGGTTGTTCCTATCTCCCTGAATTTTGTCAATGATCATGAACATAAACTGGGCAGTTCATGGAGCAAAACCATAGACAGGAGAACATTGTTAAAATACAAAAAATCAGAGCATGCTCATCAGGATTCTATCTTGAGATTGTCACCACATATGGCAGGAACCAACCTATTGTCAGGGATATACTTAATTGCAACTGGAAAATTCTTTTGGCTAATGACACTTTAAGGTCAATACTAGGCCCTCAATGTCAAATGTCATACAGAAGAGGCAAGAATTTGGGAGGGCTATTTTCACATTACAAAAACAGAGAAGGGGGAGGTGCAATATATCAGACCACTATCAGTGGTGATAAACCAATTGGTACTTTTCCATGTGGTCACTGCTGCTCCTGTTTACAAGTTAGTACACTAAAAAAATTCACCAGTGCCAACACCAATCGGGTATTTAAAACCAGGGTGTTTGGTAATTGCAGCAGTACATGGGTTATTTACTTAGCTACCTGCCAATGTAAAGCTTTTTATGTTGGTCAAAACTCTAGGTCTCTTAGAATAAGGATGACAGAACATCGTAGTGACATGAGGAACAAAAAAGAAACAAATGCTTTATACAGACACATGATACAACATCCCAATGCCCAGTTTATGTTTATGATCATTGACAACATTCAGGAACAACCAACAGGGTTGGCACACCATTTTAAACCACAAGGAACAATATTGGATAACCAACCTTGGATGTTTATTCCCCCCAGGTCTGAATGACCATCTGTGAGTTTCACTGAACAATGGAGGATTTCATAATCATGGTTACAACAACAAACATTCATATAGATCAAGAATTAGTACGAACCATTCAATGGTGGTTAGGCCTACCAACGCTCATATTATACTCTATAAAGCATGATAAAAAATTGTTCAGGATACGAATATGTATATGTATGGTTTGGTATTCGTATCTGGTATGTTGGCGTTAAACATTGAGTATTGTACAATTACAATGTTGAACTTGTATTATCTACAAGCATATTATTTCAATTTATTATAGTCTATAATATAGCTGAGAATGAGGCCACTATACTCTTTTTGCCTTATTTTGTAATATATTATATGATCAGTACTTGGTTCATTATTATTCAGTTCTTTTGAACTTGTGGTTATCACCCTTCAAAATATATACATACCAGTGGTATATATTTTCTGCTTTTTTACACTATGAGATGCATTCACAAATAGTGACTATGGTATTGGTCTATTACCTTGTAATATGTATGTCATATAATGGCTTACTTCCAGATCTTTGATTTTTATCTTTAAAAATATGACTTAATATCTACACCTCTGGCATTTTTATGTCACTGGTCATATGCTTTAATCAAGAATGGAACATGCACTTTGTTACTCCAGCCACTGTGTGGTGCTGTAATATTGCTTCCAGGTAATCAGAGACTAGTATAAATGCAGGCTGCTTCATTTCATTTAAAAAAAAACTTTATTGTATTCATTGATAAAGGCTGAATAGCCAAAACCAGTCTGGATTTGAAGGAATTATAAATAAATAATCATTATTTCTTCATTACTGCGTGTTCACTATCATTTTTTGCTGGTCGTTGGTGGTTTACATTGTTGGCTTGACCCTGCATGCCATCCTTGCGGAGCGTATGGTTGTTTGCTAAAGCTTTTGACACCATTTGTCACATCTAACGTCTACGTCTAGTGGCCTCACTAGATTTATCTCAGCCCACTCTTCTGTGGTTCAAAAGTTAATTGTCCAATAGATGTTAGTCAGTAAAATGCCACTACACCGTCTGTCCATATGGGATGCCACAAGGCTCTTTCCTTAGTCCCCTCTTCTTTTTGTCATTCTCACCAACACCATCCACACATTCACACAAAATACACAGAAGACTCCACAATCATATGCACACGTGGCTAACCAGAATTTTTTAGGATTGTGTTTACTCAGGCAACCTGGACATCTCCAGAAAATTACTTGGGAAGCTTTAACAGCCACTGAAACATGGCTTGGTAACTTGCAACCCATTCTTATGCCAAAAAAAAAATTACTATTTTCCCCAATCCCTCTTGTGAAGGCTGCCAGCCTAGCTAGATAGAATTTTGTAAATAAGTCTGTGTCATTGTAAATATTAATATGGTCTACAGGCTTGTTTTACAAATGTAAGAAAACTGTTATGTGCTGAACTTCACAAATGTAATCACAGTGCACCCTGCTGGAAGAAAGCAGAAATGTGTGTAAACTCCATGCCTGTGTAAGGTATGTTTTTGTGGTAGAAAACTGGGACATACAGAGTTAGCTGGCCAATTCTATGAAAATAAGCTGATAAATAAAAAAATTGTATGATGTGTTATAAAGCCGGTCTATCTCAAGCTAGGAGATGGAATGTCTGGGCTAGGAAATTCTTTCTATTATTTTAAGACATAGTTAATTACTAGGTTTCCAAGGCAATTGTTTTATGACATCCAGCTCAGGAAAGCTTCAAAGAGAGAATTGTCAGCTTCTGAGAGAAGTATTCTTAACATAACCATGTAAAATTTTAAGTTCTGTGAGCCTGGTAACTTAAGTAGAGGTGACAAGAATGATGTAATCTGAAATGACTCCGCTGTAATTTGTATATCAATTTAAGACTATCTCAGAGAGAAAGATTTGAGCATTTTGTATTTGGTTCTAAAGCTGACAGCAACTCAACAGCACTTTGCCTTTGCTCTGTAAGTAGTATTTAGAACAGTGATTTCTCTGAGAGATAGAAATATAGCCTTATGTCAGACTGTCCTACAATGTTGTTTTAAAGTATTTCCTAACTCTCTAATGTCACTGTGTTGAATGAGTAAGTATTGTCTTGTGTTTTTATTTTTTATTATTAAATATTTTAAACCTTTCAACTGTGGCTGTTTTGTGTAGAGATAATTTAAGGTTGAGTACTTGCATGTATTTGGTGATACTGTACAGAGCTACTCCAACAGCCTTGCTGTTAGTCACTCAACTAATTGGATGATAATATTGCACACCCTTTGATAAGGGCCTTATTAGTAGCTGATAAGTAGTGGTTGGTGGCAGTGATTTCTACCTTATAGTTTGGGCAGAAAGGGGCATAGCTGGAGAACCTGTGCCAAACTTCCCCACGAGTGTCTGTATCCAATTCATATGTGTGTGTGTGTGTCAGCTACTTGGGTAGGAACACGAAGCACTGGTTGGACAGAGAGGGTGCTGGAAGTTTTGGCTTGACCACTCGGCTGAGTTCTTGACCCTATAGCTGTGCCAGTGGAGTGTCTTATTGGGGATCTGGAGAGAAAGGGAGAAACCAGCCCCAGACTGACTGATCTCTGTGTGCTCTTAAGGGAAATTGTACTTTACTGTGTGTGTACTTGTTATCCTCCCAGTGAGGATGCCCCTCACTGGTGCTAGTGGTGAGGATTGAGGCTCCTTGATTACTGGGCCAGTGCACGGGCGTCACACCTTTCTCATGAATAAAAAAAAAATTTAAATCCCATCTTAAAAATAGTCATTGAAGTCGCTTCTCATAGCAAACTATTGGGGATGACCATGAATGAGAATTTCAAACTTGACCTGTGCATACAAAATTGAATTTTAAAAAATAACCAAAAACTTGGAATGATTTACAGAGCCAAAAACTTTTCACCAGTACAACTAAATCTTGCCACTACTTACCTCCTCCCCTAACTACTTAATGGCACTCCCATCCTTACTAACCTCCAGGCATCACAAAAATGCAAAACCTGAACAATGCTGCAACAAAGTGGCTACATTTGCAGCAAATACCTGTTTCAGTACCCACCACTGTACAAAGCTAAAAAGCGTAACATGGTTAGAACTACTCAGTCAACTAACATATGCACATCTTCTTGCCACCTATAAAGTTATCCAACATACATCTGCTTGTCCAGCATTAAAAACTTTCTGCGCAACTGTGTTTGCACTCGGTCTTTACAATCCAGTGATCAAAAACGTCTCTCTGTCACAGACCTATCAAATTTGCTGGGTGTGGTCTGTAATACCAAGTTAGTAAGGCCTGGAAATCCTTATCTGTATTCAGCAGGTCAGTATCCTTGCTCCAGTCCTTTAAAACCATTCTGAAAGGCTTACTAGCAAAAATCTGTCTCTGTTCATGCTCCACCTGAGGATAAACTATATCCCTAAATATGAACGAGTACCTATTCATCCCTTCTTCACTCACTTCCTTTCTTCAGTCACTCTATCTAAATATGTCATAAGCCTTTATTTTCTGTCAATGTATACTTCAGTTCATGTTTGTACTATACTAACTGACCTTTAATTTCCCTAAACCGGCTAAAATTTATCTAAATATTAAATCATTGTCATATAATCTGTAGTTATTCTTCATAGGTTGATACTAGGCTATCTGCCCTAGGGCATTTATAAGCCTAGCCAGAGTGTGTTTGACTTTCGCCACCCTTTTAGATTAGTTGACTGTGCCTCTGTATAGTACGTCACAAAAGGTAGCCCTTTTAAGGTTAGTTTACTGTACCTCTGTCAAGCAGGGACACAGAAGAGATCCCAGGGGTAAACGTACGATCTCCTGTCCATTCGTCAAGATTTCTCTTGAAGAGGGTCAGTGAAGGGCTCTGCCTAACATGGATTGGGATTTTGTTCCAGAGTGAGGGGAGCCTGTGGGATATGAATCTGTCCCTCCAGCATGTCCTATTTATTTCTGTGCTGAGGTTCATGTCCCTGGAGTGTGTAGCTCTAAGGGATTTGGATTTCCTGAGGTGAAGCATGTCCATTAATTCAGGGTTGGACATGGTCTTATATGTCAGACACAGATCGCCTCTGAGTAGGCGGTACGCAACTGAGTAGAGCTGGAGTTTCTTTAGCCGAACTGCATAGGGCATCTGTTTGAGCCCCTTGATCCTCTTGGTGAGATACTTTTGGGGTCTTTCCAGTTGCTGCAGGTGGCGGGTAAGGTACATCCCAAATGGGGCATTGTATTCAGTTATGGGCCTGATAAGTGATGAGTAGAGGGGCACAGTGACCTCTCTTGATCTAGATGTGAACCCTTTCGTGATAAGGTGGGCTATATAGAAGGTCTTTCTAACCACTTGCAATGTGATTGTCGAGAGATTGCTATCTACTTGGGTCCCCAAGTCCCCAATTACTTCTTCCGTACTTAATGGATTACCATCTATGTGGTAATTTGTGGGCACTTTGTTTTTCCCAAAGGGGATGACTATGCACTTTTTGGCATTTAGCTTTAGGCCATGGCTCTGGCACCAGTTATCCGTCTCTGTGAGACCCTTTTGGAGGATGCTTGTGTCAGCCGGAGAGTCAATTACGGCACCCAGTTTGCAGTCATCTGCAAACTTGGTCAGCCATAGTCCACCTGTGTTAGCCTGTACCTCGGAGAAATATATACCGAACCAGAGAGGTCCCAGGACTGAGCCTTGTGGGAAACCACTTGTAACTGGTTTAGAGTCTGACGTGGCACCTGCTATTCTGACCATGTGGGTTCTATCCCTGAGCCAGTTTGCAATCCATCTTGTGACATAGGGGTTGATATTTAAGCTGGTGAGCTTATTTATGATGCCCGAGTGGGGTATTGTGTCGAAGGCTTTTGTGAGGTCCAGGTAGGCTGTGTGGACTACCTTCCCTTCATCTATGGCTTTGGTAACTGTTTCAAAGAAGTCGACCAGGTTCAAGAGGCAAGATCTGCCCTTCACAAAGCCAAATTGGGTAGGATCCAGTGTCTGGAGGTTCCCAATGTCTTTGTTTATGATTTCCATGATGATACGCTCCATAGCTTTGTAGACCAGGCTAGTCAGGCTTATAGGGCGATAGTTTCCGGGGTCTGTTGTGGCACCACCTTTGTGGAGTGGGACCACTGTTGCTGTACGCCATTCTTTGGTTACATATCCTGTAGTAAGGCTGAGATTGAACAGTGACTTTATATGAGGGTATAGTTCTTCTTGGAGCTCGTGTAAGACGCAGCCCGGGACACCGTCTGGTCCCATTGATGCTGTGTTTTTTGCTTTGGAGAGGTCAGCTCTCACCTGTGCATCTGTGATCTCAGGAAGGCTACACTCTGTTGGGATAGACATTTGCTCTTTTGGGGGGGAATGGGGGGAGAAGTTTGCACTGAACCTTTCTGCCAGGATGTTGGCAATGTCTGTGGGTTCATTGTATTTTTTTGTCATTTTGCATTAACTCAGAGCATATCTGGGAGTTGCCTCCCAGGTTTCTGACATCACTAAAGAAGGCCTTGTGATTATCTTTAGTGTGTTGTGCAATTTTTCTTTTGAAGCTGACCTTAGATGATTTTATGAGGGATCGTAGTTTCTTGCTAGTGCTGATCAGAGATGCCTTCCCTTTTTGGGATTTTGCTCTATCATGTAGTAGCTTTCTCTTTCTGTTGTATAGCTTATTTATGGCCAGGGTCCACCAGACAGGTCTCCTGCCTTTGGAGGAGTGAGTCTTGGTTTTATTTGTGATAGCAAGCTCCATGCATTCCTGTAGGTGTCCATAGAATGCTTTTGTAAAGGATTCTGCATTTTGGGCCGTATTTTCCACTGGCCCGGGGGCTTTGAAGGATTCCACCTCGGTTTTGAGAAGTGTGAAGTTTGCTTTTGAGAAGTTCTTCACCGTGGTTTCCTTGACTAGGGGTGGGGACGGAATATGGATGTCCATGGATGTCCAGTGAGATTTGTTTATGGTCTGATCTTACCAATGAGGGGTATACCTCTGATGTGGAACATAGAGACCCCATGTTTGTGATGACCAGATCCAATACGATTTCCCCTCTTGTGGGAGTGGTGACCAGTTGTTCCATAGCATTTGAGTTTATAAATTCTAGGAACCGTTGGGTGAGGGTGTTTGGGCTTGAATAGTTTTCCCAACCAATGTTTGGGTAGTTGAAGTCACCCAATATAATGGTGTTTGGAGAGACCTTCATATACTCCAGTGTTCTCAGGAAAGCCGAGTGAGGTTCTTGTGTTTGGGAGGGTGGTCTGTAGCAGGCTACAAACTGAAAGTCAGTTTTGCCCACTGTTAGTTGCACATGGATGGTCTCTGATGCTTCGTGCAGTGCCACTAACCTGGAGGTGTGGGTATCTTTGATAAATATGGATACTCCCCCTCCTTTTGTGGTTCGGAACAAGTTTTGGGGCCGGAATGCATGGTATGTAGTATAACCTGTTAGTGCTGGGGTGCTCTCGGGAGCCTTGAACCAGGTTTCTGTTACTGCACAGATATCGATATTCTCCATACTGAGGAGTGTCGAGTGCATGCATCTTGAGGCTTAGACTTCTGGCATTGAGCAGCATTACCCTTAGTTTTTTTTCTTTGTGTTGTCTATGGAGGTGGGTTTGTCTTTTGAGCCTTGCCTAAAAAAGGCACTGTGGGGGAGGCAAGAGCATTTGCCAGTATTCAAAAACCCAGGGGTGACAGGTGCAAGCCGTCCCTAGTGAAGCAACGTGGCTTGTCGAAGCATGTCATCCCAGGCTGACAGACACTGGATCCCCTTTGAATGACACCAATACTTTAGCCAATTGTTAGAATTGATCATTTTGTCTTTATACTGTGGCATCATTCTTGGTGAGGGTAAGATGCTGCTCAAGGTCAGGGTCATACCGGCCTGGGCTACATGATCAAAGAGCTCCTCTATGTCTTTTTTCATGTAGTCCAGGGAGGTACGTCTCAGGTCATTCACACCAGCATGGACAATGACTGAGTCATATTTGTACTTGCTTTGGAGTGACCCGAGTGCTTGTGTTATGTGGCGGATCCTGGCACCCAACAGGCAGCGTACAGTGACCTTCTCCTTGTTCAGCCTGGTGAGTGGGATGTCAGTGTGTCTGACAATAGTCTCACCTATTACAAGTGTATTAGGTGTGTTGTTTAGCCTTAAGGGCTGTGACTGTGTGGCACACTGACTTTGTGGGCTATGATGTTTTCTCATTATGTCTAATTTGGTATAAATATTTAAACTGTAGATGTTTTTGTATTTTTGAAGACTGTACAGTTATTGTGCTTAAAATGTTTTTGTAATACTTTGTTGCTTTTCTTTCTAGGCCTCTGCTAAAAATGGGCACCTAACCAGTCAGACTCTCCCATAGTCAGATGTCAATAAATACATTAAATAAGTAAATGTAGGAGCAAAACTTCCAAGGTTGTCGCATCTCCCAGTGGACACTAACTGGTTCTGTCATGAAGAAAATAAAATGAGCCTGATGACAGCAGATTGATAGCTCACAAAAAGTAAAGCCAAAGGCAGAATAACTGTATGATAGAAGTTGCAAGAATGTGGCTGAATTTGCATGCCAACATGTATCCCTTCCATCTGTGCCATTCAGATAATTAAGCAATCTTTTGTACAGTAGAAAAGCAATCAACACAGTGGATGCCTTACTGCACCAGGAACTCATTGTTTCTCTGACTCTGAATATACAGCAAAACAGCCAACTCCAGGCAGTTTCTCTTAGAATGAAAATAAATAAGAAACGCAAAGTCTGTATAGTTAGATGCTCTGCTAAAAGTTCTGAGAGAAGTCCAGCACTTTTTAAGACCTCCCTTCTGCTGGTGTAGGACTAAATGGAAAACAGTGACCCCTTTTAGGAGAGCCTTTGTTGTATCACCTGGCTTTTTTTTCTTTAAAGCTCGCATTTCTCCAAGACCCTCTGTAGACTGAAGAAGGCCTTTAGGTGGCAGACAGTTTTGCCTGTTATATCTGTACTGTTATATTACCACATATCTCAGTAGAATGGCTCTGACACAGCAGTTGCAGTCCTGACAGCTGCTTATGGGTGGTCCTTGTTTCAGTGTGTCCTCTGATTGGTCAGCAGTCTTCACTGATTGTTGGTCTCTGGATGTGGTCATAGGCAGTCATGTCATAGAATTATTAGGTCCCTCCTTGGAAGAGTTCTGCTCAAGGGCCAGACAATCTCCACGTATTTCTTGGAACATGGCCTGACACTTCAGAAGGGGGACAGTAGTGCCCCTTCCTCCCTTGAAAGGAATAATGTTTACTGACTCACCGTTTCTTTATTTCATAGGAAACTAGATATTTCTGTAGTTTATTGGCATTTGCAATTTCATCAAGTGCATCTGATGTATCTGTTTCTGAATGACTGCCTAGGAGATTATGCCATTGCTGCATCAGGGTGCTTGGATGTTGTCTGTAGACAGTGTGGCACATCAGTGCTTGATGTCTGCGCATGAGGTTCCCCCATATCACTATGGGTAGAGGTGGGTAAGCCTGGGATTTTTAAAAGTGAGCTGAGCCAAGGGTCTAGCTTGGCTCTTAGAGCCCGTTAAGAACCAAGCCAGAGCACAAAGTGGAGAGAGAGTACAAGAGCAGCACTAAGCCAAAATTGCACAGTTGTGCACGAGCGCGCGTGCATACACACACACACACACACACACACACACACACACACACACACACACACACACACACACACACACACACACACACGCTCTTTGCTTCTTGGAAACTATCTTGATTGTCAGTTTTTCTACACAAAACCCATATGCCTCACCCTCACAAAAAGATGCCAATTATCTGTATATGCTTCACTTGTCCAGTTGCGAAGGAAGTGAAATACAGTAATCACTTGCTGCTCCACAGACACATACCCCTCCCCATGTGCTATTTCAGTAATCATTCACTATGGTTAGTATAAATTCCTGTTTTCTCACATACATTCTGCCTCCACCCAAAAGATAGAAACCTTCTCTTGTACCACTTATGTCTGCTTGTGATGACAGTGAATGTAGCCAGTCTCATACTCCTACGGACAAAGTCAAAACATAAATTGGCGACAGACAGTCAAAACCAGGAGCAGAGTTTAAAGAATGCTGTTATACACTTAGAGAGCTACTACAGTAATAGATTTTACATTTGCATGCATTTTATGCAGGACGTGAAGTAATCCTCTGCAATTTGTCAAGAAATCTACAAGTTTTATGAAGAGCAGCCCGAAAGTATGAGGCAAAAATAAAGGATATTCTGTTATATCAGAAGTATTTCAGAGATATGAGCTACTAAAAATGTATTGCAAGGTTGTTTTCATGTATTTGTGAATGTTCCCCCATTCACAGCAAGCCAGTTCAACAACCTTTTGTTACTTGGATTACTTCATGTTCCTTTCCTCATTCACAACAAGCCACTTCAGCAGCCATTTAAATGCCTTTTGTTTTTCATACTTTGATTACCTCCTCCCCATCAGAGAAGTAATGGCCACAATGCTCTATTCTCTGAGTACTGCTGTATATAACAACAAATCACTGTAACAAATCATTTAAAAAAATGGGTAGATAGCGCTCCACAAAGCTCTCAAACTTTAGTTTCTACATTGTGGAACATAAGTCTCATAAAGGCAAAAAAAAACTGGTAAAATGTGAAACACTTTAGAGATCTTCGGCTAAAATGCTGTTGACACATGTAAAACACATACGTTAGTCCAACAAATGTGACCCAGGTCGCTCCCTAATTCATACAGTTTAATTTTTCTCAACAGTACTGCAACATAGGTACATAGGTTCCATTCCTCATCTTTTTCATGCATCTTTTGTGTGTAAACATAGCACAAACAGAATATGTATCTATTACCAAAAAAAAAAAAAAAAATACAGTCTAACAGTTACTCCGTGGTGAAACAGCAACATGTCGCCATCTCTCATTTTAAAAGATCATGCTTTCTGGCTGTATATTCAGTAGTCTTGTCTTCCTGCTATGTCTGCGTAATATCCTTCCCCACTGCAATTTCAGCCAACCACAGTGCTTGTCATATGATGTGACAAGAATGCACACAGCTTGTAGGTCCAGTCTGAACTGTTACAAAAAATAATTAAAAAAACAAGAGAGAGAGAGAGAAGCAGTTAAGTGGCTTGGCTCATTTCTGGCTCTCTAACATGCAGAAACAATAGCCCAAGCATCTTCTACTCTTGCTCGACCATGGTTTGCCCAGCTGCAACTGTAGGTTGACATCACTTTCATTATGAAGTGTTGCTGTTTGATATGTCTTCACCTACTACACTTTAAACTAGTAACCTTGCATGAGAATGAATAAATGTGTTCTTTACTTGGATTTCTGGTTTATTCAAGTAGCTACCTGTTTGTGTCCCTAGGTTTTGGACAGTGTGGTAGTTTCAGACCCTGGATTGGGAAAAATACTCCTTTGTACTGACCCAAAGGATTGCCTTAAGCTGAGAAGTTACAGAAGTGTAATATATATAGTGTATAGTAGTAAAGCAGAAAATATAATGTATTTGAGTAAGAAGGTGCAGTAATACTATATACAGTTATATACATTCATTTAAAAATATAGTTCATTATGGAAGTTTTTGTGTGTGTGTCTGTGTGTGTGTGTCCTTTGAGTAGTGCCAGAGGAAGATTTATCTGAATGGTGATAGGGCTGGCCATGGTCAGTACAGGTACATTGCCAGATGAGTTTGAGGTGAGCTTTTAATTGGGCTTTAAAGGAAGGACTGCTGTTTTGCAGTCCGATATCTGGTGGAAAAGAATTCTAGATTTAGCAACTGTGTAGGAGTAGAGGGATTCTTCAGCACTATGTCTACACTTGGCTACTTCAAGAAGGACTTTGTTTGTGGATCTTAGTTGGCGAGCAGAATTGTGAAAGTTGAGTAAGCTTGAGAGATCAGGAATCTTGTTTGGGAAGTACAGCACGTAATGAACCATGGTGAGTTGGTTATAGTTTAGAAAGCTGGGGAGTTCTAGTCAACCTAGTTGTTTTAGTGAGTGACAGTGGTGGGAGTGGAAATTAGAGTTGGTTGCAAATCTAGCTATTTTATTATAGCACATGATCAGTTTGTGTAGGTCTGTCTTATTAAGGTTTGTTAATACAGGGGATGCATAGAGCAATGTAGAGAGAGTGTGAGTTCTGGATATAGTAATTTTGGTGTTTTGGTTAGTTTTTGGGGCAGTATAGGGTTCCAAGTTTTTTATGGGCTTTGGATATAGTTTGTGCTATATGTTTGTCAGACTTTAGGTTTTGGTCAAGTATTACACCAAGACGTTTAGCTTGTGATACTGGGGAGATTTGGGTCTTATTAGCAGAATTGATAGAGAAAAGATCAGAAAAATCAATAGTTTTGGGAGGGTGGAAAAGCATAAGTTGAGTCTTTTTGGGGTTAAGTATTAGTTGTGAGTTTTTTTTTTTAACTTATTTTCGATATTGGAGAAGGCATATTGGGTTTTAGTGTGGCGTGTTTGTGGAGTGTGGGGACTGAACAGATCAGTGTAGCATCATCGGCATATTGGACTATTGTAGCTTGCTGGGTGGCGGTGTGGAGGGTGTTTTTAAAGATGTTAAGTAGTAGGGGTCCCAGAATGGAGCCCTGTGGTACACCTACTGTTACTGGGAGAATGGGAGAGAGGGAATTATGCCACTTTATCTGCTTGTTGGCAGTTGGATAGGTAGTCTTGAAACCAGAGCAAGGAGGGGTTGTTTAGGTTGAGTTCACCTAGGATAGTAAGTAGTTTGCTGTGGGATACTGTATAGAATGCTTCGGACAGATCGAGGAAGGTGGCAGACACTAGATTTCCTTGGTTCCTATATTGATTGTCAGTGTTGAAGGATACAAATGTGGTGGTGGTGCTATGGGATGGGCGAAAGCCTTGGTGGGTGTTGGTGAGGAGACTGTAAGTAAATGTTTCAGCTGAAAGTGGATACATTTTTCTTGATGGGGGGGGTATAAGATTGCTATGGGGCGGTAGTTGGTAATTTCAGTTGAGGGACCAATTTTGTGCAAGGGTATTATGTAGGAGGTTTTCTAAAGGGCTGGAATTGTATGCTTGTTGATTTACCGGTTGAGAAGTATCAAGATGGAATAAGCTATAGCACTAGTGGCAATTTTGAGGTACTCTGCAGGGAGTTTGTCGATTGCCAAGGTGATGGGTTTTAGTTTAGTGAGGTGCTTGTATGTTGTGTTGGTAGGAACTGGTTTGAGAGTGAATAGGGATATGAGTTTGGGTTACTGATTGGTTGTGGGAGAGTGCAGGTCTGGCTGCTGCTAGTTAGGTTACGGATGGAAGAAGTGAAGTAGTTGTTAAATTGGGTAGCTATCTTTATTGTCTCCTCTGACATTGGGGGGAGGGGTAGTGGGTTTGCCTGGTTGTAATACTTGGTTGACAGCTGCCCAGAATTTTGGGGGTTTAGTGGTATGTTTTACTTGTAGCTTTGTGTAATGATTTTTTCTTATCTTGCCTTATCTGTTTTCTTTTGCTTTATTACATAGTTTGAGGAGATCTGGTTGTTGTAATCAGTCTTATTGTGATGCCATGTATCCCAAGCTTTATCCCCAAGTTTTAGAGGGGTTCTTGTGTTTTTAGAGAGCTAGTGGGACTGGGTTGGTTTGTATTCGAATTGTCTGTAGAGGGGCCATCTGATTTAATATGTTTAAAAAGAAGTAGTCCACTGCCTTGTTTAGTGTGAGGGTTGTTAGGGGAGCCCAGTTGCAATACCTTAGTGCATTAATGAAATGCTCCAGTATGAATTTTTTTGAATTATGGATTTCACGTAGGGTGGTTGTTTTAGTGGTTTTGAGGTGTTGTCTTAATATGCATGTGGGTAAATGGTCACTAAGGCCATTTGGTACTGTACCATAATACTGGGTAGTAGATGGATTGTAAGGATCCAGTCTGGTATGGATTCCTTGTTTGTATCTTTGTCAATGCAAATGAGTGTTTGGATAAGTTGAGTACAGGTTGATGTGATTAGAGGGGATAGTTGTGTTGATGGATTTCCAATTAATGTTGAAGTCCCCTAGAAGGAGTGTCTCCTGTGGGAGGTTTGCGGATGTCCAGTTTAGTATAGATTGGAGTAGGTATGTTGTCACCTGAGGGGTATGTAAATGCCCACTATGTTTAGTTGCTTCTGTTGATTGATTTAAATTTTGGTGAATAGGGTTTCTGCATTGTTAAATGTTGGGATTTTTTTATGTATAAGGTTTACCTTGAGGACAGTCTTGTATAGTATGGCGACACCTCCACCTTTTTTGGTAGTCCTATCAGCCCTAATTATGTTATAACGTGGGGGGAAGTATCTCATTGTCCTTAATGTGGGGTTGCGGATAGTGTGGCGTGTAGTTAGTCAGTTTTGATCAAGATACTTCTAATGTTCATACTTAAGTATAAGTAGGTCACAGTTAGTTTTTTTTTTTTTTTTTTTTTTTAATACAGTTAATTGCATGTTGGATATCTGGACAAGTGAGGTTGGTAGTATCAGTTGTGGGGCCTGGGTTGGGGTTTATATCACCACAAATTTGGAGCTGTGTTTGTAGAAATAGACATATAGATTGAATTTTGAGTAGAAGTTTAGTTAATCTGTTGGGTTTGGTGGAAGGTATGGTGGAATTAATATATTTGAGTTTGCATAGCTCAGTGGTAGAGTAGTTCAGTAAGTGGGGTTGGATGTTAGAGAAGGGAGTGTTACTATGTGGTTGGTAGGTGGAAGTTGGGCTGGGGTGCAATATTATGTGAGCATTATGGCAGCAGGTAATGGTGTAAATTGTAACGGGTAGCTATTAGTAATAAATGAAAGGTAAACATAGTTACTTGAGGGTTTGTGGGCAGTGGTTTGGTTGGTGGTGGTAATATGGGGGTATAGAGTTTGGTAGGAGGACTTAGTGGGTGGAGGGTGGAAGGTTGTTTGCAGTTGCATTGTTGTTTTGGGATTGGTTCAGGTGGTGGGTGGGATGTGGGTGGGTGTGTGGTTTTGTCTATAAAGTGGCAGATAGTGGGGCTGTGTGGGTATTGGGGGCAGTGTAGGGGAGCGGAGTGAAACCCAAGAGTAGTGAGGGTGGAATGGAGAGGGCAGGCCCAGATCAGTAGTCAGCTGACAATGCCGACATAAACCATCAGTGAAGTGGGCACGTAAGTGAGAAAGCCTGAACTAGGTGGGAAGATGATCCCAGAACTAACGGGGAAAACAATGTGAGTGAGAGTGTGTGGAAAGGGGGCAGTGCTGTTAAGCACCTAGGATGAACAGAACCAAATTAAGGGCAGCTGCAGTGAGAACATTTAATGGTTTTGATTTCCCTTGATTTTTATTTCCTGTTATTGTAGTTTTGTTTTCTTTAAACTGCAGGCAGACCTAAGGATTCTGGGGGGTGTTTAAATTTAGATCTCTGGGCATATCAGTAATTATGTATGACCTGAATTGTAGCTGCAGTCAAGCTGGAGACATGTTGCTACATAATTACTTGGGTCCCAGCTTTTAGCAATCTAGCTTGGAATCTGGTGGGAAACCTGGTGTTATGATGATACCTGGTGATATAAAGTTAAAGCTGGGGTTATTTACGGATGAAACAGGAGAAGTAATGGAATGCTATTTTATAGATTTGTGTTTTTTTCAAAAGAAAATAGACTTTAGTTGGGGGGGTGGTCACTTAATGGAGAGGGTTATGCAGCTGTTGCTTCCTGGAGATGTACTTGTCAGTACAGTGGTTTGATTAAGGAACTAGACAGCAGAATGTACTAACACACTAACATTTGTTTTAGTGCAGTTAAGGTATTTCACTGTCTAGACACTTGGAAGTTAAGCACCTATTGTAGTTTTTAGTCTGTTTAGTTACAAGACAAGAGTCCATGGGTGCCCAATGTGTGAGTGAGATTTTTGAGGTTTCCACTGCTTGTTATGGGTAGGGACACCCAGTTGACCCGATGGGTTGCTTGGATTACCAAAAGAAAAATAGAAAAGTGTAAGAGAGCATTAGGTTAAGACAGCACATGCTGTGTGACCAGTCACCAGCAGTGGTAGTACTGTGACTAGTAAGTAATAGCTCTGGTAAAGCTGTAAGAGTCAGGGAATGGCATACAGTATCAAGATAGGTTATAGCCTAGTAAAATAAGTTAAATGATGCATAGGAGAGCTATAGAAATGAAAGTCGTGTACAAGTGTGTCTGTTAGGAAGAATTAAGCTGTAAAAGATTGGACTTGGTTTAACAATATTCAATAACAAAACATCAGGTAATGGTAATGCTTGCTCCTGCTTCAGCACCTGATGGCATATATTTTTTTCTTGTGGCAAGATACAAAGTAAAATGTGAATAATACATAAAGCAGTTCTTTGCTACATTAAGCATGATACACTTTCAGCATGTTTTAAACACTAGTCAATGCAGTTAAATGCAATATATGAAATTACCCTTCTGGCTCTAACAGTAAACAAGGAAAACAGAACATATCTAGGTGCACATGTGACAGCAGTTCATTAAGCAGAAATATCTAAAGGCAGCTTGCAGTGTTAATAAATATATATATATATATATATAACAAAAACAGATAGTATAAGCTGTTGTAATAAAGGATTGGGTATAAAACCAGAATGTACAGCATATCTTTAATGCAAGAACTTACATGAGGACGATTACACACCAGGGGAGACAAACAGCTGATGTGGGATTTGAAAAAAAAAAAAAAATTTATTGTTGCATCATGGTGGCCTTACAGGAGTCTGCTATAGCATTCAGTTATAACTTCCATGCAGTACAGAAAGAAAACAAGCCCAGTGCCAACCAAGGCATTTGGTAGGAGGAAAGTTTAGGTTGCCCACACTAGACAGCTCATAGGAAGTCCCAGAGGTGCTTAAAACTACTGGGAAACCTTCAGTCCTGCAACACCTTCTGCTAAGTGGAGGCATTTTTCCACTGGAGCATAAAACAACGTAGTGCATCACCTGTGAATCGATCTACATGTGATCCAGACTTTTCATAGGTGCACAGATGATTTTGTTTTTGACAGGCATCTCTGTACTTCGTGAACTTTATAGGGGAAAAAACTGTGATAAAACATTTGGATAAGCAGTTATTAAAGGGGTTGTGGATCATTGCCTGCATTTCAAAAATTTGTCTGTTCTTGGAGCGTGAACTTTTATGCTTGAGAAGTTGTATCTTTCTCGCATTTGAATTGGCTGGTTCAGCAGGTGCGAAGTTATTCACGTGGAAAACTTCCTAGTTCTATTCATGTCTGCTTGCTAGAACTGATAACTTCAAATCTTATTTACAGGTATTTCTGTTTGGTTTTCACAGTGATTTGGTAGCTCTTAGGACTAACCTAACCCACAGTTTCACTCAAAAGTAATGTTAGACCCATCCTTTAACCAGTCCATTCATTTTGCCATATTCCTTGTGTGGCGGAAAAGTGGATGGAGAGAGATGTCTTCATACCTTGGATATGGACCCAGCAGTACCTGTACAGGGAGCATGAATTTGGGAAGATGGAACAGCTGTTTATCTCCTTTGCATCAGATGGGGAAAGTGTAGTGCCAGAGCAGACACTTTCCAGGTGGATTGCCATGAGTGCATTATTTTGCCATAATGTTGCACATTACCTGTTAGAAAATGTTGCCTTTAAAGGACACTGTATCAGAAGCACAAAGTTGTGCCATGGTCTCCTGATCATCTGTTCATACTTTAACCTTGCACTGTTGCTTAGACCATTGTCCCACAAGTCTGGCTCTTAACTTTTATCATTCTCTCAGTTCCATTTCCCTGGATGGTTTAAAATGTACTACTTGGGACTCTTACCCACTGCAAAAATTCTCAGAAGTCCGTGATTATGGATGAGACAGCTCCACTGGCGTAGACAGATAAACCTCCAGCTGCAACCCAGACAACTTTCGTTCCGTTATCAGCTCAGGCTGTAGGGAAACGGACACGGGTTAGGGATGAGGAGTGATGAGGCTATGCTTCTTGCTTGTCCTTGAGAGGGGAGTGATGAACATGTGTTCAGACATTTTTCATCAGAATCCCCAGTGGAGACTGCATTTCTTTTAGGAGTGCCTTCCCCACAGTGCAGGGCCAGTTGAATATGTTCACAAAGGCATGGACATAACTTTGCAAAAGTGCATTGCATTCCATTCCTTGTGGGTATGCTTAGTTTGTACTAGCCCTAACAAAATAATCCCAATGTTAATTTTGTGGTCTGTGTTGCAGTCATCACATCTGGGTACTTTACTGCATACTAAAGTCTGAGTCAAGCCAGACTTTGACTCAAGCACTCTTCCCCTTTACCAGGAATGCCTGCATGCACATGGTTTAAAGATTGATGTGTACAGCTGTCCTGCTGCATACATTGAAAAATAATAAAAGACAGAGAGACAGACGTGTGGATCTAAATGACTTTATTCCAAGAAATAGGTTAAGCACTTTCATCTTGAAATGTGCAAGACCTCTTCAGAACCTTAAAACCATCTTAAAAACTGCATTTTAAATAAAGTTAATGTCAAAGACCCACCTCCAAATCCACCAGTCATGTTGTAGAATACTTGTAAAGCCTGCGAAACATAATAAATACACTGAATAATGTTATTGCCAGTGAACAACTTTTGTAAAATAAAAATACAAATAAAGGATAAAATAAACATTTAAATTAATGCAGTTTTTAAGATGGTTTTAAGGTTCTGAAGAGTTCTTGCACATTTCAAGACAAAAGCACTTAACCTTTCTTTGAATAGTCATTTAGTTCCGCAGGTCTGTCTGTCTTTTATTATTTTTTTACTAGTTAGTGTGTTGTCAGAGACCGCTCAGCTCATTTTTTTTTTCTGGTTACTTGCTGCAATACACTGTACTGTTTCAATGCCTCGTACAATATACATTGGACTAGGCCACAAATCTGAACAAAGCGTCAAAGTCTATAAGTAATCTTGTTGGGGGAACTCCCCCTTTTTTAATCATTCTTGGAGAAAGTAGTACTACATTTTTGTGTATTTAGCTGATGTGTTACATTTTTTTGTGTGGGTGCAGACATCTTTCAGGTGTCCTCCCCAGTATGGAAGTATTGGACATGCTGCCTAGGAAAGATAGGTGTGTCTGTTAAATGAAATGTTCTTTAAGGATAAGCAGGGTTAAGTGCATGTGTTGCTTAGGCTTATTAAGCTACGTAAGTGCTTGTGAAATCTGATGACAGCTGAGGCCCAAAATGCACAAGATGAAACACCATGTCTGTCTACTCTAGTGAAAAGAGACTGGGATCCCTGACCTAAAAGTCCATGGTGTCCTCATTTGATGGCTAGAAATCTTTGAGAGACAGGAGAAGCACAAAAAGTAGTAGGAGAGGCTAGGGAGTTGGATGACTCCACTGAGCCTTATTTGTACAAGCATGTTAGTAATATGGAGGTGCTCGGCAGGTTCCTAGTTGTAATGTCTGCCTTGGCAGAGGCCTTTAGAGATGATCCCAGTGGAGGCCATTATTTCTGCAGAAAACACTTCTTACTGGAACAAAGTCCACTGAGTCTGTGAGCCTTCTCAAAATTGATTAGATGTATAGATCTGCAGTCATATGACTGCATTATTGTCTGCTCTCTCCAAACATAGGCAAAGTTTAGATCACGATGACTGGAAGTCAAGGATGACCTCTGTGCTTAGTTTAGCAGAAACATATCAGTGTCTAGTAGGAATGGAAATTAAACCAAAAGTAGACAAAAATCAGGCAACAACTGAATGTGCCAAAAACAAAAGAAATAATTTAAAGAGAAGGATCATATGCGAGGGAAAGAAATGTAGAAAAGGCATAAATATAGTTGCAAGCACTAAAAACTTC